>NC_043972.1:3038707-3358707 GCF_902148855.1 Sphaeramia orbicularis
AAGAGCTTGGGATTTAACTACTCCAGCATGGGTCTGTTTAGGGTGGAAGCTCCTCTTATGTAAGAGGGAATGTGCATGAATTATGATTACTGAAATAAAGGTTTTTTTTCCCGAATGTATTTATTCCTCTTTAGGCATGAAAAAAAAAAAAAAAAAACCAACGTGATTGAAATTTCTTTATGAAACTTTTTTTCATGGAGTTACAAAAATGTCCCCTCAGCTGGACACCATACATTTAATTTTTGAAGCAAAGAAACATGTATTTACTGACATACTGTGTGAAAACTATGAAATAAAATCATTTTTAATGTTGTGAATCTGATGTTTCCTCACATTTTAACATACTATAATACTAGTTATTACTCAATCAGATAATAAGCAACAAAAAAAAACAACTTTTTGTTTTAAAAGAAATTTAAATTACAGTCTAATAACAATTAGCAATTGATTTAGACTCAAATATGTTAGTGCAGATCAGGTTTAGCAAGAACAGGAACAGTAATGGTATGAATTATAATGTATGGGGTGGTGTATAAGTGTCCACTGTGTTGGCTGATATGAAAGTAAAACAACAAAATCCGTGAATATACAAGAGAACAGCTGGAGAACAGCTGTCCACTGGAGTGACCACTGTGCATGAAAGGGTTAACGTATACTTTAATGCACAGGTGTCAAACATGCGGCCCGGGGGCCAAATCCAGCCCGCCAAAGGGTCCAGTCTGGCCCTTGGGATGAATTTGTGAAATGCAAAAATTACACTGAAGATATTAAGATATTAAGAATCCTTTCAGTTCAGGTTCCACATTCAGACCAATACAATCTCAGGTGGGTCAGAATAACCTATAAATACTCCCAACTTAACAATATTCTGCCTGTTCCTAAATGTTTGGAGCATTTATGGATCCACTGTGATCTGCAGGTGTGTTCAGAATAACAGATGGAATATTGTAGAAATTGTTCAAATTTTAGTTCCAAACTCCAAAATTTGAACAATATTCCACCTGTTACCAAATGTTTATGGAACACTGTGTGTAAATGTACACGTATAAATAATAAGTCGAGGCATAATTTTGTTAGAATTGCACTAATTTTTCAAATGAAATTTCAGTTTCTTCAGGTTATTCACATCTTTTTTTGTAAAATGTAAATATTTTCATAATTTAATTGGGTTTTTTTGTACTAAAACGAAAAGAAAAACTTGGATTTGTCATTATTTATAGGTTATTAAGTCATTATTTTACTGGTTTGGCCCGCTGCAGATCAAACTGGGCTAAATATGGAACTGAACCAAAATGAGTTTGACAGCTCTGCTTTAATGTCTCATTTGTGAGAATTAATAATTTCCCTTTAAATGTGGTTATGTCAAAAAAATTGATGGAATTATGATCCAAAGTGTATTTGAAGGTTATGGAGGGATTGTGGGTATTAAGGATATTAAAGAATTGTTTAAACTCCTCCTCTGAATGTTGCCATACGCCCCAAATGTCATCTAGATATTTGTAGTAACGTAATGGTTTTAGATTACATTTAGATAGTGCAGCTATCTAAATGTCCAAATAATTTCTCTAACTTTTGTTGACATCATCATACAGAAGCTGTATACCAAGTTTGAAGTCAATCGGAATTGTAGTTTCAGAGAAGAAGACGATTGAAAGTTTTGTAACGGACGACAGACGACAACGACGGACGCCGCATGACGACACAGCCTGTCAGCCGGTAAACTAAAAAGGACTTAGATTATTTTCAAGACTCATTTCCTATAATTCAACCTATCCCTAACTTAACAGAGGAAGAAGAAACAGCCTTACAAGAACTCAAACAGAATAGAAACATTATCATTAAACCTGCAGATAAAGGCAGTGTGGTGGTTGTGGTGGATGGAGATCAATATATTTGGGAAGGGGAAAGACAGCTGAATAACCAAAGGTACTGTTCCCAACTCTCTAAACCCACTGAGACATTCCTTATGGTATCCAGGATTTCCAGAAAATTTATGAAAAGAAACTTATAAATAAAAAACAGTTATCTTACCTGACAGGGGAATCTGAACCTAGATCCAGGAGATTTTACCTTCCACCAAAAATACATAAAGAAGCCTCTACCTGGAGCAGACCCCGGACTGGCCCATAGTGTCTGACTGTGGCAGAGAGTTTTTTGAGCTGATTTAGGATCATTTTGGTGCTGAATCCAAAAATCACATTCATTTTGCTCAATCAGGTCAACTTTCTGAACTCTGCTACATATTGGCTTTTGAACATTTTTGCTTACATTTATGGGCATTTTCACATCATATGATACAAAATTCTTTCATATTTCTTGCAATAAACGAGTTCTGAAGATTTGACTTTTGCCAATTTATGATTAATGTTTTTTTTTAATATTACAGGTGAATGAAATGGCTTCGACTAGAAGATCTGGCAAAAATAAGCCTGATGTATTCTGCTACATCTGCGCTGAATACACCATTGTACCTAACAGGAATCCTGTTAGAAAATGATTTTTTTTTTCTCTTCAAACCTATTTTGGGTGAGAGCTATATAAAAAAATCAACTGATAAAGTCACAAAAATATAATCAATTTTGTGAGAAGATTAAATTTTTCAAAATCAAATTAGCAAAAAAACCTGACCTGATTGAGAAAAACAGATGTCATTTTTGGATTTAGCGGTGCAAAATGGTCCGAATTCAGTTGAAAAAACCTAGACAACTTGCAAAAAACATTTTGTTGTAACCCAGTGTGATTAATGCATGTCTTTGGATGGTGGGAGGAAGCTGGAGTACCTGGAGAGAACCCACGCAGACATGGGGAGAACATGCAAACTCCACACAAAAAAATTGCACTTATTTTTCCTAAATATTTCAGGTTGTTCAGGTAATTTGTTATTTTTTGCAAAATGAATGTTTGTAAATGTAGACATTCTAATATTTTCATAATTTTACTTTTTTGCTCTAAAATAAAAACAAAAATTTGGAATTATCAATATTTATAGACTATTTTTCTTTTATTTAACTGCTTCAGCCCATCTGAGGTTTTATTGGACTGTATGTGGCTCTCCTGATACAGTATAACCTCACTGCTCCACTAGAGGGCGCTGGCGACCACCTGAAAAAAGCCTTGAACACATTACAAATACTGTCAACTTAACATCTTGTACGAGGGCAACCCAGAAATCTTGAGGAAAATGCATGTATTAATAGTATAACTGTATATTCACAAAATCTATTCTTCAAAATACACAATCCTCTATAATTCTGCTCAAATTAATTACAGTATTTACAGGGTTGTTTTTTTTTTTTTAGGAAAAACACTTGTTTATTGTGATGAAATGTACATAAAGCATAAATAAGTCAGTCACACAGGTGGTAAATGTTTCAGGAAAAAACATAAAACAATAATAAATCATCATCAACATGAATGTTACTGTGCACAGAACAAAAATCAGCATCACACAAAACACACAACAGCCACAGTGAAAAAAACACACAAACACACACCGTACTCACACAAACACATTGCATTATCATTACATATCACAAAATATTCCTTTGAATCACTGAACATAATGAATGCAAACGTAATGTCAGCTAGTGGGTCCCCGTCAGGAATTCTGCATTAAAACGGATTTACTCGATGGTTTAGTTTGGATTCTGATCATGTTAAAAGCCTTGTAGTGCAATTTAAGTCTCTAAAATAATGTGATTTATTTGGTCAGTTTTGATTTTTTTTTTTTTTTTTTTTTTTTTTTTAATTTTACAGTTAACAAAACACAAAAAGTAGCTCCAGTTACAAAGAAGGCACAGCGGCAGTGGATAGAAAGACTTTCATGCAATGTTACATATATTGTAAAAGTATGAAGTTATGAAAAAAAAATAAAAATGTTGTAAGAATTAGTAGAGAAAGATGTTGCCTCTGATGTGTTTTTCTTCCAGATCGTATAGTACCTAAACTAAGTGGTAAACTTCCCCCAAACACCCAAAATTTACCAGGAGTTTCTGGGTTTTCAGTGATTTTGAGGGCATTATACTGCAATATTTTATGGTGCATTCTTCTGAACAGGGCTGGGTATCGTTAAAATACTGTCAGGTTCAATACCAGTTAATAAAAATACAGTTTTTTAATATTAATGACAGAAAATGTTCATCCCTTCTGCATCTCTATTATGTTCAAAGCAACACAGAAATATAACCCCCCCCCCCCCCCCCCCCCAACCCCCCCCCCAAACTTATGTACAAACCACAACAATTATTAAAGGAGTTATATGTCATATTTCTACTTTAAAATATCCAATAAAGTTAAAGAATGTCAGTGTATTTCACAGCAGAGACATGAAATACATGGGCTGATATGTCACTATGAATATATATATATATATATATATATATATATATATATATATATATATGTATATATATATATATATATATGACCACTAGAGGGAGTAGTGAGTCACTAAACTAACACCGAAGCCAAGTTGACGATGAGAACTGTAAAGAAAATATTAGAAATCAAAGAAAAGAAGTGATTAAAATAGAAGTGTTTCCATTGTTTCAACTGGACACAGCTTTAAAATGACAAGAATGGAGTTTGATGCTGAAATGGCAGCGTTTTTTTTATTTTTTCTACACGAGTTTAACCCTTTTATGCATGAATTATGATTACTGACATAAAGATTTTTTTCCTGAATGTATTTATTCTTCTTTAGGCATGAAAAAAAAACAATGTGATTGAAATTTCTTTATGAAACTTTTTTTCATGGAGTTACAAAAATGTCCCCTCAGCTGGACACCATGCATTTAATTTTTGAAGCAAAGAAACATGTATTTACTGACATACTGTGTGAAAACTATGAAATAAAATCATTTTTAATGCTGTGAATCTGATGTTTCCTCACTTTTTAACATACTATAATACTAGTTATTACTCAATCAGATAATATGCAACAACAAAAAAAAAAAAAACCTTTTTGTTTTAAAAGAAATTTAAATTACAGTCTAATAACAATTAGCAATTGATTTAGACTCAAATATGTCACTGCAGATCAGGTTTTGCAAGAACAGGAACAGTAATGGTATGAATTATAATGTATGGGGTGTTGTATAAGCGTCCACTGTGTTGGCTGATATGAAAGTAAAACAACAAAATCCATGAATATAAAAAAGCTGTAGAATAACTGTCCACTGGAGTGACCACTATGCATGAAAGGGTTAATTATGATGTCTATGAAGGTATAAAGTTATTATGGGATGTTATCTTTGCTAAGTTGCTGTTTGTTGATCCAAAACAGATCTTTAGTGCAACTATTGACAACACAAACTGTACAGAAAACAGGTGATTGGTGGTTTTACTGTGGCTGTTTTCTGTCTGAAAACAGAGCTAAGCTAACAGAGCTAAGCTAACAGTGCTAAGCTAACAGAGCTAAGCTAACAGAGCTATAATGTAAACTATCAGCTGATGCACCATGTGAAGAGTGTTATTTTAAGCATCTATGAGTTTTAGTTTGAAGAAGTAAACTGGATGATCTCATAATACAGATGCATGGAATATAAACACGACATATAACCCCTTTAATAAAAATGTATTTTAGCTAACATGCTAATGTTTGGTTGTTTGGTTCCCAGCCCTGTTCCTTATTTTGTTGTTCTCTGGAAGATTTATTTTTATTTTTTTGGACCGACCTGGATGATACATTAGAGGCTCAGAGGATTTTAGTTTCTAAGACATGTAAACATTTAACATTTTTTGCATTTTTTTGAGATGAATCACTGTAGACATCTTGTACCTCAACTGTTTCGCTTCTATTTACACTTAATGACATACGTTTACGGATACAGGCTTTTAATATAACCTCAAACTGTGCTCAAATAACCAGATTTTTGCTTATAATAACTGCATGCTACAAAAAAACGAAAAAAAAAAAGAGCACCCTATGTGTAAAGAATGTGAGTTATTAGTATTTATATGTGCTGTTTTCCTTTCGCTGTCAGGTCCTTCCCATTTCAATCCCACTGAATCCGAGTGCAAATCAGTAACGGAGAAGAAGAAGAAGAAGAAGAAAAAGAAGAAGCTTTTGTGCTGCTGAACGGAACAGTGTGAAGTGGAAGGCGCCGGCCGCAGCTGTAGCTCAGTGGTGTTTGTATCTTTAACAGATGGATGAAGTGAACGTTCAGCTGCAGGTTTTCATCTGGAGCTTCCAGTGAGAGCGAAGGCTGATCCAGAGTCAGTGTCGCAGAGGTCCACACGCCTCTGCTTTTGTACCACATAAATCCACCACGGTTGGAGAAGGTCCGAGCAGAGCCGGCGGGGTTCAGATCTCGCTCTCGTACGTGTGCATGTACGTCTTCAGCGACAGGATTTCAGGGTAGGATCTGGTGGTTCTGCGGTACAGGTCCAGACCCGTGAGGATTTCCACGTCTCGGACCCGGGCTGTGTGGATCTTCATCAAGTCCTCCACCCAGCGAGACTCTTCCTCTGAGCTCTGGAGGAAGAAGAACCCAAATCATGACCAGGATTCTTAACAGATGAGTCTTAACAAATGAGTCCATCCTTTTTAAACAATGCTGCAAATCCATTCAAACAGGAACGTGTCGGTTCATTCTCCTGTCAGTGTCCTTATCTGCGGTGAAGATGAAGACCTGGATTTGGACCCAGAGCACCTTCAATATAGTAGCGCACTAAATTTACACAGCAGTGTCCTAACATTATAGTTTTTTAAAGCACTTTTTTCCAATTATGTAGGTCATTTGAAGAACATTATGAATTCTAAAACGAGTAAAACAAGGAAACTATGTCAAGTATTTAATCTTATTTAATTTAAATAATTTCTATTTCTATACCTCGAGCTCTTTTATTTTATTTAGATTTATTACCACCACCAAGGAGGTTCTGTTTTTGCTGGCGTTGGTTTGTCTGTCTGTCTGTCCGTGTGCAAGATAACTCAAAAGTTATGGACGGATTTGGATGAAAATTTCAGGAAATGTTGATACTGGCACAAGGAACAAATGATTAAATTCTGGTGGTGATCGGGGGGGCACTGATCTCCTTGGTGGAGGTCTGCGCTCTCCGAGTGCTTCTAGTTTTTTATTTTACCTCCATTTAAATTTATCTGTTTATTTGGACGTCATAAACAGCAAGAGAAAAATGTAAAATTAATTTTCATTTAAGTGACACCATTGTGCAGGAGAGGATAGAAGCCAAAAAAGGCTTATGTAAATAAACAGTACACAGGGAAAAATAAATCAATAAATAAAAAATATTTGCATCTATATATTGGAAATATAAAATATTTTGTGAAGTGTGACTGTTTTTTATCCTACTTTGGTGTATGTGTATAGCTTGTTCAATTGTTCATTGTTCAATAAAAAACAAACCTTCAACAGTAGCTCAGTGTGCTAATGCTAATGCTAATGCTAATGCTAATGCTAGGTACCGTGTGTGTGTATTAACGTTGGTAAAACGCAGAGATTGAATTTCTCTGTGGGGACAATACAAAAATTTTGAAACTCATGTTTTTGTTCATTTGTTCTAAGTTCTAAGAATAAAGAGATATTTTTTTTAAAAAATAGTGCATAATTTTTATGTCCTTTTGACTGTTACATACAGATTTTTGTATTAAATATAATGTAAAATAATATAAAAAAAATGTGTTTTATCTGAAAAATAGTTTCTCTTTTATCTCAGTAAGTATTTATTTTAAAACTGACCCAAAGTGCTTCCAAACTTGCTTCACAACATCAGTCTACATCTGATTTGAATATTTAACCCCTCTGTCCTGTTTTTAGGCATAGAAGCACCCAAATATTAGGAAAAGGAAAAAAAAAAAAAAGAAGAAGAAAAAAAAGAAAGAGAAAAAAAGAAAAAAGGAAAAAAGAAAAAAAAGAAAAGAAAAGAAAAAAGAAAGAAAAAAGAAAAAAAAAAAAAGAAAAAAGGTGTTAAAAAGAAAAGAAAAAAAGAAGAAGCACCCAAATATAAACTTTTTCATACTATAATTTTCCTTCCTTTTGTACTAAAACAAAGAGAAAAATTTGGAGTTGTCATTATTTTTCAGTTTTTATGCTAATACTTTACAGGTCCAGTCGACCTGAGGTTGAACCGGGCTGTTTGTGGCTCCTGAACTAAAATGAGTCTGACACCACTGGTCTAAACCTTTTAATACGAGGGTTATTGGTGTAAAATAAACTGATCCGTGGTGTTCTTACGTTGCAGGTCTCGTCGTTGGTCGGCCGGTGCGGTAGGATGAAGGCGGCGCTGCTCAACGGCCCGCTACATGAATCTGCAGCCTGAGTGAAGTCTAAACAACTGGTCAGAACCACGAAGAAATGAGTGGGGACGGGTATGGTTCCACTCATGTATCTGCCAACAGAACACACAGTTTTTATTCATGGACTTGTAAAACAGTACATTCCAGTCACAGATGCTGAGTTCAGTCTGTTCTTCTCACTCTCGTATCTTCTCAGGTGAGTCTCTGACGCCGTCGTAGTCGTAGTCAAATATGGGACCGATGAGAACGTTCACCCCATTTCGCTCAGTGGCATACTTCTTCACAAGCGCTCTCTGGAAGTAATTCCATATCCCTAAAAAAGAAAAGAAGAAAAGAAACATATATAAAGAGATTTAAAAATAAAAGTCCAGATAGAGTATGTTTCAGCAGGACTGCCCTCACAGCTCAGTAAAAAGTTTTTTTTAATCTCACTTACTCTTAAATGCAGGATACATGGGCACAGTGTTGGTGATGAGGACTGCATCATACTTTTTCTCTGTGTTTGAAGATAATTCTGTCAGTAAAGATAAAAAAAACAACAAAAAACTGTTAGAAGATGAACTTAAATCATGCACTGAATATCAATCATGTCACAAACTACCGTAAATTCTGGACTATAGACCGCACCTGAATATAAGCCGCAGACCCTAATTTTAGAAAGAAAATCAATTTTGTACACGTATATGATGCGCCGGTTTATAAGCCGCGGGTGTCCACCAGTGGTGATTTCTCATGGACTGCAAGAGAAGCCCGGCCTCCCCTACCATTACCAAAATGAAATGGTTAAATCTGTTTGGTTGTGTTGACATTTCATTGACTACACGTGTGTTAGAACACGTTCATCTCACAGACGAGTTTGTTCAGAATCAGCTTTATCACAAATCCTCAGACTCCATGTTGTTCACTTCTCATACATTCCCCTTGCGCTGTTTCCTCGTACGATCTGTGCTCAGTGCATTTCCTGTTGAAGCCTGGCTTCTATGGGAGTCTGTGGGACCCAGTGGAACCTTTTTTTTCATTGCGTCAAAACTGGACGGTAATTGGATAAAGGTTTTCTGTGAGTTCAAATGAAATTCTTCCCTGTATGTAAATGGGTCTGATATGTGTGAGCCTGCTGTCAAATCGACAGGTTGATTCGTTGTTAATATGATGATTAAAAAACAAAAGACAAAAAATGAGGCAATTAAAGGATAGTAATAAAAGCACATTTTCTCTTTCCTTTTTTTTTGTCGGTGGACTTATCGGGGTTTCCTTTGGATTCGTGCCGATACAGGATTGACTTGCTTTTGCGCCGGCTGTGGATTCACAGACTTAAAATGACTTGAAAGACACTTGAAAGTGAACAAATTTTTGTTTTTCGTTAGAGTAGGACTTTTAATTTATTTTTAAAATATAAAGATTAAAAACAAGTAATTACGTCTGTTGTAATATCATTTTCATTTAACATTACACACGACGTGCGCATTAATTCTGAGATGCTTTAAATTTATGACGGTCTCTGGAGAGCTTTATTGGGAGTTTTCATTCAGAGTTTTGTATATTTTTGAAACAATATTAACATTTGAAGGTTTACTATTTTTCCTTAAAAGTTCCCCTTTTGTGTGTGTTAATATTAACTTTATAAAGGTTAAGTTGTTAATGTTATCCATTCCTGCATACCTGCTAACAATAGACAGATTCTTCCCTGGGGTGTGGCAGGCAAGAAGGGAAAATCGTCGTATAAGCTGTGTCGGAGTATAAGCCGCAGTGTTTAAAGCGTGGGAAAAAAGTAGCGGCTTATAGTCCGGAATTTACGGTATATGATTTTATTAACACATAAAGACCCAGTGCTTCTTTTGCATCAGTTCCCAAATGATTATTTCTCTATATTTCTCTATATTTAATGATTATTTCTCCATAGTTTCTCTCTATATATTTCTCTATATTTATATTTAACATCTATATTCATGTAGACGTTCATAAAAGCTTAGATGAAAGTTGAAGGTTATTATATCAAAAACAGAGAAAGCTGAAGTAACGAAGGCTGTTAAAGCAAAATCTAGCATTAATTTATTTTATCAAAAACCCAGTGTGTCCATCCACTGTCATTTGTCAAACTCTGTAAGTTTTACTGGTGAATCAATGTTGTAGAAGATGACAGTGTTTCCATGGTAACTACGGACCCTCTCAACGTCCAAATGAGTCATATCTGATGACCATGAAAAGATGGTGAACTGTATTTGACACCAGTTATTGACATGTATTGATTAGATTAGTGGATCAACAGGTATTAAACAGTTTAGATCAGCAGATGGTTTTGGTCGACAGTGGATGTTTGGGTCTTTATGGGTTCAACTCTGCATAATATTTAAAGGCACGTTTACTCATCACTTAAATGAAGAATTATAAAGAGGTTTTGATAGAGGTTTCTGAGGTGTTATAGCTATTTTCTAAAGCTTAAATAAGGGTTGTTCAGGTTGTTTCTAATGCCGATATTCAGCGATATAGAGCCATGTCAATATTAATCAATATCAACATTGAGCCAGACATGAATATTTTTTCACTGTGGTGGGATAAATATAACAACAAAAAGAAAAATGAGACACAGAAAGTAACACCAGTATATATTTATATATATATTTTGCAGTCATTCAAAGGTGTTGTTCTGGTAGTATTAACTATTATAAAAGGTCAAGGTCAAGGTTACTTTATTTATACCCGTAGGTAGATTTGTTTTGCAGTCTAGGTGATTGCCTTGGCATTACAACAACACATACATTAAACATGTAAGACAGGCACTAGATCACGCTTACAGACAGGACAAAAAGTGCTCAGTGTTCCACCATTCATCGGTATAGCAGCATGGATAAGTAAATAAAATAGGTAAGATCAAATAAATAAAAACAAGATACCATAAAACACAATAAAAACCAGAAAAGATAAGAACAATCCGGGATAAAAACCAGAATAAGAACATACAATTAAAAAATTTAAAAAAAATTGAAGTCACAATAATAATAAATAGAGCAAAGAAATTATTGACTGAATTCTTGTGGTTTTTTAGTCAATTTCCAGGTGGTGAATAACAGCCTTTGATAGTGAAGCAAATCTACCCAAGGGTACTAATAAACAGACCTTGAACCTTGTGTGTGGATGCTTTTATTGCATCAGCAAAATTATTCGATACACAGATACGTAGGTCTGAATACTACATATGATGTTACTGTGAACAAATCACACTAAACCAAACTGACCAACAAAATGTGACATTTCTCTTCCTCTTTTTTTTAACCTAATAAACATAAAAAACCCTGACTAAACTAGAAGCACTCAGAGAGCACAGACCTCTGCTAAGGCAGATCAGTGCCCCGGATCTGGATGAAAATTTCAGGAAATGTTGATACTGGCACAAGGAAGAAATGATTACATTTTAGTGGTGACTTTTTGAGTTATCTTGCACACAGACAGACAGACAGACAGACAGACAGACAGACAGACAGACAGACGGACCAGTGCCGACAAAAACAGAACCTCCTTGATGGAGATAATAAAATTTGCATAACATTTAGAAGGCTTTCTACTGTTTTGGTATAAATATTATACTCAGTGCCAATGAAAACACAACACTTGAATGTGTTTTATCGTTCCTGAGCTGCATCAGTATGTTTCAGTTTCACCTGGATAAGATAATCCCAGACAATTTCTTAACAACCTGAGACAGGTTGAGCTATTGTCACGCTTGAATGAACTTGTCTGCATTCATAAGACTTGTTTTGTCATTGCTCAGCAATGAACTGCTCAACTTAAGGAACTGTGGTCAGTTCAGGAGTGCTCATGTTCTGTATATAAAGGCAAGCTGAAAAGCACCAAAATCATTTGTAATAACTCAGCGATGCCCAGACTGACACGTGACCACAGATGCCATGCTATGGGGCTCCTGGAGGCCGGAATCTCTGCTCTGCAGGTGGCACGCCATTTTGGATGCAATGTGTCCACCATAGTCAGGATGCAACAGAGGCATGAAGAAACTGGCTCAGCTGCAGACAGACCTGGTCCTGGACCAGCACCTGTGACCACGCCACAGCAGGACCGCTACACTGAGCTGCAGCACCTCCAGGACCGCTGTGGGACTGTTGGTTTTGGGGGTCCTGGAGTTTCTTTCTTTATCCTTATTTTTTGTCAACACATTTGGATGTGATTTTTTATTTTTACTGTATAGAAATGGCCTATGATTAATTCCAAAGAGCTTATGGAATAAAAATCCTCATCGATTTAAAAAAATATAAGAATCTTCAAGTGTTGCGTTTTCATTGGCACCGAGTATACATGTATGTCATGTTAGGAACTTTCACTGTGTTGTGTTGTTGACTTACGAGGCGGGTATAAGAAGGCATATGTGATGTGTTTGTCTGCTCTGTAGTTGGTACAGGACTGGCTGTAGGCCGGAGGGACTCTGGTATCGGGTCGGACACAGTTGGACAGAGACTCAGGCAGCGGAGACACTTCTGCCTGAACAGAGACATGGACAGAGGACAGAGGAGGGAGACGGACATGTGGGTGAATGAATGTGATGGTGTCCCTTTAAGCACCAAAGTCTGCACCAACATAAGTGACTGAAACAGACCATAGCTCCAGATAGTTGACAAATCTTGTCACCACCTCCCACCAATAGATGGCAGACATGAGCCCTTTAATCCTAACACCAGTTCAGGACATGTTTCTATTCAAAGTGAAGAAGAAAATCATGTTTGAAAGGTGTGGTCCTGAACTGGTTTAGTAAGTAAAGTTTATCTAGTTTTAGTTTTGATAGATAAGGACAGATCTGGCTACCCTGCTGTTTGGCTAAAAAGCTGCTAAAACTTACTGCATTTTACTTTCTACTAATGTTTAAGTTAATTTATTTTCAGGATATAATGACAAAAAAACCAAACCAAAACAAAACAAAAAAAAAAACACAAAGAAAACTTCCATGTAAAGATGTTCAAAGTTCAATTTTACAAATACTTATGTAATCCAATATGGCCACCGCCCTGTGATGTCACAATATGCAAATTAGATGAATAAATGTACTCCAATCATGAAAACTGTATTAAATCTTTAGAATTTATTTAAATAAAAAAAGCTCTAACACCTTGGCAGTTTATAAACAATTCCTTAATACTGACTGAACACTGTTGCATTTATTTATTTATATTTGTCAGATTTGTTATTTTTTATTTATTGATTTAACTTTTTATACTATTATTTGCATATTATGTTTTGTATTTTTAAATCTATGCTTTATTTTCTTAAACTTATATGTTCAAATGCTTTTTCCCTTTTGACATCTTGTTGTTTGTTTAAATTTTTGTTCTGTATACTCAACTGTTGTCAGTAAAGTTGGGGGGAAAAAAGTACTCCAATCATAAACTTTGGGTCATACCAAAGATTTTTCTCATCTATAGTATGACTTTATCTCTAAACACTTCCAAGCTCCAGCTTTTTGAAATCTTAATATCAAAATTGAATATTAACCCTTTCATGCACAGTGGTCACTCCAGTGGACAGTTCTTCTCCAGCTGTTCTCTTGTATATTCATGGGTTTTGTTGTTTTAGTTCCATATCAGCCAACACAGTGGACGCTTATGCACCATCCCATAATAATACACTGACATTCAGACCATTACTGTACCTGTGCTGTTCTTGATAAAACTGATCTGCACTAACATGTTTGAGTGTAAATCGCTTGTTATTTGTTAGACACAAAGGTTTTTTTGCATGTTATCTCCATGAAGTGAGTAATAACTAGCATTAGAATATGTTAAAATGGGAGAGAATATCAGATTTGCAGCATTAAAAATGTTTTTATTTCATTGTTTTCATATTACTTTCTTACAGAACGGGATTAGGGCCACTGGACTTTAATCTCAGAATTCTGACTTTAACTCAGAATTCTGACTTTAATCTCAGAATTCTGACTTTTTTTCCTCAGAATTCTGACTTTAATCTCAGAATTCTGACTTTTTTTCATAATAATAATTAAAAATATACATATATTGGACCTTATTTTAATTTACTGTATTTTTTTCCAGTGGCCCTAATCCTCTTCTGTACTTTCTGATACTGGGTTTTAAACACGTGTTTCTTTACTTCAAAAATTAAATGCATGGACATTTTTGTAACTCCATGAAAAAAAAAATCGATCGCATTGTTTTTTTTCATGTCTAAGGAGGAATAAAACACTCAAGAAAAAAATCTTTACTAAGGTTTTCATAAATCATGCATGAAAGGGTTAAAAAATAAATAAATAAGATATAACTTTATTTATCCCACTGTGAGGAAATTTCACAGTTAACAGCAGCTACATACAACAAGCAAGTGCAGAGAAAAGACAGGTAGAACAACAAGGGAAACAAGGAGAAAGTGAAATATAAGAAAAAACTAAGAAATGTAGTATTTATATAAATATTTATATATTATTTAGGTAATAGACAAAGGGTTCCTAGCAGAGCTGAGTGGTGTTTACCTGTCTGCTGACTGTATAGGATGTCCACAGGGGCATAGAGAGCGCCTCGCTGTAGCCGCTGATGTAGTCACTGTGGTGGAGGATGGAGTATTTGGTACGAAACAGAACAGCAGGTCGACCGAAAGGCAGGTTCCTGCTGTCTAAGAGAGAAAGCGCAGACACAGCAGCACAGGCAGAGCTGTAACAGCAACTCATTCACCTTCTGAAACAGCTCCTACACGTTCACAGACTTTCTGTCGATAATCAGTGCGAACATCAGCTGATTGAACTGTAACATTTTCAGTGGGTAGAGGACAGACTGACCATCAATAGCTTGCCTCAGTCGCTGGTTTAGCTCCTCCACTTTGTTCTGTAAGAGACAGAGCCACAGTGACTCCAGGTTATAGCCTCGTACAAGGGTCACTTTCAAACCTCTCTGGCCCCTACTTTTTACACGCAACTGCAAAAAGATCGGAGATTGAAACAATCTCTTGCCAGAGATCTACATGGGAATCACAAACACAGTGAAGTGAAACATTGCAGAACAAGGCTGGCTCATATTCACGTCCAGTCGAAGCAGTTCAGGAAAATACATCTCAGGAAACACATTAGAAGTAATAAGTACAAAGAGGAAGCTGATGCATTAAAAAAAAATGAGGAAGAAACAGTGTTTTAGCAGCTGAACTACAGGTCTGTGATGTGACCGAACTGGAGGTGAATAGATCCAACTGTGCAGCAAAAAGCAAAGAAACATGACAAGGTTAATGATGAGAAAAACACAGCAGTCAGAAATACACATATACATTTTTCTCACATATACACAAATAAATGTGGACAGTAGCTTCATGCAGATAATTCTTTTTACAGGTTGGCTGTGAAAAAAGAATTTAAGTGCACAGCAAAAGAAAATAACATCAGAACAGTCAGTGTTTTTGCCGTGTCATGTGTTCATCAGAAGCCGATGGACAGAGCTGTCTAATGTTAACCCTTAAAGACCTACAACTATTTACTGGTGACTTCCTTTTTTAACTGATTTGTTCTTTTTATTTCAGTGAAAATCTAATATTTTTCTATTTCTAATTCACTGATCATGTAGATGTTTGTAAAAGCTCAGAGTAAATTATTATTATTATTATTATTATTATTATTATTAATAATAATAATAATAATAATAATAATAATAATAATAATAATAATAATAATAATAATAATAATAATAATAATAATTTATGCATTTGGAAGACGCTTTTTTTCAAAGCGACCGACAGGGGAAAAAAAATAAATAATAAAATTCATTTGTATAGCGCTTTTCATGAAACTCAAAGACACTTTACATACAGTAGATAAAGACAGAGACCAAACACATTAAAACAGATAAAAAGCAGGTGCAGAAGACAGGGATATGATAATAAAATAAATAAAATAAATAACAAGATAGGATAATAATAAATTCAAAGGTTATTGTATTAAAACAGAGAAAACTGAAGAAAAAGTGACTTTTTTTGCTAAATCTATCATTAACTGAATGTAAAAACAAGTGTCTCCATCCACTGTCATCTGTCAGATTCTATGGATTTTACTGGTGAATCAATGTAGTAGAAGATGATGGTGTTTCCATGGTAACTAGAGCGCCTCTGAACATCCAAATGGGTCATATCTGATGACCGTGAAAAGTTGATAAACTGCATTTAAACTCAAAGGACAGGATTAGTGGAACTGCTGTCATCTTCTACAACACCAGTAAAGCCCATGTAGTTTAATAAACGACTTTAACGAGTGGTCGTAGATGCTTGTTTTTATGTTCAGTTAATTGTACATTTTGCTGCAAAAGTGTTCTGATATAATAACCCATGAATTTACTCTGAGCTTTTATGAACATCTCTAAACAGATGCTACGTAAGGAAGCCAAAGTCATGTGTTGTGTTGTATAAATGTGAGATGGGGGTGGAGTTTAACACCTTTTCTTCTTCCCACTCCTTTTTGAGCAGTACATATTGAATTTATTTTGTTATCACTAGTGTACATGGCAATTGCTATTTTGTCTTGATCACCTTTATTTACTAATGTATTTGCGCTGCCATTAGTTCCTTGTACACAAAGAATGATGCATTTTTTTCTTCTGCTCAAAACAAATAAATGAATGAATGAATGAATAAACATCTACATGATCAGTGAATTAAATAAAGGAAAATATATGATTTTTGCGAAAAAAAAATGCAGAGGATGACATAATAAATGGTGATAAATCACTTAGGAAAGGTTAAATGTAGAGGACAATTCAGCTGTTAGTCACCACAGAAATAGTTCCAGGTCTTTAAGTGTTAAAACATAGACGTGCATATGAATATGCAGGTGTTTTGCAGGAGTGCAGATACTCCAAACACAATCAGATCCAGTCCAAAACAATGTGTCTTTTATCAAAATATTGGCACAACTGTATGAGCATATATCAGCAGTAATAACAGAGGACAGCTGTTGAGAATTACAGATGTTTTTCCAGTGGTTGATGTGACTGTGAGCAGCTAAAAAAGTCACATCAGTTCAGTCTGTTCTTACGTATAAAACCTCCATTCAAAGCAAAGATAGACTCCAGACTGACTGAGGAAATCTTCCTGTCAAACTGGATTCACCCTTACATCTGTGATATCTCAAAGAATAACTTCTACTCAGACACACGCACTGCAAAAATATAAATCTTACCAAGTGCATTTTTTCTCATTTCTAGTCCAAATATCTTCTTATCTTATCATCTTTTCAGTGAGATATAAGAACTGATTTTTAGACAATAGATCTGGAAAATCTTATTTCAAGAAATCTTACCAAGATAATTTTCACTTGTTCCATTGTTTTGTTTTGGTTTTTTTTTGCTCAGTTCAACTTTTTTTTTTTTTGCTTAGTTCAAGTAAAAAAATCTGCCAGTGGAACAAGTGAAAATTTTCTTGTTAAGATTTCTTGAAATAAGATTTTCCGGATCTATTGTCTAAAAATAAGTTCTAAAATTTCCTAGAATTTTTGCCTAAAATTTCTAGAAATTGATAAAAGTGAAAAAAAAGTAGCTACTAATAAAAAATATATGGTGAGTTGACAGAGACAATCCCAATCCATAACAGACATGACAAACTGCAGCACTGTGGTTCTGTTTGTGTTAAATGTTCATTGTGGTCAGTTTCAGATGCTGCAGCTCTTTCATAATTCATAGTTTCAGTTCTTCTTTGTTCAGTATTAATTGTCCTCCTTGTAAATCACAGCTGGACTGACTGGACAGATCCTGACCAAAGAAAATCCAATTCTCCCTTTGTGCAGTAATCTACACCTGGATTTACTGCCTCTGTCCACAATAATATACATTATATAGACTAAATGTGTCTAAAATTAACGTTTATTTGCAACATAGTATAGCAAACTAATACATGATCAAAAACAGATTAATTTTAGCCAAAAAAAAAAAAAAGTCTCAGTTTTCAATGTCTGGGGTTGCCAGAAATTTATGATGTTAAAATGGAGTCATGAGCCAAAAAAGGCTGGAAACCACCGCATTAGGTGATTCTGTCTTATTTTAAGTGTGATGAGATATTTTGACTAGAAATGAGAAAAAATACACTTGGTAAGATTTGAATTTTTTTCCAGCGCAGTCGCAAAAAAAAATTATTAGACCATCAAAAGTCATCAGAAACAATGGTTCTGCAATCCAGTCCTAACTCCTGTGTGTATCATGTGACTAAAACAGACAGAAAAGAAAACATGGAATGCCTAAAAGCACTGTTTTTGTCAGTATAATGCCATAGCTATTGATGTAAGAACTGAAGTGACTTTATCAATAAAACATGTTAAATGGATAGATATCAGCTCTGAAATTCAACTACTATGAGCTATTTTTGTTGTTATCTTTATATTTCTCCAAACAAATGGACCTTCAGTTGGACCAGGCATTAAAATGAACAAGAAACTGAAGAAAACCAGGGTGGTCTAATAATTTTTTCCATGACTGTATTTCTAATTTGATGCTGTATACATGGCTGCTGCTTTCTCAGGAGATGCTAAAGTATTCTCCAGATGAAACCAAACCCTGCAGTGTGACAGGACCGTGCACAGTGGAGGTGTATGTGAATGACTGGCTGACGTCCAGCAGCAGCAGCAGCAGCAGCAGCACATTCAGGTTAGTTCCACATCATTGGACTTTGTTAGGCTCTAATTTGACCTGTGGGAATATATCAAGTGTCATATAATTCCTGTTTGACTGTAATTACAGGAGAGGGGGCTGTAATATGAGGTCAAACCCAAGAGGTTATGATACAGAGGAAACTGTTTGAGAACATGCTGACTGGCACTTTTGGGGAATATTTATAGTAGCTGTAGAGGTGTCTGCGTGGAAGACGGAGCACCGCTGTTTTAAAGCAGGTATTTATGAAGTAATATTAAAAGAATATTGTGTGATTCATCATTTTAGACGGGTAAGCAAGTCCCAGAACAGCATTTAAGTTCCTCAGAAAGTTGTCTTTGTATCAGGAGCAGCATCACACTGAAGAATAACAGCATCAGTTTAGAAATTAGAAAGAGATCAGTTTAGGAGAATGTGATGGAGGCAAATGGTAGAAACTAGAAATATACATGTATCCCCTTCAGGTGCTGTGGCCTTTGGCTTTTAGTACAAAAAGTACAGAGGTCTTTCTTTAAAGGAGTGATATTTTGCTTTTTAAAAATGGAATTACGCATTTTAAAACATTTCCCTGTGGTCTATATAAACTGTAAATGCTCTGCTTGGGTCTGAATTCTTCATTCATTCAACTCCACAGGTCCATCTTCAACCCTATTTCTGACTAATGACACCAGAAAGGTGGTTTTGAGTGCTGGCCCTTTAACCCTCCAGTATCCAGGTGCGCCTTTTAGGCTCACTTTGCACTTTGTGTTAAAAAACTTCATATTATTTTTCACAATTTAAATAAGGTTAGAATTCAAAAGTTGTTCATTTTTGCATGATCTTTAAAATTCTGTCCACCAACTAAAATGTGCACATTGTAAACAAAAGAAACTGACCAGACTAGCATCTGTCTGCCAAGTGTGCCTAAAACGCACTATTTCTTCCATTTGATCTGTATGATTAGGACTGACCTGGATTTACAAAAATAAAATCAAATTAGTGCAGAAAAATAAATCAATATATAATATTTAATAGTTTGATTTATAGGTGTGCATTTTATGCACACTTTGTGACAAATGCTAGAAATTTTGAACATTTGACTTAGCGCCAATAATAATAATGCAAATTAACCAATGTTGGAGTTAATCACTGACATATGCCAGGAGGAAAACATCTAATATGTGATCCACTTTTTATGTAGTATATTGAAAAACAATTATTTTTTGTGTTTTTTGCATCTTAGAAAATAGTTTGTTTACGTTACAAACACAGCATTTAAAGGGTTAAAAATGTGACAATTATTGAGTATTTGGTATTTTTATTTATGGCTCAAGCTGATGAAATAGAAAAAAGTGTAAAAGAATTAAAAACAAACTGGATGAAATTTTTTTTTGACATTATTCCATAAGTGTGCCAAAAAGACACACTTGGTGTTCAGTAAGAGCCTTGGTGAACGGGATACCGGAGGGTTACATGCACATGAGCCACTTCAGGCCCCGCCCTCTCCAGGTTGTTGTCTTTGCTGCTCTGTCCCGTTCAACCAACAACTGAACATTTTAGGTAATCGACCCGAAGTTTGGACATATTTTCAGTTTTTACTACACCCGCTGCTGCTGACAGTTATGTCGTACTTGGAGAAATGTTCGTCAGAAGTCTTGTCCTTATATGTGCAAATGTGGCGTAACTAGTTACAGACGTAATAAATTAAGCAGGAATTAAAACTGGTTGTAGAAATCTCAATTTTTGCCAAAATGAATATAAAGATAGGTTTGCAGCATCTGGAGGGTTCAAATTCAAACTTTTTTTAACTATTAGGGTCCAAATACACAAATAAACGAACCAAAAACTAATAAAAGTGGGTTTAGAGAAATATGAGCCTGTTAATAGAGAAATCAGGACAGTACTCTGAAGTTTAACAGGACAGAGTGATGCAGCAGTGCCAATTTTTCTACAAAGTCACGCACCGAGGGTCAGTTTTGGTGATTAAATCTCAAAAATCTCATCTAAAATTTGGACTAAAATGATCATGGTATAAACAACGGTGCGGTACATTTGTGTTTTCATGTCATTTGCCAGCGCTTCAGACCTGAATGACCATGAATGTTGTCTAAAATGGGAAACTTTATTCTTCTATATTCCATGTCACTTGTTTTGTTTTGTTTTTTTTTTATCTCCATGACCCAGTCTCTAAGACCTGGTCCTAAACCGACCCCTTCCTCAGTCCATCCCTCTCAATGTATCCAGTTATAAAATGTAACAAATTAAACAGGAATTAAAATTTATAAAGAATTCTTTAAAATGGACTGAACTTACTCTCTGATGTATTTATTTATTTTTGTTAGATTTTTATATTTTAACTCTTTATTATTATTATTATTATTATTTGTCTATTCTCCTTTGTGTCTGTAAGTCTCTGCATTATTTTAATTTATCTGTTCGGATGCTTTTTCCTTTTGACATCTTGATGCTTGTTCAAAATTTCTCTGTTTTGTATACCTATATATTTTCAATGAAGAAGAAAAAAATCAACAGGGAAATAAAACAAGTTATAAGTGTAATAAAATAATGTATTTCACCATCCAAGAAAAAAAAAAAAAATTGCAGGAATTAAAACAGGTTGTAGAAATCCAATCAATTTTTGCCAAAATGAATATAAAGATAGCTTTGCAGCATCTGGAGGGTTCAAATTCAAGCTTTTTTTTTTTAACTATTAGGGTCCAAATACACAAATAATTAAACCAAAGACTAATAAAAGTGGGTTTCAGCTCTACAGACCTGAATGACCATGAATGTTGTCTAAAATGGGAAACTTCATTCTTCTACATCCACTTGTTTTTTTTTTTGTTTTGTTTTTTTTTATCTCCATGACCCGGTCTCTAAGACCTGGTCCCAAACCGACCCCTTCCTCAGTACTACCTCTGGACGCCCCCCCCGCGTCCTAACACTGACCCCAGGCCTCCATCCCTCTCAAGATAACTAGTTATAAAACATAACAAATTAAACAGGAATTAAAATTTTTAAAGAATTCTTTAAAATGGACTGAACTTACTCTCTGATGTATTTATTTATTTATTTATTTATTTATTTATTTATTTATTTATTTATTTATTTATTTATTTATTTTTGTTAGATTTTTATATTTTAACTCTTTATCATTATTATTATTATTTGTCTATTCTTTGTGTCTGTAAGTCTTTGCATTATTTTAATTTATTTGTTTGGATGCTTTTTCCTTTTGACATCTTGATGCTTGTTCAAAATTTCTCTGTTTTGTATACCTATATATTTTCAATGAAGAAGAAAAAAATCAACAGGGAAATAAAACAAGTTATAAGTGTAATAAAATAATGTATTTCACCATCAAAGAAAATAAACATTTTTTCAGGAATTAAAACGGGTTGTAGAAATCCAATCAATTTTTGCCAAAATGAATATAAAGATAGCTTTGCAGCACCTGGAGGGTCCAAATTCAAACTTTTGGAACTATTAGTACACAAATAAATGAACCAAAGACTAATAAAAGTGGGTTTAGCAAAATACGACCCCTTTAAATCTGCTGTGTTTAGTATAATTTCACAAAAATGACCACTTAATCGGACACAAAGACGCAGTTTTTCTCCAAAGCTTTTTTAGTGTTCACTGATTATCATGGTTAAAGTGCATAAGTGCAGTTTGTTGACGCCTGTAGAATGTATTTTAGATAAACCTGAACCTGGTTAAATGTTAAACCGCTGCAGAACATGAACAGGGACACATGAATAAACCTGGTTTCACTCATGTTAGGGTTGGGCAATCTGATGACCCCCCCCCCCCCCCCCCCCCAGTACACACATCATCACCATCAGTAAACTGAATGTCCATGTCCTAAACACTAATGTGTCCGTCTACAGCAGGGCTGTCAAAGTCATTTTAGTTCAGGGGCCACATTCAGCCAAATATGATCTGCAGTAAAATAATAACATCATAATACATAAATAATGTCAACTCCAAACTTTTCTCTATGTTTTAGAGCGAAAAAAGTAAAATTACACGATGAAAATGTTCACATCTACAAATGATCCTCTAAAATAAGGACAATAACATGAAAAATAAGTGCAGTTTTAACAATATTATGTCTCTATGTACATTACAATTTACAGATCACAGTGGATCTACAAACACAAAACATTTAATAACAGGCAGAATATTGTTAAAATTGCACTTAAGACATTTCAGGGTGTTAATATTTGTTCTGGTTATTCACGTTTTTTGCGAAATGATAGTTTGTTGTCGTGTAAACAGTAAAAGTACATGAATATATTTACATTTACATAGAAAAATGGACTAGTGGACTTGTTTGTATTTATAGGTTGTTACGATAGTATTCTATTGGTCTGAATGTAGAACCTGAATTAAAATTATTGTTACTCTCTTAGTGCAGGGGTGTCAAACTCATTTTAGTTCAGTTCCATATTCACCCTAATATGGTCTCAGGTGGGCCGGACCAGTAGAATAACAGTGAAAAAAGTAAAATGACATTATGATAATGTTTACATCTACAACGTTTCCTTAAAAATCTGAATAACATGAACAACTTGAAATGTCTTAAGAAAAACAAATGCAATTTTAACAATATTCTGCCGCAGTTTATCATTTACACATGTGCGTTACAACTTACATTACAATTACAAATACACAAAACATATATATACCAGGTAAAATATTGGTAAAATTGCATTTACTTCTCTTAAGACATTTCAGGTTGTTCATATTTGTTCAGGTTATTCACATTTTTTGTCAAAGGATAGTTTGTTAATGTAAACATTTTCATATAATTACCTCCGCCAAGGAGGTTATGTTTTTGCCAGGGTTTGTCTGTTTGTCTGTCCGTTAGTGTGCAACATAACTCAAAAAGTTATGGACAGATTTTAATGAAATTTTCAGGGTTTGTTGGAAATGGGATAAGGAAGAAATGATTAAATTTTGGTGGTGATCGGGGGGGGGGCGCGCAGACCACAAAATTTCATCAAAATCTGTCCATAACTTTTTGAGTTATGTTGCACACTAACGGACAGACAAACAGACAGACAAACAAACAAACCCTGGCAAAAACGTAACCTCCTTGGCGTGGGGGGGCCCAGGGGGGGTCCACTGATCAGCCTTGGCGGAGGTCTGCGCTCTCCGAGTGCTTCTAGTTTTACTTTTTTTCACTAAAACAAAGATAAAATCTGCAGTTGTTATTATTTATAGGATATTATGATACTATTTTACTGATCTGACCCACTTGAGATCTAATTGGTCTGTATGTGGAACTTGAATTTTGCATTTCACACATTCATTCCAGGGACCGGACTGGACCCTTTGGTGGGCTGGATTTGGCCCCCGGGCCTCATGTTTGACACCTGTGGTCTACATGCGGCTGGTCCCAGGTCTGCCATCCGCCCATCGTGGCTGACCTTGTCATCGCAGCTGCAGCCCAGGTCGTCCATCCCCCCGGGAACGAGGCCGGAGGCTGTGGGTCTGGAGACCTCCTCCGGCACGGGGGGTCTGAAGGGGGGGTTCCTCAGCAGGTGGTTCAGACTGCCGTGGGTCCCGTTGTTGGGGGCCGGTTTCAGACCCAGCAGATCTGAGGTGAAAGCAGGTTCCATGTGTAGTAGAGTTCAAAATCTGCAGCTAAACACTCAGTGGAAGGATGGAATGAAAGCCTTACCACACATGACGTTGTAGAGTTCGATGTTTTCAAAGGCTGGAACTTTAGTCCTGAACTTAAATGTAGGTCCGTACCCTAAGAAAATGGTCTGGAAATGAAAAAGAGAGAGAGAGAGATTGTTATTAATAAAAGGTAGTTGTTGATATTTCATCATGTTCTTCTATTTATAATCTGGCAATCTTTTAATTAAGTATGTAAAATATAGAATATCAATGTAAAACAGTGAGAAACTAAAAATAAAAATGTGAAAATAAACATAAAAAATATAAACATATGCCTAAAGTATGGTTAAAAGTATTGTAGTGTTGTATAGGATTTACAACACAGTCAAATAAACAACAGAGCAAAATAAGAAAGAACGATAGAACGATAGATAGAACGATAGAACGATCGATAGAACGATAGATAGAACGATAGATAGATAGAGCGATAGATAGAACGATAGAACGATAGATAGATAGAACGATAGATAGATAGAACGATAGAACGATAGAACGATAGATAGATAGATAGAACGATAGATAGATAGATAGATAGATAGAACGATAGATAGAACGATAGATAGAACGATAGATAGAACGATAGATAGATAGATAGATAGATAGATAGATAGATAGATAGATAGATAGATAGATAGATAGATAGATAGATAGATAGATAACGTCAGTCCACTTCTAAAAGCACACACAGCTGGAACTAAACAGTACTTCTGCAGCAGACAGTCCTTTAAAGACAGAACAGTTGGAACATTTGTTCTAATAAATGTGTACGTCAGCCTGTAAGTTAAATTAGAGGACTGTAGGAGTGCAGATGGTACCTGCATGCTGTTGATCTTATTGTCGTATCCATGGTCACCAGAAAAGCCACAATGTCTCTTCCCTTCAGGGACTCTCCTGTTATAACATTTTATTAAAGCACATTCGAAGGTCAAAGGTCAGAGGTCACACTAAAGAGTGACTTTAACCTTTTCAACACATTTAGTTCAGTTTTTGTGTATCTTTTAAGGCTGTGCACTTATTTCCTGTATTTTCTTGTTGTATCTGAAGAAAAGAGAATGTGAAATAAGTGTTTACTCACCGCCCCCCCCACACCAAAAAAAAAAAAAAACAACAACAGAGAAAAAGGTGGAATAAGACTTATAAGACTTAAGCACAGAACTGTTTTCCCCTTAATCAGAAAAATACAACGTTCCAAATAAGTTGTTCATAGTGCACATGATAATGAATATTCCACTGATATTACTGTTTCCATGCATGTGTGCATACACTCATCAACATGTTGCTAATCATGTAAAAATACGTAAAAAAGAACTGCAGTTAATTATGTAGTTTCCTTTTTTCAACATGTATCACAACTTGTGGAAATATATACGACACTTTTAACTGGTGTGTTGTCTGTACGCATTACATATGTTTACACAGCGTCAAATACCACACACGGAGGGTTGGGGTAATGTGAACTGGAGATCTTGGCATAAATTGACACGCGATCAAATGGTGTTGATAGAGGTGGGTAATCCCAGCTCCATAGAGTAAAAATCCTGCCATGAATTGGTTCTACCTGTTCACTTGACACAGGTGATTCCATTAATTATCCCTTCATCTACCTGGATGAGGAGTTGTGCTCATCAAACTTGGCTGGTTCAGTGAGTGGTTGGAACAAATACATGGCAGGACTTTTGCTCTATGGAGCTGGGATTACCCACCTCTGGGTGTTGAATAACACATGAAAGAATGAAAAATGCAAATGTATAGCACATGGAATGCCATAGGAACTGGTGTGACATACAATGTGATTTCATGAGATCAGCCTCATTTTTTTTTACACAAAGACAAACCCCCTCTATCAGTCTTTTAGCTATCTGTGTTCATGAAAATATCAGGACTACAACATGTGTTTATATTGTTATCCAAACCTTTTATAATGAGCAAGAATAGGGGAGTTCTCATCAGAAATGGGGTCTATTTGTCACAAACTACAGTAAACACACAAGCCCCCGCCCCCTCCAAAAAAAAAAACAGAATTACTGAGATAAGATAAGACAAGATAAACTAAGCTAAACTAAGCTAAGATAAGATAACATAAGATAACATAAGATAAGACAAGACAAGATAAGATAAGATATCAAGCAAAAATATTTTTTTTGTTTTTAATTTTCACAATAAATTATTCAAAGAAAAGCAAAATGAATGGTTATAATATTTATGCTTCTTTCTATAAACGTTATACTTGAACCCTTGTTACAGTTTTGTTGGGATTGGGGGGTGGGGGTGGGGGGGCAGCTCTAAAGCATCAGTGCTAACCACTTCCACCCTGAAATAATAACAGTAATAATAATAATCATTGTTTCTCAGTGCATGTATCTGTGAAGTAGAACACATGAACATGGTTACAAACACCACACGTCCTTCTGCTGAAACTGCACAGAACACGACAGTATCTGTGAATCTGCAGAAGTAAACGACTGCATGAGTTCAGTATGAATCAACCATCAGCAACACCACCAAGCTGGAACTCTGCAGGAAATTGTCGGCGTCTTAAAAACCTGTTTAAGGCGTTTAAATGAATGTTTAAAGTGTGTGATAAGTCCTTCATGACTGCAGCGTCCTGCCTGTGCCCACTGCGTTCACAACAACCGCCCCTTCACACAAACTCACACCACAGTCGTCTAATGGAAAAACAGCCACTTTTTATTAAGTGTCCATTAAAACACTACTTCCAGTTATATGTCTGGATGTATGCGCCTCAGTGTGTGTGTGTGTGTGTGTGTGTGTGTGTGTGTGTGTGTGTGTGTGTGTGTGCGCGCACGTGGAGGGGGTGAAGCCACAAGCATGTTAAAAATGTAAATGACTAGTTGACAGGGAAATGAGACAAACTCGGTTTCATTTGGTGCGAACTGTTGGTGGGTTTGGGATTTAACCCCTTCATGCACAGTGGTCACTCCAATGGTCACTCCAGTGGACAGTTCTTCTCCAGCTGTTCTCTTGTATATTCATGGGTTTGGTTGTTTTAGTTCCAGATCAGCCGACACAGTGGACACTAATGCACCATCCCAAACACTGACATTTAGACCAGTACTGTAACGTTCCTGCTCTTGATAAACCTGATCTGCACTGACATGTTTGAGTCTAAATCAATTGCTAATTGTTATTAGACTGTAATTAACAGTTTTCTGAAGCAAAAAGTTTTGGGGTTATAATAATAAGCAATAATAATAATAATAAGCAATTGATTTAGACTCAAACATGTTAGTGCAGATCAGGTTTATCAAGAACAGTAAAGTTGCAGTAATGGCCTGAATGTCAGTGTATTATTATAGGATGGTGCATTAGTGTCCACTGTGGTGGCTGAAATGGAACTAAAACAACAAATCCATGAATATACAAGAGAACAGCTGGAGAAGAACTGTCCACTGGAGTGACCACCGGAGTAATAATAATAATAATAATAATAATAATAATAATAATAATAATAATTTATTTGTAAAGCGCTTTCAATCAAAGTGCTGTACAGATATAAAATCAATCACAATAAAACAATAAAACATAAAAGCTAAAAACATTAACAGTAAAAGCACATCACGACTTATAACACAGAGTAAACAAGTGGGTCTTGAGCTTTGCTTTAAAAACATCCACAGAACATGCCTGCCTTATGTCCAGAGGAAGACTGTTCCAAAGTGTTGGTGCACGGAAACAAAAGGCTGGCTCACCCACAGTCTTTCTCCTGACTTTAGGCACAGTCAGGAGGACAGATCCTTGAGAGCGAAGAGCACGAGAAGGTGCACACAGTCTAACCAGCTCTGTCAAGTAAGAAGGTGCCGCTCCATTTCAAATTTTATAAGTCAATAAAAGCACCTTAAAATCAGCATGAACCTGACATGTCAGGTGTCAGGTGTCCTCTGGAGTGACCACTGTGCATGAAAGGGTTAAATAAATGTTTCTTTGCTTCAAAACTTAAATGCATGGTGTCCAGCTGAGTGGACATTTTTGTAACTCCACGAAAAATAAGTAAAAAAAAAACCAAAAACCCAAAAACATCAATTGCATTGTTTTTTTCATGCCTAAAGAGGAATAAAAACACTCAAGAAAAAAATATTGTCCAAGGTTCTCATAATTCATGCATGAAAGGCTTAAGCAGACACTGCCTGGTGTGTGTGTGTGTGTGTGTGTTTATGTGTGAACTCTCGACACCCTCTGGTGCCAACGTTTAACCCGTCTGTCCATCTGCGCCGCACACAAACCTCAAAGGTCTCTTTCATTTGGCAGAGCTGTGTGAGTCTGTGTGCGATTGTAAGTCTCCCACAGTTCAGCGACCAACCCAAACAGACACGAACGTGGACGTTTTTTTGGCGAGCGGTGGCGGTTTGTTTTCCCTTTCAGTCCTGATGACTTCATGGTTTACTTTGTCACTGAATCACTGCTGCGGACCTTTCACTGCTCTACATCAAACGCTGTCAGAGCTGGTTTTAGCATATCATTAACGTTTCAGCAGCCGCATTCTGGTAAAGGTGTGGAGTTTGCATTTGACCGGGGCTCAGGACGGGACTTGGTACAAACTTTGAGCGCTACACGTGTTAAAGATAGAAGCCTGTGTTGACACAAAATCTGTTTTTAAGTAAAGCAAGATGTGAAGGACAAAGCCTCAACTGAACTGCGTCGACACAAACCTACAGCTGAGAGGCACGTCTTACAACAACATGTCAGGTTCGGACTCGTACTGTGATACATGTCCAATCCTTTCCATCAAAAACATAATGTGAGATGAATTTACAGTCGCGGAAAAAATTATTAGACCACCCTTGTTTTCTTCAATTTCTTGTTCATTTTAATGCCTAGTACAACTAAAGGTACATTTTCTTTGGATAAATATAATGAAAACAACAAAAACAGCTCATAGTAGTTTAATTTCAGAGCTGATATCTATGCATTTAACATGTTTTCTTGATAAAAACCAAAATCACTTCAGTTCTTACGTCAATATCTATGACACTGTACTGACAAAAACAGTGCTTTTAGGCATTCTATGTTTTCTTTTCTGTCTGTTTTAGTCACATGATACACACAGGAGTTAGTACTGGATTACATAACCATAGTTTTTGATGACTTTTGATGGTCTAATAATTTTTTCCACAACTCTATACCATATTACACTCATTCTAATACACCACTGTTATCCTCCATACCATATGACAACAGTTTATATACACAGCATGTGTCGATTTAGGCCTTATTCTGTATAAGGTATTTTCCAGGTAGTATGTGGAGTAATCCAGTATTTTAGGATTACACTTTGGACATATAGACAGCAGATCCAGAATATGCATATGTATTCTACTTCTGTAAACATGTATATAGCCTGTAGAGTTTTAATACTATTAGTGTTTTGGGTTTTTTTTTGCATTATATTTATGCAGGCACATTTTCTTGCACTTTATCCTTATCTTATCTTATCTTATCTTATTTTATCTAATCTAATTTTATCTAATCTTATTTTATCTTATTTAATCTTATCTTACCTTATCTAATCTTATTTTATCTAATCTTATCTTTTCTTTTCTTATCTTTCCTTATCTTATCTTATTTTATTTTATTTTATTTTATCTAATCTTATCTTATCTTATCGTATCTTATCTTTGAAGCTCCAGAGGCTGAACTGTTGCTGCTGAAGGCCTTAAGGTAGATTTATTTTACCCGGCAACACATGATGCTGAAACCTGATTGGACAAATGTTCTTACAATTTCTTAAATTTCTTATTTTTCTCTTCACATTTTTCATTTTCACTTATGTGTTTTTTTTCTGCCTGTCTTTCTCTCTGCAATTACTTGTTGCTGCTGTTAACTGTGAAATTTCCCCATGGTGGGATAAATAACATCTTCCATCCATCCATCCATCCATCCATCCATCCATCCATCCATCCATCCATCCATTATCCTCCGCTTTATCCGGGGCCGGGTCGCGGGGGTAACAGTCTAAGCAGGGATGCCCAGACTTCCCTCTCCCCAGACACCTCCTCCAGCTCTTCTTCTTAAATAACATCTTTTCTTATCTTATCTTATCTTATCTTATCTTATCTTATCTTATCTTATCTTATCTTATCTCAGTACCACATTATGAAAGGTTTGGAAATCATTATATACAAATGTCACAGTGCTGACATTTTTCTGGTGATCTAAGGAGTTTGTCTTTTTTGTTTATTTACTAAAAAATTAACTGCAGTTGTATTTTTCCACATTTTTACGTAATTAGCACCATGTTGATTTGCGTATGCACACATGCACGGAAACAATATCAGTGGAATATTCATTATCATGTGCAGTATAAACAACTTATTAGGAACATTGTCTTTTTCTGATAAGGGGAAAAAATGTACTGTTCTGTGCTTAAGTGTTATTCCACCTTTATCTATGTTTTTTTTTTTGGGGTGGGGGGTGGGGGGGGGCTGGTGAAATGAGCAAATATATTTATTTCTCATTCTCTTTCCTTCAGATACAATGAGAAAATGCAGGAAATACAGTAAGTGCACAGCCTTAAAAGATACACAAAAAACTGAACTAAGGCTACATTCAAACTGTTGGCGAATGTGTCCATATGTGGCCTGTATCCGATCTGTTAAAGACAGTTTGAACAGCACAAATCCGATTTTTTCAAATCCGACCCAGGCCACTTTCATATGTGGTCCTAAATCATATACGGACTTCAGTCTGAACGGCCAGGTCACATTTATCCGACCTTTACATCATTGAAATGCACCACACGTCACAATTCTGCGTTCCATGGTGCACCTGTATGGTCACGTTTTACATCAGGACCTCTTTTGTACACTTTTGGTCACTTCAAAGTCGCATTCGGTTCATACTCAAAACTGATAGAAGTCGCATTTAATGTGTAATATGAACGAGCACACACACAAAAAAATCAGATTTCACCAAAAAATCCAAATTGTGCATTAAGACCTGCTGTCTGAACGTAGCCTAAATGTGTTCTAAAGGTTAAAGTCAATATTTAGTTTGACCTCTGACCCCATGATAAGAAGCAGCACAAACAATTAGAACCATCTGACACATGTTGAATGAAACCTGGTATAAAACCTCAGAAAGTCTCAGTGATGCTGCGGTACCTGGCCACATGCCACTTCCTCTCCACCAGCAGATGAATGTCTTCGATGCGTCGGTTGTTGGCGTAGTGCAGTCTCTTCGGCAGATGCTGCTTCAAGTACGGCTTAAAATGCTGATCAGCTTTTTTACACTGGAACAAAAAGAGACTGCAGCTGGTATTTTGAACTGAGAAAAATGACAGAGGTTCTGATCCCATTAATACAAAGATCACAGTAGGTCATGGGTGAATTTTGGGGCTAATTTTAAATAGAGTTCATCACAGGTTTTTCTACTTTGCATGTAAAACCAGAACTTACTGTTAGATTTGCAACAACAGCCTTCGGGTCATCTGATAAAAATAAAAGAAATAGAAAAATAACAGTGTTTAGAGCAGTGAATGGCATGATCAGTATGAGGTAGTGTACAAAAGGAGTAGGAACACAACGACTTCACAAACACACACACGTTCAGGGTGATGTTTTAGAACAATCTGCACTTAGAACACATTCGTCTAAACCACACTGGAAAAAAATGTCCCTCTAAAAACAAGTTCTAAAAAAGTTATACAAGTTATACAAATGCTCAATAGTAATTATATTGGTATTTCTAGCCATGTTCTTCCACTTTATAAACTATCAAAGTATGGGCCATTATAAGTAAAGGTCAATTTTTTATATTTCAAAAATTCGTCAAAAATAAAAAAAAATCAACATTTCTCTAAACTGTGAACAATCTTTGTAGACATTGTCCCACAGAAGATACAGATAAAATTTTAAATGAATCCAACGTTTCAAAAAATTGCTAATGAAGACAACAAGGACGACAAAGATGATAAAGATGACGAAGATAACGAAAATAACGAAGACGACAAAGACGATGAAGACAACAAAGATAAAAAAGACGACAAATATGACAAAGACGACAAAGACAACGAAGATAACAAAGATGACGAAGATGATGAAGACAACAAAGACGACAAAGATGACGAAGATGATAAAGACGATAAAGACGACAAAGACGACGAAGATGACAAAGACGATAAAGACGACGAAGATGACAAAGATGACGAAGATGATAAAGATGATAAAGACGATAAAGACGACGAAGATGACAAAGATGACGAAGATGATAAAGACGATAAAGACGACGAAGACGATAAAGACGACAAAGACAACGAAGATGACAAAGATGACGAAGATGATAAAGACGACAAAGACGACGAAGATGACAAAGACGATAAAGACGATAAAGACGACAAAGACGACGAAGATGACGAAGACAACAAAGACAAAAAAGACGACAAATATGACAAAGACGACAAAGACAACGAAGATAACAAAGATGACGAAGATGATGAAGACAACAAAGACGACAAAGATGACAAAGATGACAAAGATGATAAAGACGATAAAGACGACAAAGACGACGAAGATGACAAAGACGATAAAGACAACAAAGATGACAAAGATGACAAAGATGATAAAGATGATAAAGACGATAAAGACGACGAAGATGACAAAGATGACGAAGATGACAAAGATGACGAAGATGATAAAGATGATAAAGACGATAAAGACGACGAAGATGACAAAGATGACGAAGATGATAAAGATGATAAAGACGATAAAGACGACGAAGATGACAAAGATGACGAAGATGATAAAGATGATAAAGACGACAAAGACGACGAAGATGACGAAGACGATAAAGACGACAAAGACGACAAAGACAACGAAGATGACAAAGATGACGAAGATGATAAAGACGACAAAGATGACAAAGATGACAAAGACGATAAAGACGACAAAGACGACGAAGATGACGAAGACAACAAAGACAAAAAAGACGACAAATATGACAAAGACGACAAAGACAACGAAGATAACAAAGATGACGAAGATGATGAAGACAACAAAGACGACAAAGATGACAAAGATGACGAAGATGATAAAGACGATAAAGACGACAAAGACGACGAAGATGACGAAGACAATAAAGACGACAAAGACGACAAAGACGACAAAGACAACGAAGATGACAAAGATGACGAAGATGATAAAGACGACAAAGACGACGAAGATGACAAAGACGATAAAGACGACAAAGACGACGAAGATGACGAAGACAACAAAGACAAAAAAGACGACAAATATGACAAAGACGACAAAGACAACGAAGATAACAAAGATGACGAAGATGAAGACAACAAAGACGACAAAGATGACAAAGATGACGAAGATGATAAAGACGATAAAGACGACAAAGACGATGAAGACGATAAAGACGATAAAGACGACAAAGACGACGAAGATGACAAAGATGACGAAGATGATAAAGATGATAAAGACGATAAAGACGACGAAGATGACGAAGACAATAAAGACGACAAAGACGACAAAGACAACAAAGATGACGAAGATGATAAAGACGACAAAGACGACGAAGATGACAAAGACGATAAAGACGACAAAGACGACGAAGACGACGAAGATGACGAAGACGACAAATATGACAAAGACAATGAAGATGACAAAGATGATGAAGACGATAAAGACGACAAAGACGATGAAGATGACGAAGACGACAAAGATGACGAAGATGACAGATGAAAAAGACAACGAAGACGACAAAGATGATAAAGATGACGAAGACGTCAGACGATGAAGACGTCAGACGATGAAGACGACGAAGATGACGACGATGACAAAGACGACGAAAATGACAAAGACGACAAAGACAACAAAGACAACAAAGACGACAAAGACGACGAAGATGACAAAGACGACAAAGACCATAAAGACAATGAAGACGACGAAGACGATATAGACAATGAGGACGACAAAGATGACGAAGACAACAAAGATGACGAGGACGACAAGGATGACGAAGACAACAAAGATGATGAAGACAACAAAGATGACGAGGACGACAAGGATGACGAAGACAACAAAGATGATGAAGACAACAAAGATGACGAGGACGACAAGGATGACGAAGACAACAAAGATGATGAAGACAACAAAGATGACGAGGACGACAAGGATGACGAAGACAACAAAGATGATGAAGACCACGAAAACGATAAAGACGATGAGGACAACAAAGACAACGAAGACGATGAAGATGACGACCTGTAAAAGCGCCTTCCAGTTCTTGATAACAGTTCTTGATAAACAGTATCAGTAAAGAACAGAAACACTAGAACACACTCACATTTGAGGTTGTTGGGGTATCTGGAGCGTATCCGACCTAAAGACCCCGGGATGAGAATGATGTCGTCGATGTTGGACATGTAGTTACTGAGGAACTCGGTGCGGTCGCAGTGGGCCTCCTCCATACCTGAAAACACAACCACACCAGTTACCTGGGCCCATCAGGTCTGCACTGGTACCAGACGCTGGAGATCATTAAGGTGAACCCGTGGCTTTGGTGTGTCGGTTACCGTGGTCCCCCACCATGATGATGTTCACACAACGGTGCAGTTTCATCTGTTTGAGTCCGTTCATGAGCTGACCGACGATCCTGTCGATGACTCTCAGAGGGTGGTTCAGCTGAAAACACGACCACGATAATATAATAACATAATATAATTTAAAGAGATAAAAACACGACATAAACTCATCCTCAGACTCACCTCAGCGCTCATGGGCCCCATTTTGTGTCCGTATGTGTCTGGTTGTTCAGAGTGCATGGCATAAACGTAAGGCCTGAAACCAAACACAAAACAGTCTATATCACAGGTGTCAAACATACGGCCTGGGGGCCTAACCCAGCCCGCCAAAGGGTCCAATCTGGCCCGTGGGATGAATTTCTGAAATACAAAGATTACACTGAAGATATTATCCATCAATGGTGTAAAAATCATTATAATTCAGGTTCCACATACAGACACTTACAGTCCAATTAAATTTTAAGTGGGTCAGAACCAGTAAAATATTATCATTATAACCTATAAATTATGACAACTCCAAATTCTCTTTTTGTTTCTTAGGTGTAAAAAAAGTAAAATTACATGAAAATGTTTCCATTACCAAACTACACTTTACAAAAATCATGGTTAACCTGAATAAATATGAACAAACAGAAATGTCTTAAGAAAAGTAAATGCAATTTGACCAATATTCTGCCTGTTACTAAATCTTTTGTGTGATTGAAATGCACATGTATAAATGATAAACTGATAAACTGATAAACCGAGGCAGAATATTGTTAAAATTGCACTTGTTTTTCTTAAGACAATTCAAGTTGTTCATGTTATTCAGATTTTTGAGGAAACTTTGTAGATGTAAACCTGATCACAATATAATTTTACTTTTTTCACTGTTATTATTTTACTGGTTCAGCCCACTGGAGATCAAATTGGGGTGAATGTGGAACTGAACTAAAATGAGTTTGACAGCCCTGGTCTATATGTATGTTTGCAGAGGCTGTAGTGGTCACCAGTGGTGGGAAGAAACGAGGAATATTTACTGAAGTACAGGACTGAAGTACAAATGTATATGATGCAGCTTTAAATACTATATATTACGCTGTGTTTCCACTCTGTGGTACCGGCTCGACTCGACTTGAATTTACTTGACATGGCCTTTTCACGTTTCCATTACGTAAAAGAACCTGGAATCTGGTACCTGGTACTACTTTTTTAGTACTTGCTCGGACGAGGTTCCAAAACGAGCAAAGAGGTACAAAAATGTGATGTGTAAACACTGCAGACCACTGATTGGTCAGAGAGTTGTCTCTGTGTCATTGCGTCAATGCATGACCGGTCATTTTTTAAAAAACTGATTCGTAAGTTAACAGTAAATATTCCAGTAGACTGATCCATGATGACAGCCCACAAAATGACACCATGGTCAGTCGAGGGGGTTCAGACATTTCTGTCCTTGGTGGCCGATAAAAGATTCAGCATGAGCTTGACTGGACAACACACAATGAGTGAGCTGATCAGCAACTCTCTGAGCAGACGTCATGGAAGTTAGGTGCAGCATCGCTATGGCGACCGGGTACTCTAAAGGAGGCAGTGTCCTGTAATGGAAAGGTCTCCAGGAATAGTACGTGGTTCCCAAGTTGAATCAAGCTGAGCTGGTTCCACGTAGTGGTAACGGGGCGTTAGCGTCACAAAAAACAAAAGAAGTAAACAGGAGGGATGTCTTTGTACAGCCATGTTTACGACAAAAGAATCCTACTACAGCAATTAATAGAGATAATGAAAAGTGAGAGAAACTAATTATGCTGTAGAGTCATAATAATAATAATAATAATAATAATAATAATAATAATAATAATAATAATAATAATAATAATGGATTGGATTTATATAGTGCTTTTCTAGACACCCAAAGCGCTTTACATTATTGACCCATTATTCATTCACTCTCACATTCACACTCTGAGTTAAGTGAACATATTTGTACATGAAGACACAGGTCTGGTAAATGTTCACATCAAAAACTGAGAGAAGTTTGAATTTTTGGGAAATTTGGAATTTGAACATTCTTCCACATTGGCTTCATTTTGGAGCTGAAGTTGTTGCATCTTGTTAAAAACTGTACTTACCTTTCTCCATCAGGGAGGTGGAGCCACTGCAGCATGGTGAGAATCCTCCTCTCCAATGGGATGGAACTGGAACACACATAAGAACACAGAACGCTGTTTAAAAACTGAAGGCAAGGCAAGTTTATTTGTGTCGCACATTTCAGCAACAAGGCAATTCAAGGTGCTTCACACAGGACATTGAAATACAACGACAGGAAAAAAAAGAAACACATTTAAAACATTATAAAAGAAACATGTAAAAGGTGATTAAAAACAGCAAGTAAGAAAACTAGATAACTGAAAGAAGAAGCCCACAGTTTTGTTTTTTTTTTTTGTTTTTTTTTTTACCAAGAAGCAATAATGGACTGTGATTCTGGCACCCCGCTGGCCTCTTGAATCATTATTGATTTTCTGAATCATTAAACCAATAAACACCACACAACTTTTCCTTTAAGAGCCTCATAAAGTGGAGGCTTGTGGAGTCGAAGCCGTTTAAAGCCTCTTTCTGCTTCAAGTGTCTGGAAGTCAAAGGCAGCCTGTGTAGTGATGAGGCCACCAACCACGCTGCTGGCTGTCATACAGTCCACAGCTGTCAGCCATCAAGCCCAGCACCCAGGCCCTGAATGGGGCTGGATGCATGACGCCGTGGGGGGGGTGCGCTGACGTGGGGGGGTATACTGTGGGTGTGGTTCTCTCCCCATGGCTGCTCTTTTACTGCTTTTGTTCACACTTTCTGCTTCATTTCCCTCGTCCTTCTTCTGCTCTCTGTAATATCCCCATCTTTCTTCTTCTCTTTTCTTTCTGTCCTGCTTCTGGTTATGGTTATGGGGGCAGAGAGGAGGGGGACCTCCCAGAAAGATGATGCCAACACAGACCTTCACCCAGTCAGCCAGATGTTTAGGAATAATCCCTGGTCCCCATTACCACAGCAGTCCCCACAGCGCTGCTATAACACTAACCTTCATAATGTGTTGTGTAAAAAGCCTTTCTCAGATCTGCACAAACAGCAGCAAAAGACTTCAGTCCCCCGTCAACTAATGGTTAGTACTGTTACTTAAGTACTGCCAGTAGGACACAGTTAAAGTACTGGTATTTTACTTGGATATTTCTATTTTATGCAGCTTTATATGTCTCCAAAACAGCTTTATCGCCTCATTTTCCCGATAAAAATAATGGTTCTCCAGTTGTTTGAGACGAACTAAATGATGATGAGAAGAGAAGAGAAGAGAAGAGAAGAGAAGAGAAGAGAAGAGAAGAGAAGAGAAGAGAAGAGAAGAGAAGAGAAGAGAAGAGAAGAGAAGAGAAGAGAAGAGAAGAGAAGAGAAGAGAAGTTAAGATAGGATAGGATAAGATAAGATAGGATAAGATAAGATAAGATAAGATAAGATAAGATAAGATAAGATAAGATAAAATAAGATAAGATAAGATAAGATAAGTTAAGATAGGATAAGAAAAGATAAGTTAAGATAGGATAAGATAAGTTAGGATAAGATAAGATATCAAACAAAATTTAAGTTGTTTTTAATTTTCCCAAAAAAATATTCAAAGAAAAGCAAAATGCATGTTTATAATATTTATGCTTCTTTCAGTAAAGGTTATATTTGAACTATTGTTACAGTTTTGTTGGGGATGAAATAAAAAAAAAAGATAAGATGATAATATCTTATCTATGATCTTATCTATAATGTAAAGATGAAGAACTGCTGCTTTTATGTACGATGAGCTTTTTGCAAGAACTTATGTTTTAATTTTTAGGCATTATTGAATGTTTCACTTGTTTTTCAACAGGAATTTTCTTATTTTTATACGTGTGAATGAAGGATCTGCATTAGAAGTGTTAATTCATGTTGGCAGAGTAATATAGTTGAGTGATATTTGGTATTTCTGCATTGTCTCCATGTCATTTTGTTACAAACTTCATTTTGCTAACATTTAAAATGTCACATTAAGCTAAATACGCTCTTTAGAAACTCTCTAGTTTCACCGAAAAATGTTTCATCAACGCTCAAATCAGGATTGTTCACTTTTTAAAGCTAAAGTTAGGTCCTTAAGTATTTGGATAATTGACAAATATTTAATAATTTTGTCCCTAGTACAGGCCTCATTTGGACATGAAACTACCTTTCAGTCAATTGTCCAATTATTTTTGAGCCTCTGACAATCGAGGGACTAAAGTTTCAAGTTCACACTCTCTCTTGATGTGTCATTTCCAATCCACTGTAGAGTAGAGGCACAAAATTAAAGCCACTGTCCAAGTGTTTATGTCACTGACTGTACGTGGTTCATGGTTCTCAAAGGACACCAGTGTCGTATAAAATGATCTTGCAGAATGGGATGACTCTTCCATTCAAAACAATGTTGAACTAGAAGCACTCGGAGAGCGCAGACCTCCGCCAAGGCTGATCAGTGGGCCCCCCCGTGGCCCCCCCACCCCCGATCACCACCAAAATTTAATCATTTGTTCCTTGTGCCAGTATCAACATTTCCTGAAATTTTTATCCAAATTAAAGGCACAGTAGGCCAAAAAGTAAGGGCACCCCCATTTTTTATATAAATTGAGATAAAATCCGCCTTCTAGATCAGATCCGGATCAGCCTTTGAAATGTGACAGAGGACCCCATTGTCAATTCCTGAGTTAAATTTCATGAGTTTTGGTCAATAATTAAGCGAGATATTGGGAAACGAAAATTTTGGCCCCATTTACCACAATGTTAACGAAAATTTCAAAGTGATCCAGAATCCAGGATTTCTTCCGGATCACCCCCAAAAGTTAATCATTTCTTCCTTATCCCATTTCCAACAAACCCTGAAAATTTCATCAAAATCTGTCCATAACTTTTTGAGTTATGTTGCACACTAACGGACAGACAAACAAACCCTGGCAAAAACATAACCTCCTTGGCGGAGGTAATAAGTGCATTTTGATTCTGACCCATACGACACAAGCACACGGTATAATTTTCAGATTTAGGGCCATGAGATGAGAGAGAGAGAGGGAGAGAGAGAGAGAGTGCTCTGTAGACAACTGAATTTTCAAGAAAGAGTGTGAATGTGAGAGTGGATCAGTTACGTAAAGCGCTTTGGGTGCCTTGAAAAGCACTATAGAAATTTAATCCATTATTATTATTATAGGATCATGATATATTTCACACAGTAAATTATTAAAACAATAAAAATGGGCACTGACCCTATGTGTGAGAAAAGCAGCTGTGGATTAACCCTTTCATGTATACTGGTCACTCCAGTGGACAGCTATTCTACAGCTGTTCTCTTGTATATTCATGGGTTTTGTTGTTCTTTTCATTGTTTTTTTTTCTTTTTTACACATATCTTTATTAAAGTTTGAAGACACTACATATCTTTTCTGACATGAATTGGTAACATTATGTAGATCTCCTCTGAGCATAAACCCCCAGAATCACAAGCCCTCCACATAGTTTTCACACAATTTATCGGTAAATACATGTTTCTGTGCGTCAAAAATTAAACGTGTGGTGTCCAGCTGTGTGGACATTTTTGTAATTTCATGAAAAATAGGTTCATAAGAATTTTTTTTCATTATTATTATTTATTTTTTTTTTTTTTCCATTTATTTTTCAGAAGAAAATTTTCAATCACATTGTTTTTTTCATGCCTAAAGAGGAATAAAAACTCAGGAAAAATTTTTGATTAAGGTTCTCATAATTCCTGCATGAAAGGGTTAAGATACAGTATATTAATTCACACGACCTCAAACCTGAACATCTACAGCAGTAAAATCAGTAAAAGGCAGCAGTAATATGAATCCAAAAACATCACCATAATGACGACTTTTCATGCTTTAGGCACATTTTGCAGATAAACACACTTTTTCATCCACTATGACTGCAGAACATTTTACTCGTGGGCCTTTTCTCAGTGTGATATTAAAGGATCTGCGTCCTTCTACCACCGTTACATGCACACTCCTGCCATCCTCTGCTTATTCTATCATTCTTCTTCACACACTTCTGTCAGTGCCAAGTGTAAGAAAAGCCCCGTAAACCACAGTTTGGCCCCTGACGGTTCTTCGCAGTGGCACGTCTACGACCCCGGCGCACAGAGGAATCCTGCCGAGTGTAAACAGGCCCATTTGCAGAAATTGCTGTAAAAACAGCAGCGCTCCATCCCTCTGCTGAAATCTGCCCCTCACTCCATCAAAGCCCCCTCTGTGCTGATAAATGTGGGCTCCTTTGTGTTCCCCGGCCTCTACGGGAGGCGGCGGGAACATGATCGGACATGTACTACTGGACTGTAAAACGTTCTCCGCCAAATCCAGTTCCCATCACGGTCATGTGTGATCACTGATGAAACGCCTCCAGAAACTGTTTGAACTACGCTTTGTCAGAATGAATAATTTAAGGCCCCACAACCTGCGCAGGTGTTTTTACTTCTTCTGGCTGATCGGTTGGTGCAGCGCTGGGAGTTCTATGTGTACACGGTCTCACACTAACAGGTCCAACCAAATCCAACGGTCTGGAGAAGTCAAAACACCTGTGGAGGTGGGTTGTGGATGTGTAGGGCCCTTACAGACGAATTAGCAAGTGAAATTTAGAGATTTGTTTAGACCGGGGCTGTCAAACTCATTTTAGTTCAGGGGCCATATTCAGCCCAATTTGATCTGCAGCGGGCCAGACCAGTAAAATAATGACTTAATAACCTATAAATAATGACAAATCCAACTTATTCTTTTTTATTTTAGTACAAAAAAACCACCAATTAAATTCTGAAAATATTTACATTTTACAAAAAAAGATGTAAATGACCTGAAAAAAACAGAAATTTCATCAGAAAAATTAGTGCAATTTTAACAATATTATGCCTCGACTTATTATTTCTCCATGTACATTTACACACAGTGTTCCATAAACATTTGGTAACAGGCAGAATATTGTAAAAATTTTGGAGTTTGGAACTAAAATTTGAACTCCATCTGTTATTATGAACACAACTCCAGCTCACAGTGGATCCATAAATGCACCAAACATTTAGTAACAGGCAAAATATTGTTCAAATTGCACATTTCAGGTTGTTCATCTTTGTTTTTATTTATATATTTATTTGCATTTTATTGTGAAAAAATAGTTTTGTAAATGTTAATATTTTCACAGTGTTATGTTTTCTTTTTCACGTCAATTTTTTCCACATAATTTTTCACAAAGAAAATTTGTGGTTGTCATTATTTATGGGTTATTGTGTTGTTATTTTGACTGTAGATCACATTGGTCTGTCTGTGGAAAACGAACCAAAACGATTTGGACAACCTGGACTGTTCAGGCTAATTTTTGCACTTTCGTCCTGCAGGGCCGGAATGGAACCCTTGGCGGGCCAGATTTGGCCCCCGGGCCACATGTTTGACACCTGTGGTTTAGAAAATGGACCCACCAGTCAGTAATAATGAACTGCAAAATGAGTCTACAGGGCTGTTTTTCAGAAGGACTTGATGATGATGGAGTGACCTTGAGTTTGACCCTTCAAGATCACTGAAGGTCAAAGGTCATGATACCAAATGAAAGTCCATATATGACTTCCTATCAGTGCTCAATAGTAACTATATAGATATCTCTAACCATTTCCATATTATAAGCTAATAAAATATGGTCCATTATAAGGCAAATTTATCAAAATTTGAAAAATCAGCATTTCTCCAACTGTGAACAAACTTTGTAGACATTATCCCAAGGAAGCTGCATATAAAATTTTAAATGAATCTGACTGTAGTTTTGTGAGAGAAGATGTTTGAACAAATTGCTAACGAAGATGACGACAACGGCAATGACGACGACAAAGACAACGCCGGATGAAACGCCTTCACTACAGCTCATGGCCTAATCGCCAGTGAGATAAAAATGGATCTGAAAAAAAAATTTGCATTTAAATTATTATGAAATAATACTCCTGTCTTGTGTGCTATATTTCATGTCACCATTTACTGAAGTTGTTCTAAACTGCATCTGGTTTCAGCGCCATTAAAACTGTGTGTGTGGCTCTGATAAATTCTCCTGAACAGGTGACATGAGGCTGTTCTCTTATTGGAGGATTACAGATTCACTCATTCTCACATCCTGGAACCAGTTGGAGGTGTTTTATTTTCTTGTCTTGCATCATTTTCTGTGATTTCAGAACTCCAGCATGAATACTGGAACTCACCTTTTCAGAATAGCCTACCCCCCATAAGTTCTACTCTCCATTCTACAACTTCATTTCTATATGTAGTAATTATCTGTTTTAATCTGTTTCTTTCTTTGTATTTTATGGATTGTTTGTTTTATCTTGTTGTACAGTGTCCTTGGGTGTCTTGAAAGGCGCTTATAAATAAAATGCATTATTATCATTATTATCATTATTATTATTATTATTATTATTATTATTATTATTATTATTATTATTAATGCAAAGCAGCAAATAACCTGCACCAAAATGTCCCAGGTAATGAAGCTGAAAATAAATACACCAGTGTTTAGTCTCCTCTTCTGCTCCGTCTAACATGAAACAAATACAGCTTCTGTAATCGTATGGACGCTCAAATTATCATCACTAGCAGCATTGTACCCGTGGTGCCATTGTACAATAGCGCCCTCCCGTGGTGCAACAGCGGCATTGCACCCGTATGCCCTCCTGTGCTGCAACATCGGGACAAAAAACCAGACACGCGTCGGACACAGAACGTCCATTATAGTAGGATAGTTGAAGTTATTGTGACTTTTATTCCTCTTGGTTTGTACAGCCAACAGAAAAAGACGCTATAATGGAAAATATCCAGCATCCACATTCACATAAATGAATCATTATCATCGATCATCTGTCATCCCATAAGCCTTTGAGCTTCTGGGTCAGGAAGACAAACAACTTCTTTTGTATGTTTGTGGGATTATGAGGGTGGTACGGCATCACACTACTGCAAGTACAAACGTTCATCCATTATTTAATGTCAAAATTGCTCCAACAAGTGATTACAGGTCAACCACTTGACAGACTCTATGAATAAGCCTTCCATAATAACATATCAGAAGCAGCCAATAACATTGTCTCTGTTCCAACCACGTCCTGAACAGTTAGCATGAATTGTTCCCATCGAACCACACGTTCAGGGTTGGATGATGCAGTTTGGCATCAGTCGAGTCCAAAATTATAGACGGAGCTAAAAACACCAGATCAAATGGACACTGAGGGCCTTGAACAGGCTTTTGTGACCGATGTTCAGCTGCGTCTTTGTTTATTCTGTCTAATTTCAGCTGTTTCTCTGATATTTAACCATTTGTGTTATTGGAGGACATAATCAAACTTTAATACTTTTGTGGCATTGTTCTAAATTTCTTATTGTCACATGGAAAATCAAGGTCAGTGAAATTACCATATTTGCTACTTCATCATTATTATTATTGCTACTTCTCTTCACTTTAGCCACTTTAACAAACTTGTTTATATTGTTTATATTTGGTCTCTTAATTTTTTTTTTCTATTGTATTGACGCATACTGTCTTGCACTGCGGCACACACTTGAATTTCCCCCTTGGGGGATTTATAAAGTATATTCAATTCAATTCAATTCAATTCAAAGTTTAGTTCCTTGCCCATAAGTGCTATTTATGAGCTCAAAATTATTTCCTCAAATGTAGAATTCTAGTATTATTGCATTTTTTAAATCTATTTTATTTTATTTAAAATTTTTATTTTTTATTATTATATTTAATTTTATAGTTTTTTTTGGGGGGGAGGTTTATTATTTTTTATTTGTAAAATTTAAAAAAATATTTTTATTTTATTATTATTTATTTATTTATTTATTTTTTTGTCCTTATTTCGACATATTCTGCCCTCTAATTATAAGACAGTGTCTACTTCCTCCCACTCAGTGCCTGAAAACCTTTCTGCTGTTGTCTCGTTAGCTGCCACACCTTCAGTCCATGAGTATTAATTAGAGTCTTCCTCTGTCTTTGTAACACCCTGAAGACGGCGTATGCAGACACACGTTGGTGTGTTTTTAACTCCAGCTCCAATGAATTCATCTACAGGCCCTCATCAAATAAAGGCTGTTTACAATTTATAAATGTTTCAACCAAGTCAGTGCCTGGAGTTTTGTCTTTTTCCAGTTGTTCATGCCCTCTCCATGAGCACCTCTGGTTTGTCTTATACCAGTAGCTCCCTGAGAAATTGTTTTTATTTATTTATTTATTCATTTATTTTTAATTAAGATCCTTTATTGTCAGTGTATAGTACATTTTTTTTTATCACACACTGAAATTCAACCTCTGCTCTGAACCCTTCTCTAGAACATGCAGGAACACACCACACACTACAAACTAAGAGCAGACGGCCTGCCATAGCAGGAGCCTGGAGAGCAAATTGGGGGGGGGGGGTTAAGTGCCTTGCTCAAGGGCACATAAGCCAACAAATTTTTCTATGGAATCGAACTGGCAACCCTTCGGTCACAAGCCGGCGTGCCAGCCCTCTGGACCACAGCTGCCCCCATTACCATATTTGGCTCCTTGCCCATAAGTGGCAAAAAAAAATAAAAAATCCAAGTGTATAGATATATACGGAAGCGTACTGCATTCACACAAAAAAATAATTTCGGCTCTGTTTTTCTGAATTAATGAGATAATTATCCCATAATTACAAGAAAAAATAAGTTAAAAAAAAATCGGCGCTGTTTTTCTGAATTTACGAGATACTGTTTTCTGAAAAAAAAAATTTTGCTCTGTTTTTCTGAGTTTATGAATTTTTTATTTTTTTTTTCAGACAACAGTATCTCATTAATGCAGAAAAACAGCGCCAATTTTTTTAAAACTTATTTTTTCTCGTAATTATGAGATAATTATCTCATTAATTCAGAAAAACAGAGCCAAAATGTTTTGTTTTGTGTGAATGCAATACGCTTCTGTAGGTATAGATATAAAAGGAAAAACATTTGTAATTTGAAAGAACCATGGATTTTAGAACATCAGACCAACATCAGTGCTGGTCCAGACCCCTGTCCACATCCACATGACCCCTTTGAACATCAGTACCAGTACATTAGTACCGGTACTGCATGGTACTGAACAAAGCAGGTCCACTCACTGTTCATGCAGGGGAGGACCTGACAGACCCTGTAGACCACACTGGACCTGACAGACCCTGTAGACCACATTGGACCTGACAGACCCTGGAGACCACATTGGACCTTACAGACCCTGTAGACCACATTGGACCTGACAGACCCTGGAGACCACATTGGACCTGACAGACCCTGGAGACCACATTGGACCTTACAGACCCTGTAGACCACACTGGACCTTACAGACCCTGTAGACCACACTGGACCTGACAGACCCTGTAGACCACACTGGACCTGACAGACCCTGGAGACCACATTGGACCTTACAGACCCTGTAGACCACATTGGACCTGACAGACCCTGGAGACCACATTGGACCTGACAGACCCTGGAGACCACATTGGACCTTACAGACCCTGTAGACCACACTGGACCTTACAGACCCTGTAGACCACACTGGACCTGAGATGGTTGACTCTCTGTCCTCACTGAAACTGTTGCTGTCACTGTCTTGTAATGTGTGTGGAAATTACCAAAAATAGTCACTTGCCTGATAAAGGGTTAATATGGAGCATCATCGTGGTAGTTGTTTTGGGAGCTAAAGTCTTCACATTCATGCAAAATACTAAAATATCCATAAATGCACCGCCCAGTTGGCTTCAGCCTGTCATTACAGTCCCAACTGTGTCGACTTTATGGAAAATGCTGTTCATTAAAAACAGCCGTAAAGTGTAAATGTAGCGTTAACAACAACATTATGTCATTTTTTCACCTAACTGGCATTAGTGTGAGGGATAAGCGCCTGAAAAAGGTGCTTCGACGGGTGGATTTGCAGGGATTTGTTGACAGGATTTGGATCTCCAGCACCAGAGCTCTGCATAAAGCTGTCACTTCTCCAGTCACTATTTCACATCCCATAAATTTGCGGCGTTAGTTGCACAACTTCACATTTCACTTACACAGGCCAGAAGAAGGAGGCCGCCTTCACTCCCTGTTTGACCGCTGTGATCCAGATCTAGGACACAAACAATACACTGTTATTATGGTATCAGCCTCCAGGAGGGTATTTACAATCACCACATGCAAAAATAACACTGGAAACGAGGAAATCCAAAAACAGACTGAGCTGTACGTCATATGAGGGATATCCTGGTGTGGGAAAAGACAACCTTAAAGATTAGTAAGGAGGGTAGGAAACACTTTCAGATACATTAAACCAAAAAAACTAAAACCATCTACTGATCTAAACTGTTTAATACTTGTTGATCCACTAATCCTATCAATACATGTAAATAATTGGTGTAAAATGCAGTTTGTCGTCTTTTCATGGTCATCAGATATGACCCATTTGGACGTTCAGAGGCTCTGTAGTTACCATGGAAACACCGTCATCTTCTACAACATTGATTCACCAGTAAAAACCACAGAGTTGGATCCATGACAGTGGATGGACACGTTTGGTTTATGTTCAGTTAATGATAGATTTTGCTGAAAAAGTCAGTTTTTCTTCAGTTTTCTCTGTTTCTGATATAAAAACGTCCAACTTTAATCAAGTTTTTATGAACATCTACTGTAACGCCTAGGAAAACGCCTGATGATGATGGATAATGATGAGGATAATGTCATAATAAATGGTGATAAATCACTGAAGAAAAGTTAAATATAGAGAAAAAAATGTTCTGGAACTGCCACAAAAGTAGCACTGGCTCTTTATGAGTTAAATCAAAATTTCAAGCTATGAAGTTCACACTAATTTATGTTAATCACATTTACCATCTGAAAAATCATTTAAAAATATATAATTAATTAATTAATTAAGCCGAGTCCCACTATTTCTTTAAAAAAAAAAGTCATTAAGGTCCAGTTTTTCCCTTAAAAGAGTTGGACTCTTAGACTAATAATATATTTATTACAGGTATATATCCTAATATGTTGTATATATTTCTTTTATCTGTAGTATAGAGTTAGCTTTTTGTATATTTTAGTATTTCTTTTTAGTGTTTGTATATTGTCAATATAATTCAGCATAATGTGTGATATTTTTATTCAGTCTTTTTGCACTTTAAATGTTTGCTGCTAAACTGATTTTCATTTATTCCCATGACAATAAAGACAATATGACAATAAAGATCTATTCTATTCTATTCTATTCTATTCTATTCTATTCTATTCTATTCTATTCTATTCTATTCTAAAAGGTCAGACAGACGGTGATGAACCAAAGAAGAACAACAGAGAACACAAATGACTGTCCATAGAAACAGAAGACAGACATGTGGTACATACCGGCTGTCCTCCCCACCAGCGATGGTTGAGTTTTTCTCGGCTTCTCAGGGTGAAGGTGGCCTCAAACACAGGGTCGTACATGGAATTACCCACAATCCCATGTGACTCTGGATACAGGCCCTACAGTAGAGTTCAGAGGAAAATATAATCAGTTCAATTCAGTTCATTTCACGTTTATTTCAAAGCTGCTAACACATTTATACACTTAACAGACGACAACTGGACAACACGTGGTTTGAAAAGGGGATAGAAGAAGGATTGCTTTTAAAACTCCAACCCCTCACACCACACACAACACATCACAACATTTCACTACACCAGTACAAAACAATACAGAGCATTACCCAACAAAACAGAACAATACAAGACATTATAGAACAATACAGAACATTACAATATCACATCCTCACAAGACAGGAACATAAACAGGCCCAGACCCACTCTGACCCCAGACCCACTCTGACCCCAGACCCACTCTGACCCCAGACCCACTCCCCATAATGGCACCCACACTGTTTAGAGCAGAGCTGTCAAACTCATTTTGGTTCAGGGGCCATATTTAGCCCAATTTGATCTCAAGTGGGCCAGACCAGTAAAATAATGACTTAATAACCTATAAATAATGACAAATCCAAGTTTTTCATTTTGTTTTAGCCCAAAAAAAAACCCAATTAAATTATGAAAATATTTACATTTTACAAAAAAAGATGTGAATAACCTGAAAAACCAGAAATTTCATTTGAAAAGTTGTTTAACAATATTCTGCCCCAACTTATTATTTATATATGTACATTTACACACAGTGTTACCTAAACATTTGGTAACAGGCAGAATATTGTTCAAATTTTAGGAGTTTGGAACTAAAATTTGAACAATTTCTACAATATTACATCTGTTGTTATTATTATTAACACAACTGCAGATCACAGTGGACCCATAAATGCACAAAACATTTAGTAACAGGCAGAATATTGTTAAAATTGCACATTTGGGTTTTTTTTATTTTGTTTATATTTATGTATTTATTTGCATTTTATAGTGAAAAAATAGTTTTGTAAATGTAAATATTTTCACAGTGTAAGCTTATTTTTTTTCTCTTAAAATTTTCATAAAGAAAATTTGTCGTTGTCATTATTTATGGGTTATTGTGTTGTTATTTTTACTGTAGATCACATTGGTCTGTATGTGGAACCTGAACCAAAATGATTTGGACAACCTGGACTGTTCAAGTTAATTTTTGGACTTTCATCCCGCGGGCCGGAATGGAACCTTTGGCGGGCCGGATTTGGCCCCTGGGCCGCATGTTTGACACCTGTGGTTTAGAGCATCGATGTCACTGTATCTCCTCCAAGTACTTCTTCATTATTTGTTTTTTAAACATTCTTTTAAACTGACAAATATTTGCACACTCTTTTAATTCATCTGCTACACCATTCCACAGTTCTACTCCCCTTACTGAGATGCACATTGATTTTAAAGTAGTTCTTACCTTTGGTGGGTACAATTTATTAATACCTCTGAGATTGAATTTAAGTTGAAAATCTCTGTCTTTAAATAATTTTCAATTTAACCTCAATTATTATTATTTAATTATGAATTACACTGGTTAACAATAAATTTATTGTTTCAGTTTTTTGAGCTGATTTAGGATAATTTTGGTGCTGAATCCAAAAATCACATTCATTTTGCTCAATCAGGTCAACTTTCTGAACTATGCTACATATTGGCTTTTGAACATTTTTGCTTACATTTATGGGCATTTTCACATCATATGATACAAAATTCTTTCATATTTCTTGCAATAAACGAGTTCTGAAGATTTGACTTTTGCCAATTTATGATTAATGTTTTTTTTAATATTACAGGTGAATGAAATGGCTTCGACTAGAAGATCTTGCAAAAATAAGCCTGACGTATTCTGCTACATCTGCGCTGAATACACCATTGTACCTAACAGGAATCAAGTCACAAGTTTCATAAAGTGTGCTTACCAATCTTATTTTGGTATTAATTATTATATTTTGTGAGAAGATCAAATTTTTCAAAATCAAATTAGCAAAAAAACCTGACCTGATTGAGAAAAACAGATGTCATTTTTGGATTTTGCGGCGCAAAATGGTCCTAATTCAGTTGAAAAAACCAAGACAACTTGCAAAAAACATTTTTTTGTAACCCAGTGTTGTTTAATTATTTAATTTTCAGTTCAATTCAACTTTATTTATAGAGCACATTTCATGCACAGGGCGGACTCGATGTGCTTCACAACAGGTATATAACATAAAAAAGAGAGTGGAAGTGCAAGTAAACAATCATCTGTACACACACTTAAACTCACACATGCACAAATACCCACACAACCACACATGCACACACACAATTCAACAGAACGCCGTCGAAAAAAAGGGTACGTTTTTAACCTGTTTTTAAAAATGGCTGCTGATGTGGCAAGTCTAAGCGTATCAGGGCAGGGTGTTCCATTTTTGTGGGGCATATACAGTATGACCGAAATTGCATTATTTATTGAATTAAGTAAGGTTTAATGCCTTTTAGTAGTGGAGTATGTTCCCAGTGTGGTATTTGTATTTAAGTACAGTAACAATAGTACACTGCAAAAATCTAAATCTTACCAAGTGTATTTTTCTCATTTCTAGTCTAAATATGTCATCACACTTAAAATAAGACATAATCACCTAAAGAGGAACTTTTCTGTGAGATATAAGAACTGATTTTTAGACAGTAGATCTGGAAAACCTTAATTCAAGAAATCTTACCAACATAATTTTCACTTGTTCCATCGGCAGATTTTTTAATTCAAGATTTTTTTTTCCTTAATTCAAGTAAAAAAAAAATCTGCCAAATACTGATAATAAAATGACATTTCACATGGATCAGCAGGAAACTGACTTTGTTGGAGATCTTTCTTGCAATAAAAATCATGTCTGAAGGAGGTAAAAAAAAAAAAAAAAAAAAAAAAAAGGGGGTGGGGGGTGATTTAAAAAAATGTGAATTACCTGCAGTATTTGGGAGATGCTGGGGAAACAGTACACTGTTATGATGTGTGGTTGAACCCTAACCCTTGTGGAGTAAATGCTAATATTATCAGATTTACTGACACTAAACTGATGCTGCAGAAACACATGCGGCTCTCGTACCGTAGCCAGTGAGTAGAGGTTGGGGAAGGTTTTGGACGGGTAAACAGGTCTCATGTACGGAGCGTGGGTTCCACATGTTCCTGGAAAGAAGAACATCATATGAACCTCCACAGTTAGATTCAAACATTCAAAGATTTTTACTTTGTCAGTTCACTAAATGCACAGGTCAATCCAAGAACTGAGATATCACTGCTGTCTCACCTGGTAAATAAAAAAAGCTATGCCGTTTTTTTTTTTTTTTAAAGGGGTAAAAATAAATTAAGAACAAATAGATGGTAACTGAAGGACAGATGGACCTACTGTGTCTCTTATTTTGCACACAATCTTCCAAGGACACACACAACACACACACATTTTTTCCCCACTCCAACTGTCTGCCCTCAAACTTTTTTTTCATCCTGTCCCCCAAATCCATGGAAAAAGTACCAGCATGTGTCCACGTGTAATGTGTGAAAACTGTATGACGTCTTATATTTGTGTTTTGCATCATCCTCTGTTCTTCACTGCAAATTTAGAAGAAAAGGGTTCTGTGGTGGCGCACCAGTGAGGAGCAGCGGCCCCATGCCCCTAATCATCGATCTCAGTTTGTACTCTGCGCTGTCAAATGACAATAAAGGCAATTCTGTTTCTGATTCTGGTATAAAGAATAAACTACAATAGAATATGAAGTGTATATACAGGGTGGGGAAGCAAAATGTACAATGAACATTTAGTTGTTTTTTCTCAGCAGGCACTACGTCCATTGTTTTGAAACCAAACATATACTGATGTCATAATCATACCTAACACTATTATCCATACCTTTTCACAAACTTTGGCCCATATGAGTAATCAGGAAAGCAAACGTCAAAGAGTGTGTGATTTGCTGAATGCACTCGTCACACCAAAGGAGATTTCAAAAATAGTTGGAGTGTCCATAAAGACTGTTTATAATGGAAAGAAGAGAATGACTATGAGCAAAACTATTACCAGAAAGTCTGGAAGATACTATTAAAGAAGAATGGGAGAAGTTGTCACCCCAATATTTGAGGAACACTTGCACAAGTTTCAGGAAGCGTGTGAAGGCAGTTATTGAGAAAGAAGGAGGACACATAGAATAAAAACATTTTCTATTATGGACATTTTCTTGTGGCAAATAAATTCTCATGACTTTCAATAAACTAATTGGTCATACACTGTCTTTCAATCCCTGCCTCAAAATATTGTACATTTTGCTTCCCCACCCTGTATAATGCAAAACTGCAACGGTTATGAGGTGAATAATGGACCAGAACAGCATCAGATATGACAGTAACAGCAGCAGGTTTAATAACAGAGCAATGTTTGGAATAAAGTTAGTGAACGCCTGCTATTAAACCACACCCAGCTCCCTGATAACAATAATAATAATAATAATAATAATAATAATAATAATAATAATAATAATAAGAAGAAGAAGAAGAAGAAGAAGAAGAAGAAGAAGAAGAAGAAGAAAAACACTCGGAGAGCGCAGACCTCCGCCAAGACAGATCCCCCCCCCCAATCACCATCAAAATTTAATAATTTCTTCCTTGTGGCAGTATTAACATTTCCTGAAAATCCATCCATAACTTTTTGAGTTATCTTGCTAACAAACAAACAAATAAACAAACACACAAAGCAAAGTGATCACAATACCTCCTGGTGGAGGTGATAATAATGGTGATGATGATGAAGATGATAACAATCATCATCATCATCATTATACCACCACTACTACTACCACTAATAATAATAATAATAACAATAATTATCATCATAGTATTAATCATACTACTACCACTATTAATAATAATGATAATAATAATGATCATCATCACTATCATCATCATCATAATCATACTACTACTACTACTACTACTACTACTACTACTACTACTAATAATAATAATAATAATAATAATAACAATAATTATCATCATCATCATATCAATCATAATAATATTACTACTATTAATAATCATCATCATCATCATCATCATAACCATACTACTACTACTACTACTACTACTAATAATAATAATGATAATCATCATCATCATATTAGTCATACTACTACTGCTAATAATAATAACAATTATTATCATCATCATCACCATCATCATAATCATAATCATACTACTACTACTGATAATGATGATGATGATCGTCATAATAATAATAATAATGTATTTCAGGCCTCACTGAGTTTCTCGATGTTGGGTATGACACTGTTTCCTCTCTTCACGTACGACGCTCGAAATCCATCCACTGACAACATGATGAGCGGTGGACGCACAAACCTGTAAACACATGAATACAAAGAAAACTGAGGGAATGCCTTTGTAACATCGAACCACAGATAACGCACAAAAACACCAAACTTTATAAGTGTTTTTCTGGTCAGTAAACATACCCAGCTGGACACTCAGGAGCTTTGATCTCCTCACACTCGTCCTGCAACCATGAAGTATCTCCTGAAAAGACACAATCAAAGGCACCAGAAGAATGAAGGGATATTTGAATCTTTTTTTTGGGGGGGGTGGGGGGGGATTCTCAGAACCCTCTTGATGTGATTCCTGAGGTGGTTATGACTGATGAAGGGCAGTACTGTTGTATATGGACTTTGAAGGAAGGATATTGATATTGTGTGTTTCAAGGTGTGTAGGAAATGTTGTTACTTTGGAAAAGTGAAGTGTTTATTCTTCCAGCACCAACAACAGGACTGTTGGGCCTCCAGGTCTGACTAATGGTGTCACATTAATACAAACAGAAATAAACATAAGAAGGCCAATACACGCTGTAAAACAGACACATTAACCTAAAATAAACATTAACATAACCCCCCCCCCCAAACCCCTGCACATAAAATAGAACACAATGAGTCAAATGTCAAGTACCCACAATGCAATGCATCAAATATGCCACAGTACCATGGCATGAGTCCTGTGGGCACGTTTTTTTTGTGTTTCAGTCACTTTGGGGTTTTTTATTTGGGAAAATACTTTACGACAGAGTAAAACAAAAAATAAAAACTAAGCACATTTGTGTATCATATCTGAAAAATCAACAATGGTAAAACATGAAATTTAACAAAAATGCGTTCTATGTGTACTCTCTGTTTAGAACCCCCCCCCCCAAAAAAAAACACCTTCTTAAAATAAGTCTTCCCTTGTATATATATATATATATATATATATATATATATATATATATATATATATATATATATATATATATATATATACTCAACAAAAATATAAACGCACCACTTTTGTTTTTGCTCCCATTTTTCATGAGCTGAACTCAAAGATCTAAAACTTTTTCTGTGTACACACAAGGTTTATTTCTCTCAAATATTGTTCACAAATCTGTCTAAATTTGTGTTAGTGAACACTTCTTCTTTGCTGAGATAATCCATCCACCTCACAGGTGTGGCAGATCAAGATGCTGATTAGACAGCATGATTTTTGCACAGGTGTGCCTTAGGCTGGCCACAATAAAAGGCCACTCCAAAATGTGCAGTTTTATCACACAGCACAATGCCACAGATGTCACAAGTTTTGAGGGAATATGCACTGGTCATGCTGACTTCAGGAATCTCCACCAGAGCTTTTGCCTGTGAATTGAATGTTCATTTCTCTACCATAAGCCATCTCCAAAGCTGTTTCAGAGAATTCATGAAGAAGACTGTGCGAGGAAAATGGTGGTCACACCAAATACTGACTGGTTTTCTGACCCCCCTGGACCACCCAATACAGTAAAAGTGCACATTTTAGAGTGGCCTTTTATTGTGGCCAGCCTAAGTCAAACCTGTGCAATAATCCTGCTGTCTAATCAGCATCTGGATCTGCCACACCTGTGAGGAGGATGGATTATCTCAGCAAAGGACAAAGGAGAAGTGCTCACTAACACAGATTTAGACAAATTTATGAACAATATTTGAGAGAAATAGGCCTTTTGTGTTCGTAGAAAAAGTTTTAGATCTTTGAGTTCAGCTCATGACAAATGGGAGCAAAAACAAAAGTGGTGCGTTTATATTTTTGTTGAGTGTGTATATATATATATATATATATATATATATATATATTCTAAGTGATATACACAATCTATTTTGACCATATTTCCATAAATTTATCCTGCTTTACTTTTAATGAAAGGGACAGTTTCTCCATTACATAGATTTCATAGATTGCCTTTTTTTTCTCAACCATCTTTTTATTGGAACCAAGGTAAAAGAAAGTGATAATCATACAAGAGAAAACAATACTTTTAGATAAATAATTAAACAAAAAGATGACAAGAGTGAAGTTGGTTTACGAGCCAGATTTGAGAGTAAATGAGGTTGTGTTGGGCTGCGTAACGACACATTCTTCATAGATTGCTTTTAACCAGTCTTCCAGTTGAGGTGCATGTGGTTGTAGGCAGGAAGTGGACATTTTTGTCCTGATAGTAAACGACACTGACAGCTGAGGGTTGAGCCGTGAACACACACCTTTACACAACGTCTTGTAGTTGGTGCAACAGTCTCCTCTGGCCAAACAGTCGTCGGAGCAGTGACAGGCGTGTTGTTCGTTGCGAGTTTCCCCGCAGCGATCTTTACTGCACTCATAACCTCCATCTGCAAACGGGAAGGACAGTTCACGGAGTCAAACCAGAGCCTCCACACACGGATCATTCATCTGGATTAGCACTAAAACCACAGGTACATATAAATAAAGGCTGATGTAATCCCATTAGAGGTTTGGCTTCACTGTGGGAACAGCGCTGACACAGTTTGATATATAAGTCCTGTGTTTTCTGCATTTGTCCAGATTTTCCAGATGACATCAGCGGTTGAGTGTCAGAGAAAAGGCCTGAACACAAGCGTAAACATGAGCTGATCTGTGTTTGAGGAAACAGGGAGGGTTTAGTGGAGGGGCAGTGGTGAGATGAAGACCACCAGGATGAAGAGGAGAGGGAGAAGTTAGACCACCAACACAGGGAAGAGGAGGAGGAGGAGGAGGAGCAGGAGGAAGAGGAGGAGGAAGAGGAGAAGGAAGAGGAGCAGGAGGAAGAGGAGAAGGAAGAGGGGGAAGAGGAGGAGGAGGAAGAGGAGGAGGAGGAGGAGGAAGAAGAGGAGGAGGAGGAAGAGCAGGAGGAGGAGGAGGAGGAGAAGGAAGAGGAGGAGGAGGAAGAGGAGAAGGAAGAGGAGCAGGAGGAAGAGGAGAAGGAAGAGGGGGAAGAGGAGGAGGAGGAAGAGGAGGAGGAGGAGGAGGAAGAAGAGGAGGAGGAGGAAGAGCAGGAGGAGGGAGGAGGAGGAGAAGGAAGAGGAGGAGGAGGAAGAGGAGAAGGAAGAGGAGAAGGAGGAAGAGGAGAAGGAAGAGGAGCAGGAGGAAGAGGAGAAGGAAGAGGGGGAAGAGGAGGAGGAGGAGGAGGAGCAGGAGGAAGAGGAGAAGGAAGAGGAGCAGGAGGAAGAGGAGGAGGAAAGAGGGGAAGAGGGGGAAGAGGAGGAGGAGGAAGAGGAGGAGGAGGAGGAGGAAGAAGAGGAGGAGGAGGAAGAGCAGGAGGAGGAGCAGGAGGAAGAGGAGGAGGAGGAGGAGAAGGAAGAGGAGGAGGAGGAGGAAGAGGAGGAGGAGGAGGAGCAGGAGGAAGAGGAGGAGGAGGAGGAAGAGGAGGAGGAAGAGGAGGAGGAGGAGCAGGAGGAAGAGGATCAGGAGGAAGAGGAGAAGGAGGAAGAGGAGGAGCAGGAGGAGAAGGAAGAGGAGGAGGAGGAAGAGGAGGAAGAGGAGGAGGAGGAGGAAGAGGAGGAGGTGGAGGAGGAGGAAGAGGTGGAGGAAGAGGAGGAGGAAGAGCAGGAGGAGGAGGAAGAGGAGGAGGAAGAGCAGGAGGAGGAGGAGGAGGAGGAGGAAGAGGAGGAGGAGGAGGAAGAGGAGAGGAAGAGGAAGAGCAGGAGGAGGAGGAGGAGGAGGAAGAGGAGCAGGAGGAAGAGGAGGAGGAGGAGGAGGAAGAGGTGGAGGAAGAGGAGGAGAAGGAGGAGGAGCAGGAGGAAGAGGAGGAGGAGGAGGAAGAGGAGGAGCAGGAGCAGGAGGAAGAGGAGGAGGAGGAGGAGGAGGAGCAGGAGGAGCAGGAGGAGGAGGAAGAGGAAGAGGGGGAAGAGGAGGAGGTGGAGGGGGAGGAAGAGGAGGAGGAGGAGCAGGAGGAAGAGGAGGAGGAGGAAGAGGAGAAGGAAGAGGAGAAGGAGGAAGAGGAGGAGGAAGAGGAGAAGGAAGAGGAGCAGGAGGAAGAGGAGGAGGAGGAGGAGGAAGAGGAGGAGGAAGAGGTGGAGGAAGAAGAGGAGGAGGAGGAAGAGGAGGAGGAAGAGGAGAAGGAGGAAGAGCAGGAGGAGGAGGAGGAGGAGGAAGAGGAGGAGGAAGAAGAGGAGAAGGAGGAAGAGGAGGAGGAGGAGGAGCAGGAGGAGGAGGAAGAGGAAGAGGGGGAAGAGGAGGAGGTGGAGGGGGAGGAAGAGGAGGAGGAGGAGCAGGAGGAAGAGGAGGAGGAGGAAGAGGAGAAGGAAGAGGAGAAGGAGGAAGAGGAGGAGGAAGAGGAGAAGGAAGAGGAGCAGGAGGAGGAGGAGGAGGAGGAGGAGGAGGAAGAGGAGGAGGAAGAGGTGGAGGAAGAAGAGGAGGAGGAGGAAGAGGAGGAGGAAGAGGAGAAGGAGGAAGAGGAGGAGGAAGAAGAGGAGAAGGAGGAAGAGGAGGAGGAGGAGGAGGAGGAGGAGGAGGAAGAAGAGGAGAAGGAGGAAGAGGAGGAGGAGGAGGAGGAGGAGGAGGAGGAGGAGGAGGAGAAGGAGAAGGAAGAGGAGCAGGAGGAAGAGGAGGAGAAGGAAGAGGAGGAGGAGGAAGAGGAGGAGGAGGAGGAGGAGGGGGAAGAGGAGGAGGAGGATGACAGAGATGAAGAGGGAGGATGAAGAGGAGAAAACAAGTGAAAAAATAATAAGAGTAAAATTAAAACATCTGAAGGTCAAATATTATCACATGTACGTAAAACAACAGTGAATCAGACAAATATCTATCTATACTTTGGGCATACATTTACGTTTTCAACTGGTCTTTTTTTGTTTTCTAATTGTTTTACATTGATATTCTATATTTTACACTATTAATTAGAAAATTGCCAGATTATAAATAGAAGAAAACTGTCAAATATCAACAATTACCTTTTAGTCATGATAATATTAAATAACTGAAAAGGTAATTAGACTTAATACAAACTGTATCCACTGAATGTACATAAAATGTGTTTCATGAGGATATCTGAATATGAATAACCTAAATTCATATATGATCATGTTGGACAGCCCTGTTTATAATATACTGGAACATCCTTTTTTTTTACTACCTTTAAAGACCTAGATCTATTTTTGAAGCGCCTCTCATATGAATTTCTCTCTACATTTAACCTTTACTCAGTAATTTACCACCATCTAACTCACAGATCATGTAGATGTTCATTGAAGCTCATGGTAAAATCGAAGGTTATTATATCAAAACTGATAAAACTGGAGAGAAAATAACTTTTCCAGCAAAATCTATCATTAACTGAACATAAAACAAGCATCTGCATCCATGGGTTTTACTGGAGAATCAATGTCATAGAAGATGACGGTGTTTCCATGGTAACTACAGAGCCTCTGAACATTCAAATGGGTCATATCTGATGACCATGAGAAGATGAAGAACTGCATTTTTCAACATTTATTTACATGTATTGATAGGATTAGCAGAAAAACAGATATTAAACAATTTAGATCAGTGAATGTTTTTGGTCGCTGGTGGTTGTTTAGGTGTCTGAGGGTTATAATGATAATAATGATAAACTTAATTTTGAACATAAGTTGGAATAAACTATAAATGTGAACACAAGGTAAACAGAAATCACAAATTTAAACGAAACACTCAATAGTTGTCCAAAAAAAAAGAATATAAAATGTCACACCATGTACAACTATATCCTTGTGTGTGAAGGTTAATTATTTCTGCATCTGAAGCTCAAACCTCAGACATGTCAGTAGAAAATGTGTGTTCTGATACCTGTCCTGAGGCACAGCTGGTCGAAGTCGGAGCAGCAGCCGTGGTAGGTTTTACACAGGTTGTCACAGCGACAGTTTGGCGGCTCCACCTCCGCCAGCTCAAAACACCTGTTCCTGCAGGAACCGGAGGACGCCACGTAATGCGACGCAGAGCGAGCTGCGAACGAACACAGAGAACCAATCAGAAGCACACAGGGAACATCCCACTGCGCCGAAGATGAGTAAGTGTTCAGAGAGTGAACCATGTCTGGAGTCAAGTTCTTTAGATAAAATAAGACTTTATTTATCCCACCGTGGGGGAAATGTCACAGTTAACAGCAACAACATATGGTACATGGACTGAACTTATATAGTGTACGTTATACACCCTCATGGTGCCAAAGCGCTTTTACAAAGCCTCACATTCACCCATTCACACACACACTCCAGTAGGTGTACGAGTAAATGCAGAGAAAAAGACAGGTAGAAAAAAAACCACAAATGAGAGAAAATATGAAATATAAAGAGAAAAATAAGACATTTGGTATTTATATAGATATTTATATAAACATAGAATTAAAGTTGAATATGATTTACATATTTACATTGTGAAAATTTCAGTGTGTTTATCTGCTTCTAAAAGTCAAACTGGCTCTGAATCCCAGCATATGACATGTTCCAAATGAATCTGTCTCTGTGTTTTATTTTTCCTAAGTGAGTTATCAACATTTATTACACTGTTATACTCAGAATTTTGCATTTTTTTTCCAGTGAAAATCATCTATTTTACTTTATTTAATTCACTGATCATGTTGATGTTCATTAAAGCTCAGAATGAAGTCAACGGTTATTGTATCAAAACTGAAAAAAAATGAAGAAATAGTAACTCTTTCAGTAAAAACCCCTTTAGCCCTAGTTTTTTGGCCCGTGGGCCGACAAAATTATATTAATATTCATCTACTATAAAAATATAATAAATCTTAAGCGGGAGCCTGTCTTGTTTCTCCTGGGAGTACTTGGGGGGCAGCCCTCACTACCTGCTGCACAGCTTGTATTGATGGGCAAACTTTTACTTCTGGCGAGAAGATGTGTTTTGTTTCAATGGATTAAAGCTAAACCTCCATCTGTAACACAGTGGTACAGGGAAATATTTAAGGTCTTTTCTATGGAGCGCCTCAGTGCTAAAGGGCAATGACAACTTGTTTCATAATGTCTGGCATCCCTTCCTGAATTACCTTCCCGACGATACCGCTGACTTGTTGAAGAGAAGGCGGCCGTATTTTGTCTTCACTAATAAGTCATAGAATATTTTCACTCTCTTTATCTCCTCCATAGTATAGCCCCAATGTAAATTTATATAAGCTATATGTGCAGTTTATGTATGTGAATCATTGCTTTCTTTTGTGGTTTGGCTGTATCTGTGCTGTGGTGTTCATTGTTTGTTGTTTGTGAAATCAATAAAATATATTGCAAAAAAAAAAACTAAAAACATATATACAGGGTGGGGAAGCAAAATGTACACTGAACATTTAGTTGTTTTTTCTCAGCAGACACTACGTCAATTGTTTTGAACCCAAACATATACTGATGTCATAATCATACCTAACACTATTATCCATACCTTTTCAGAAACTTTTGCCCATATGAGTAATCAGGAAAGCAAACGTCAAAGAGTGTGTGATTTGCTGAATGCACTTGTCACACCAAAGGAGATTTCAAAAATAGTTGGAGTGTCCATAAAGACTGTTTATAATGGAAAGAAGAGAATGACTATGAGCAAAACTATTACCAGAAAGTCTGGAAGATACTATTAAAGAAGAATGGGACAAGTTGTCACCCCAATATTTGAGGAACACCTGCGCAAGTTTCAGGAAGCGTGTGAAGGCAGTTATTGAGAAAGAAGGAGGACACATAGAATAAAAACATTTTCTATTATGGACATTTTCTTGTGGCAAATAAATTCTCATGACTTTCAATAAACTAATTGGTCATACACTGTCTTTCAATCCCTGCCTCAAAATAGTGTACATTTTGCTTCCCCACCCTGTTATATATATATATATATATATATATATATATATATATATATATATATATATATATATACGAAGGCCATTCAATAAGTTCATGGCCTCACCCAGAACAGAACAACACAGACTGATAATTTATATTTTATTTTTCAACATAATCTCCATTTACAGCAATGCACCTGGTCCATCGATGTTCAAGCATCACTATCCCATCACGAAAGAATGTAACATCCTGTATTATAACAACCAGTATTTCTGGGTGAGGCCATGAACTTATTGAACAGCCCTCGTATATATATAAATATATAAATATACATATATATATATATATATATATATATATATATATATATATATATATATATATATATAAAATAAATCAGGACAATGGATGTTTTCTTCATCTTTTGCTCAAAGTTCAGACCCTAATGTTAATAAAAGTACATCAAAAGTGTATTTTAGTGCAAACTTTAATGTTCAAACATGATTTTTAATCTTTGTGGGGTGAAATATACGCTATTAAAAATCTCCAACATGAACAATTAATTTATGCATATCATCGTCAATCCAGCTGAAAAAAAACAGGCGAGGATAAAAAATTCTAATTTCTCTTTTAGTTTGTTCCAGTTTACTCAGGCATAGTAATAGATACAATATTTTAGACAATGGGAATAGATTCTGTGAGGTCTGTAAATGTCCACAGACACCAAGAACATCCATATGAACCTTATTATTGTGAAGGAATTCTTCATTTACTTTGGGTTTGTCTGTTTAGGCGTTTTTCCCCTGAAAATATGGTCAGGGTTTAACAGGTTAACTGAACATAAACCCAGTGTGTCCATCCACTGTCATTGATCCAACTCCATGGGTTTTACTGGTGAATCAATGTTGTAGAAGATGATGGTGTTTCCATGGTAACTACAGAGCCTCTGAACGTCCAAATGGGTCATATCTGACGACCGTGAAAAGACGACAAACTGTATTTTACACCAATTATTTACATGTATAATTCATAGGATTAGTGGATCAGCCGTGTAGATCAGTAGATGATTTTGGTCGACGGTGGATGTTTGGGTCTTTATGGGTTAAAAATCACAGGATAAAAGTTCTAATAAAGTGGTAACAGTAACAGCAGTTGTAAAAACGACATATAAATAATAGGTAATATAAGTATAAGTATCATTATTGTCTAAGTCATCTTTGTTATTATCGTTTTGCTTTCACACCACAGTGTATGTAGTGTACCAACAGGAGAGAAGAGTGTGTGTGTGTGTGTGGGGGGGGTGTTTGGGTGGGGGGGGGTGACATAGAGCACATCCCATGGACCCAGGACTCAAACCGCTGATGCTGTGAATCCTAGTGAAAACCCTCAACCACTGGACCACCAGGACCACCTCAGAGCTGTGATGTTATGGGAGTTTAGGAATAAATGCAGAGTAGGGATTCCAGACACAGCCTGACCTTCTTCCAGGAGCATGTACAAATATCAACAACACACAGAACAACCTTTTACAGGAACACATTGACTCACATATTTATTTATTACATTTACATAATGTTTTGGATTCCTTTGACAGCTGCATTAATGCATATGGTACATATTTAAGGTTGAGCTGATATGATCAACGGTTTAAACTGTATGTTATGTTAGTTTATATGTTTATAAATTGTCAGGAGTTTAATCCACAGCTGTGTTTCCCAAATTTAGGATTATAAATATTTATAATTTGGGAACAGATGGACCATGATGTAAATATAGGTTTGTGTGCTGCCTTGTTGAAGTCAGTATTTTGCAGTTTGGCTGTAGCCATACTGTTTTTTTGGAGCCATAAGTGATCATATTTGGACAAAAGGGGTGGAGCTGCAGGAGCCAGAGGTGTCAGAGGTGAGCTAATGCTAAATGCTAGCTTACTGACTCAATAAAACTGTAAACTACATCAACCACTGTGCAACAAAGTCCTTTTACTGTTGTGTTAGTAGAACCTATCAACCACAACTACACTTGAGCTGAGTGTCAGGAAAAAAATGTGCTTTATTAAATAAAACAAAAGTCCAACTGTCACACAGACCTCATTATTAATCCTTAAAAACCTAAAACTATTTTTATGGTGGCTTCCAAATGAATGTTTCTCTACATTTAAACTTTCCTTAAAGTTGCATCACCATTTTCTCTCTTGTGAATTTTGCATTTTTCAGTGAAAATTATGTATTTTCCTTTATTTAAATGACTGATCATGTAGATCAGGGGTGTCCAGTCCTGGGGCCTCATGTACAAAGACTTGCGTGGATTTCATACTGAAACCTGCCGTACGCCCAAATCCAGAAAAGTCCGAACGCACAAAAAAATCCAGATGTATAAAACTGTGCGTACGCCCGAATCCAAGTACATTTCCTTTATTCATCTCAATCAGCGTGGAATTGAGCGCATATGTTGGAGTACCTGACTCCTCCCTCTCCACGCCCACATTTAAATATGCAAATCAGTATAAACAGGGTCTGCAGGTGGGATTCCCTCTGGGATTCCACTGTCTGCAGGATCAGACGATGACGTCAAGGTGGACGCGAAGCGGAGGCCGAAACAGGCGGAAGGAGAAAAGAGACGAACTGAGACTGTTTGAGGAAAGAGTCGCCGATATTGTGACACTTTTCTCACAGGGCTGATGCGGATCACCCCCAAGATAAATATAGATTTAGTATTAGTGTCAGTCACACATTAGTTCATTCTACAGGTCATACACAGTCTGATCACAGCTGAACTAGATAAAGGTTCATGTGTGATCATGTCAGGAAATCAAAGAGGAAATCATAGACTTTGACTCATGTTTAATCACTCAAATTATTATTTTCCAACAATGAGACAGCAGACAGTCAGACCCAGTATCATCCTCCTGTCACAGAGGCTCCTGTTGCCTCCCCAGTGTTAGCCGGTCCTCCGGTCCGCCACAGCCCACTGCTGATGCCCATCAGACCAGCATGGGTCTGTACTGACCCGAGTCACATTAGGACATCGTGAGGACAATCGGCGGAGTCAATGAGCGACTGGACCGACTAATAAATGTTCTCACAGACATGAACACTATATTTATCAACCTATGAATTTTAGGTCCTTGTCTCTTTGCTGTTGCTGAATGTCCATCCGGGCAGGATTGGCATTGATGGATACAGGGTCTAATTGGTTCTGGTTCTGTTGGTTGATGTGCTGCTCTGACAGTAGGATCTCATGCCGGTGTGTTCATTGTTCTTCTGTGTATCTCCGATGTGCCCATCAATCGGAGGAATGACCTTTTTCACATTACTAACAGTTTCTCAGTGTCACCTCTAAGTGTCGCCAATGGTTCCAAAGCACTAGAAACGTGCGTACGCCAGCTGTGGAGTTGGCGTGAAGGACCGCACATTTCCACGGTCACTTCACTCTTTATACATCTGAACGTGAGCGTGGAAAAGGGCGTACGCCAGGTTTTTGTGCGTACGCACGCTTTACACATGAGGCCCCTGGTCCTCAAGAGTTACTATGTTGTATGTATTATGGGCTGGATCTACTAAGATCCCAATTTGCATGTACTAATTTGCTTGCACAATCTAGAAGTTTGCGTGTGGGGTGTGACCATAGCTTATTAAAGTAAGATAAATGTACAGATGGACCAGATCACAGAGTCAAAATAAAATGGATGAGACAAAATGAAACGGCCCAGCAAAAAAAAGTTAGTTTTTGTCTTTTGCTTCATTCTCAGAAAGTGACTCAAAACCGTAATATGAAAAGCAAACACAGACAAAAAAAAAAAAAAAAATACAATATTTGTCTGTGAGGTGCAATGATATAGATATAGACATAGACAGACTTTACTTGTCATTCCAGATTTTACATCAAAAATTAAATTCCGATGCCGTTGGCTCTGCAGGCAGCAGCAAGAAATACAGCAGGCACTCTATGTACAGGATAATATACACAGGACTGAATAAATATGCATGTAAATACTATGTTTGAGGTATAAACAACTACAGTTCTCCGATTAAAAAAAGCCTATTTTCGGTAGTGAATACTGCAGTTATATTGCACAATGGAGTGTAAAGATGCAAACATATAAAGTACAGTTACCTCAGATTTGCACATAAGTAACTGTATTTAGTATTTAGTTAAAGTTCCATTCCACTTCTGTCAGTTTCCACTTCATCACGATCCTGAAAGTGAAGACATTTTAACTTTCTGCTCACCTTTACTTTCAACTTAAAACGGTTTTTATTGACAGACAAACTCTGACTTTGGTTCAGCGCCCACAAATGTCACCGCTGATGAAATGAACGCCTCTCACATGTGACTCTGAAAACATCAACAGTGAAGCGGGAGGAAGTTTTGCCATTTAACCCCTGCACGAAATAACAAAATCAAAGAAAGCATCGCAGTGTATAGAGCCGTAAACTTTATGAAGGGCTCAAGTGTTGTAAAGGAAATGAAACGTATTAACCTGCGCCAACCCTCAGCTAGAAGTACAGTCAACTGTGAGTATGTGCTGCTTTATAGAAGGCGGATAAAAATAAAAGAGCTTCAATACGCTGCACGGCTTAAATAACAAAAGCTCTGTTTCTGCGTTTGGGGTTTCCACCAGAGACACGTGATCTACTTTAACCCATAAAGACCCACAGGTGATGTTGTGGCATTTCCCAAATGATTTTTTCTCTCCATTTAACCTTTTTAAAGTTGTTTATCACAATTTATTATAATATTATAATCAGTATTTTACTTTTTTTTTTAGTGAAAATCATGTATTTTCCTATATTTTATTCACTGATCGTGTATTTGTTCATAAAAGCTCCGAGTAAAGTTGAGCGTTATCATATCAGAGACAGCGAAAACGGAAGGAAAAGTCGATTTTTCAGTAAAATATGTCATTAACTGAACATAATCCAAGTGGGTTTTACAGTTGAATCAATGTTGTGGAAGATGACGGTGTTTCCACGGTAACTACGGAGCCTCTGAACGTCCAAATGGGTCATATCTGACGACCATGAAAAGATGACAAGGTGTTTTTTCCCTTCGTTCTTATTATGTATATTTGACTTTTTTTGTCTTTGAATGTGTGTGTGTAAGAAGTGTATTAACGTAAAAAAAAAAAAAAAAAAAAAATGTTTCAGGTGTTCTCATGTGATAAAGCCTGTTTCAAACTGAAACAAGTGGTGCCAGTCACAACAAGCCCCGCCCCTCACATGTATTGTATCTTATTTTGGTATCGATCCAGCTGATGTCATCATGTCTGTGCATGTGCTGATGTCAGCAGATCAATTATCTCTATATGTGCCAAGTTTGAAGTAAATTGAAACAAAATTTATGTTTTTAAAGACATCTGAAATTCCCTCCATTATAAGTAAATGGGAGAAAAAAAAAGATTTAAAAAATTAATAAAAAATTTGAACTTTGACCTGCTTTTCCCAAAATGTAATCACATCTATTGTGGGTCACTGGCAATGTATAAGCCCAATTTAGTATGAATTCAACTAATAGTTTTGCTGCTACAAGACATTTGAAATTTCACTCAATATAAGTAAATGAGGAAAAAAAAAAAAAGGTTTAAAATTCATAAAAATTTGAACTTTGACCTTCTTTTCCCTAAATGTAATCAAGGGTTTTTCTTAATCAGGTAACAGGGGCACTGCGCCCTCATACTTTCGGCTAGTGCCCCCTTACTGAAATTCGGATTTTTTTTTTTTTACCCTGAAGCTCACGCCATTCAACACAGTACTTACACAACACACAATCTTTCCAAAAACGATCTTTTCCCGGCAAAGCTACCACAGTAACAACACATGACAATGTGCCTGGTCATCAAAAACGATAGATTATTCTAAAACTATCATAAACATAGTAGGTAGACTGTCTGACGGTTCAAAACGACATGAACTGGTGTCTTTTCAGACCACGCACCCCCCCCCTGCTTGGTCGCTTCGCTCCCTCGCCTACCTGTGCTCCCTCTTACTAATTTTTTCTAGAAAAACCCCTGGTAATCACATCTGTTCTGGGTCACTGGCAATGTATAAGCCCAGTTTGGTTTGAATTCAACCAATAGTTTTGCTGCTAGCGTGTTTACAAACAAACAAACAAACAAACAAACAAACAAACTGAACCAAAAACAATACCCCTTGCCTCCTCTTTGGGGGGGGGGGTTAAAAAAGAAAATGTGCAAACTGCATTTTACACCAATTATTTCCATGTGTTGATAGGACTAGCGGATCAGCAGGTATCAAACAGTTTCAGTAGACCCTTTTATTCGATGGTGGTGGGTCTTTATGGGTTAAAACATGACTATGCCTCTTCCACCCCCCAGGACCCCAGAGACACTGGCCCATTCTGGACCCGGCCCCACAGTGTGAGAACCCCCTGGTCTAACTGAAGACATCCTGGTGATCTGACCGTCAGACGGACTGGACTCGACGCTACAACACACTCCTTGTCCGCGGACTGGCCAAAAACACAACCTTCCTCTCAGAGAAAACCAGAGGAGCGGGGATGCCAACAGTTCCTGTGTGGACACATGCCGGTGTTTTTGTAAGTCCACGTGCATGTGAACTCTACACCGAGGAACTCAGGGGTTTCACTGAACATTAGGTATGCCGTCCAGCTCGTAAATACCCCGAGTGTTAGAACATAGTGTTACATCGATAGCTGTCTGTGCTATTTACTGTTGAGAAGAATCTGTTTCATGAGATGATGAGTGTGTTTGAGCTGCAACGTCAGTGGAACTGTAAAGTGTTACTCAAGTATATGTGATTAATTTCAATACCTACTCAAAATGATGCAGTGTTGTTCAGTGGATCCAGTGGGCAGTGCTTGTTTGTTGCTGTCTATTTATTTTTCTTCTTCTTCTTCTTCTTCTTCTTCTTATTATTATTATTATTATTATCACTTACATTACTTATTACTCATATATCGTTGTCAAAACTACTATTACTGTTATCACCTCACAGATACATATGTACTTGTGCATATAATAATATCATAACACAATTAGTTATTAGCCCTGCGATGAACTGGCGACTTGTCCAGGGTGTACCCCGCCTTCGCCCCTATGTAGCTGGGATAGGCTCCAAGCGACCCCCGTGACCCTAGTGAGGATAAAGCGGGTTCAGAAAATGAATGAATGAATGAATTAGTTATTTACTTTATTAGTAGTTTCTACCAGTCCTTTCAACTGTGCAACTGCCTGTTTTTTCACTATTATATTATAGTTATTGTTATTAATATTTTTCTTTTAATATTACTTATATGTGCACATTTGGTGTCGTGCTGCTAGAACCTCATTTTCCTAAAGTTCAGTGTGATCTAATCTAATCTAATCTAAAATGATCTAATATAATATAATGTAACCTAATCTAATATAAACTAAAATAATCTAATCTAACCTAAAATAATATAATATAATATAATATAATATAACCTAATCTAATCTAAAATAATCTAATCTAACCTAAAATAATCTAATCTAAGATACAATATTCTAATCTAATAAAAAATAATCTAATCTAATCTAAAATAATCTAATCTAATCTAATCTAAAATATTCTAATCTAATCTAAAATAATCTAATCTAATCTAAGATAAAATATTCTAATCTAATCTAAAATAATCTAATCTAAAATAAAATAATCTAATCTAAAATAATCTAATCTAATCTAATCTAATCTAATCTAATCTAATCCAATCCAATCTAAAATAATCTAATCTAATCTAAAATAATCCAATCTAATCTAATCTAAAATATTGTAATCTAATCTAGAATAATCTAATCTAATCTAAAATATTCTAATCTAATCTAAAATATTATAATCTAATCTAAAATAATCCAATCTAATCTAATCTAATCCAAAATGGGGGGGCACGGGGGCCCACTGATCTGCCTTGGCGGAGGTCTGCGCTGTCTTTTCTAGAAGCACTCGGAGAGCGCAGACCTCTGCTATGGCAGATCAGTGGGCCCCCGTGCCCCCCCACCCCCGATCACCACCAAAATATAATCATTTGTTCCTTGTGCCAGTATCAACATTTCCTGAAATTTTCCTCCAAATCTGTCCTTAACTTTTTGAGTTGTCTTGCACACAGACAGACAGACAGACAGACAAACCAACACCGGCACAAACAGAACCTTCTTGGTGGAGGAAACAAACTGTATGAAAAACATCTGGACAACGGCACAGATTAGGTGTTTTCCGTGGTTAGGAAGGACCTCTGTGGGCTGGAAACCTGGGGGTTAAAGTCATGGATCTTCTGGTTAAAATGTGGGAAAAACTCAACCCCCCACCAGCCCAAACACTGGCAGTATATTCATCTGAAAGTTCCTCCAAACCCTGCAGCCGGGACAGGTCTACAACAACGACTAAACCACAGGTGTCAAACATGTGGCCCGGGGGCCAAATCCGGCCCTCCAAAGGGTCCGGTCCGGCCCTGGGGATGAATTTGTGAAATGCCAAAATTACACTAAGATATGAACAATCCTTTTAGTTCAGGTTCCACATTCAGACCAATTCAACCTCCAGTGGGCAGGACCAGTCAAATACTATCAGAATAACATAGAAACAATGACAACTCCAAATTTGTCTCTTAGTAAATGTAAATATTATCATGTATTTACACTAAAACAAAGTATAATTTCGCAAAAGAAATGTGAATAACCTGAACAAATAGGAACAACCTGAAATGTCTTAAGACAGGAGTGTCAAACTCATGTTCTTTCAGGTTCCACATTCAGCCCAATTTAATCTGAAGTGGGCCAGACCAGTGCAATAATAGCATGATAACCAACTCCAGATGTTTTTATTGCAAAAAATAACATTCAATTATGCCAATATTTACATTTACAAACTATCTGAACAAAAAGGATGTGAATAACCTGAAAAAAAAATCAAATTTGTTAAGAAATATAAGCACAATTTTATCAGTATTCTGCCTCGACTTATCATTCATACATGTGCATTACAGAGCAGACACAAAGGCACAAAACATTCAGTAACAGGCAGAATATTGTTAAAACTGCACTGAATTTTCTTCAGACATTTCAGGTTGTTCGTATTTGTTCAGGTTATTCACATTTTATTGTTAAAGGACAGTTTGTTCATGTAAACATTTTCATAATTTAATGTTTTTTGCACTAAATCAAAGAGGAAAAAAATGGTGTTGTCATTATTTATATGTTATTATGACATTATTTTGGAGTTTGAGGCCCTAACTTGCACTTTGTAAATTCATTCCGTGGGCCGGATTGGAACCTTTGGGGGGCCGGATTTGGCCCCCGGGCCGCATGTTTGAAACCTGTGTCTTAAGCGAAGTGCAATTTTAACAATATCCCACCTGTTAATAAATGTTTTGTGCATTTGTAGACCTACTGTTATCTGTAAGTTATATATAATGTACATGTGTAAATGATCAACTGAAACATGATACTGTTAAAATGACACTGATTTTTTTCAGTTTGTTCATGTTATTCACAATGTTTGAAAGGATAGTTTGTAGATGGAAACATTTTCATAAAGTAATTTGACTTTTTTCACTCTAAAACATAGAGAAAAGTTTGGAATTGACATTATTTATATATTATTATGATATTATTTTTGAGTTTGAGGCCCTAACTTGCACTTTGTAAATTCATTCCGTGGGCCGGATTGGAACCTTTGGGGGACCGGATTTGGCCCCCGGGCTGCATGTTTGACACCTGTGTCTTAAGCGAAATGCAATTTTAACAATATTCCACCTGTTAATAAATGTTTGGTGTATTTGTAGACCTACTGTTATCTGTAAGTTATATATAATGTACATGTATAATAAAATTACACTTATTTTTTTCAGTTTGTTCATGTTGTTCGCAATGTTTGAAAGGATCATTTGTACAGGGTGGGGAAGCAAAATGTACAATATTTTGAGGCAGGGATTGAAAGACAGTGTATGACCAATTATTTTATTGAAAGTCATGAGAATTTATTTGCCACAAGAAAATGTCCATAATAGAAAATGTTTTTATTCTATGTGTCCTCCTTCTTTCTCAATAACTGCCTTCACACGCTTCCTGAAACTTGCGCAAGTGTTCCTCAAATATTGGGGTGACAACTTGTCCCATTCTTCTTTAATAGTATCTTCCAGACTTTCTGGTAATAGTTTTGCTCATAGTCATTCTCTTCTTTCCATTATAAACAGTCTTTATGGACACTCCAACTATTTTTGAAATCTCCTTTGGTGTGACGAGTGCATTCAGTAAATCACACACTCTTTGACGTTTGCTTTCCTGATTACTCATATGGGCAAAAGTTTCTGAAAAGGTATGGATAATAGTGTTAGGTATGATTATGACATCAGTATATGTTTGGTTTCAAAACAATGGACGTAGTGTCTGCTGAGAAAAAACAACTAAATGTTCATTGTACATTTTGCTTCCCCACCCTGTAGATGGAAACATTTTCATAAAGTAATTTGACTTTTTTCACTCAAAAACATAGAGAAAAGTTTGGAATTGACATTATTTATATATTACTATGATTCTGTTGGTTTCTGTAAATTGGCTTAGAGTCTGGTTTGGACCAACTCTATATGTAAAGTGTCATGAGATAACTTTTTTGTTGTGATCTGGTGCTATATAAATAAAATTTGATTGATTGAGTGATTTGATTGGTTTTCCCTGTAAGTCGCTTTGGAAAAAAGCATCTGCCAAATGCATAAACTTAAACATAAACATAAACATTATTATGATGTTATTTTACTGGTCCGGCCCACTTCAGATCAAATTTAGCCGAATGTGGAACTGAACTAAAATGAGTTTGACAGCGCTGATTCAGCCTAAACGCTGACAGTATATTCGTCTGAAAGTTCCTCAAACCCTGCAGCCGTGACCGCTCTACAACACCGACTAAACCTTCACATTTCGAGCAGAAGTCCACCTTTTAGTGTCGACAGGGCTGACAAACGTGGTGCAGAAAATCAGCTCCCATGCTCTCTTAATATTGACTCAAGGTAACGCAGCACAAACACACTCTCTCTCCTTCAAAAACACTCGCAGGCTGCCCAATCACAACGCCGCAGGGTCACAGTGATCCGTTGTAACCCCCTCCCCGCCGCCGCTCATTTCATATGCGCTGGCAGTGGCTTCATATAGAAAATAACCCAGTAAATAAAGTGAGAAAGTCATGTGGAGCTGCAGTGGCTGCTGTGGAAACTGGGCTCTCATCTAATTGCGCAGAGCTGGTGTTTTGGAGGTGGATGTGTGTCACTCCGCCTGACGTTGAGGTGATTTATTGCACTTGAAGCTCTCGTAAGGCTCAAGATTTACTCTAGTGAAAAAATAAAAAATCTAGAGTTGTTTTCTGCGTGTGTCTTGGAGCGGCAGCGCAGCTTTAGGCATGTCCTACGCATACTTGGCCAAGACACATGAAGGCCCGTCCAAAACACACTCCTCAGAGTCTGCGCTGGGCCGCTTTGGCAGCTGACTTCAAGTGTGGGAGCTTTTGGCTGGGTGTGTTTCACTGAACATGTGTGTTGTTAATGTGTCGAACATTTGTGAAAAGCTTTCACACGACCACTGAAACACATTTAGGTTATTTAGGATCATTTTACAGCTGGCAAACTTAGTGTGGTTCGCTGAAAAGAACATGTTTTCATTGTTAATTCATGTCTCAATTTTTTTGTCCTGATTTTTGTTAAAATGTCAAAATAAAGACATAAAGGAACATCTGAGTGGATCCTTCAGCACCAGACTTTTACAAGAAGGAGCCATTCCACAGGTCATCCCCCACCCCCCAACCCCCACCCCCATATCATACCATGTACATGTGCAGCCATGATGATGTAAATATGTCAATAATATTTAATTAGCCCGCCCCCAAAGGAAAGGCAAAGGGTATTGGTTTGGTTTGTTTTTTTTGTTTGTTCACAATTTAGCAGCAAAACTGTTGGTTGAATTCATACCAAATTTGGTTCATAGATTGACAGTGACGCAGAATAGATGTGATTAGATTTTGGGAAAGATAGGTCAAAGTTCAAAGTTTTGGAATTTTTTAAAATCATGGTACACACAGGAGGTAGTACTTGATTACATAACCATTGTTTTTGACCACTTTTGATGGTCTAATAATTTTGTCTGCGACTGTTTATTCCAGTGTTTTTCAACCTTGGGGTCGGGACCCCACGTGGGGTCGCATGGAATTCATATAGGGTTGCCTGAAATTTATAGTAATTGATAAAAAACAATGTAAATAAATTACTAATAAAAACTATTTTTGATGATTCACTATACATTTCATTATAATTAAAACACCACACATTTTTCCTAATAAAAAATCAAGTTCAAATAAAATGCAGGATGTAACATCTGAGAGGACCAAACAGAGAATGGAAAGATTTCTTCACCCACCTGGCCCCGCTAAGACATCTCCAACAGAAAAATGTCTCCGTTTTGAATGTCTGGGGTCGCCAAAAATTTGTGATGTTAAAACGTGGTCATGAGCCAAAAAAGGTTGGGAACCACTGGTATAGTCCCTTCTTTCTTGAGTCTGTTTGTTCATGCAGAATGAAACACAAATGATATAGTTGAAAAATGAATGATATTTAATCATAAGCAACCCTGTGATTAATCTGATTAAACATTTTTAAGTGTTTGACAGCACTAATAAAGACTAAACATAAAACCTATTCTGACTGGCTCCAGGATGCAGATATTAGTGCCCAGATGTGAGTCACTTCAACCCTTTCATGCATAGGTCACTCCAGTGGTCAGTTCTTCTCCAGCTGTTCTCTTGTATATTCATGGGTTTTGTTGTTTTAGCTCCATATCAGCCAACACAGTGGACACTTATGCACCATCTCATACCCTGACATTCAGACCATTACTGTAACTGCGCTGTTCTTGATAAACCTGATCTGCACGAACATGTTTAAGTGTAAATCAATTGTTATTTGTTAGACAAGAAGGCTTTTTTTTTTTGCATATTATCTCCATGAAGTGAGTAATTACTAGCATTAGAATATGTTAAAATGTGAGAAAACATCAGATTAGCAGCATTAAACATGTTTTTATTTCATTGGTTTCATATCACTTTCTGATATTGGGTTTTAAACACGTTTCTTTACTTCAAAAATTAAATGCATGGATATTTTTGTAACTCCATAGGAAAAAAAACTTTATCGCATAGTTTTTTTCATGCCTAAGGAGGAATAAAAACACTGAAGAAAAAAATCTTGACTAAGGTTCTCACAATTCATGCATGAAAGGGTTAATCCTCCAATGACAGCACAGCCTCATGTCACCTGTTCTGTTAATTTTTTTCCGAGCCACATACACATTTTACCGATCCCTATGTCCAGGAAGTGAACATATTCACACAGAAATGAACTAAATACAGTTAATACAGATCTGCCTTGGCGAAGGTCTGCGCTCTCCGAGTGCTTTTCTAGTTGTACCTGCACCGTGATTTTAAATGACTTTGTTTTTAGTGCACTGCCAATATGTACATTTATTACAACTGACCTGTTTATTATGTTTTCTGTGCAGATCTGCCTGTCGGTCTGTTTTGTTGTGCCTTTGTTGTGTAGTATGTGTGTGGTCCTGCTGAAAACAAATTGCCCGTTTAGGACAAAGAAAAAAACTGATTCTGATTTTGATACCTTTTAAACCCCTGCCCGACCCCTCGTCGTTGGAATAAAGTCTTCTTACAGTATCATCAGACATCTTTGTTACCTCCGCCAAGGAGGTTATGTTTTTACCAGGGTTTGTTTGTTTGTTTAGTTGTTGGTTAGTTAGCAACATACCTCAAAAAGTTATGGACGGATTTTGATGAAATTTTCAGGAAATGTTGATACTGACACAAGGAACAAATGATTAAACTTTGGTGGTGATGGGGGGGGGCTGATCTGCCATGGTGGAGGTCTGTGCTCTCAGAGTGCTTTTCTAGTTCTATGTGTTTTTATGCTGGATTTTTAAGTGTTGTGTTCAGTGTGTGCGTTTTGTGATCTGTTTCTGTTTCTCACTTTGTAACTGAGGTCTTCAAAGGTCCCATATAAATAAACTCTTATCTACTTAGTGAGAAAATTAGAATCATAACTATATAACACTAACTACTTTTACTTTTGATATTCTATGTACATTTTACTGTACTGGTAACATGTAAACTCTCTACTTATACACTAGTATTTCTATTTAGACTATATAGACAATATTTATCCATAAAAGGAAGGAAAAAACCTGAATAAAAAAATAAATATATATATATATATATACACACACACACACACACAACAATTACAAAAACTGATCAGTTTTCTTCTCCAAACACCAGACTCAGTCATTCCTTCTCCATTGGTAGGTGCTGTAATACTTGTCAGTCACAGTAAACCTACTATGCATAAAGAGGTCAAAGGTAAAACCTGTAAGGAGGTCAAAGGTCACAGTCACAGGTCACAGAGTTTAAGGTCGACAGTCAGCAAATGAATGTAAATAGGTGCTTTGATTCAATGGCTGAGGTACTTTATTTCATTATCTATTAATTTATTCTTCTTTTCTACATCTTGTACGTGTCATATTGTGCTTTTTTTGTAACACATTTTGTTATTTTTCCTATTAAGATTCTTCAAAATGGACATTATAACATGATTTTAAACCATTTTCAACATATAAAGCTGTGGTTTATGACTTTTTATCTTCTATCATCTTATAAAGGTGATGTGTAATAGAGTTTTGATCAACTCCAACATTTCTTCCTCTAAAATTCTTACGTGATAAACAGTAAGAGTGCATTATAACATAACTGCACATACAGTCGCAGAAAAAATTCTTAGACCATCCAAAGTCATCCAAAACAATGGTTATGTAATCCAGTCCAAACTCCTGTGTGTATCATGTGACTAAAACAGACACAAAAGAAAACATGGCATGTCTAAAAGCACTGTTTTTGTCAGTACAATGCCATAGATATTGATGGAAGAACTGAAGTGATTTTGGTTTTTATCCAGAAAACATGTTAAATGGATAGATATCAGCTCTGAAATTAAACTACTATGAGCTATTTTAGTTGTTATCATTATATTTGTCCAAACAAATGGACCTTTAGTTGGTAAATGACAGTTGTTCAAATGGACAGGATTTCAGTTCTGTTCAACATGTTGATGCTCATATGAACTATGTTTTCAGCTCAAAAATGTCCAATTTCAGCACAATTAATGCTATATTTTCATGTCACAAATGAACAAGTTCTATTTGAACTGAATTTACCTAAAAAACAAATCTTCTCTTCTTTTAGATTCCCCAGTTTTTCTTCCCAGATTCTCTCCTCCATATCATGTTTTATTTGTACAGGTTCAATCTGGAGTATGGTGCTGATCCATCCTGCTTCTGTTCCACCAATACATACATGAAGAATGGCACACAGCACTGTTTACATCAACACTTTTACAATAAGAAGCATTTTTAGACACAAAGAACAATTCTAGATTGTTCTTTCCTCTTTAGTCTGATGCTAAACTATCCAATAAATAATAGCGCTCCTAGTTTTTGCACAGGGATCATTAGTGTAAACGCTGACATGGCTGCAGAGCATCAGTATGATGGGATCCACAACAACCATGTCACATCCGTCCACTGACACATTTAGTGTTTTTGTGTCAGCTGGGATTGTTTTAGATCCACAATACCAACATTTATGAAGAAGAGCACAATTAGCAATAGGAAGTCTATAAGTTTATTCCTAATAAAGTACTGGGACTGACCAGAGCATCATGGGTAATGTCACGTCCGTCCACCAGCAAAAGTTTTCACATCCACGTGCTATTCCAAATCCAATATTTATGAAAATAGAGCTTCCACTGTCAAAGAATATCAGTAGTCTGTGCACAAATGGATTAGCATTATTTACACACACTTCTATGCATTTATGACAACTTTTTTTTTTTTTTGGACAAAATGGGCACTCATTTGACCCCCTAAGGAAATTTTAGCTGAACTGTATGACAATGTGCTCTAATCAAAACATTTGACATAAAATTCGTATTTGTGTCAATAAATCTTGAAATAATATAATATCTCAACAATAACCACAGATGGGAGTAACAGTCTGTATCAGAGCTGTGTTTTTCTTTATCTGGTGTTCCTGCTTCTAAAACTGGATGTAAAGTCGATCAAACTAACTCGACCTGCAGCAGAAACTACTCATGCTTCATTATAAATAATCCACTGATGGTGGTAAACAGTTCCAGATCAGTCTGCACTGTAAGCCTGGAAGTTGTATTCACTAAAATGCTTTAATTACAATGTACTTAAATGATTTCAGTTTTATGACATTGCCATAAAATGTTCAGTATATTCTATTAATTTGTAGACATAGTTGAAAGTACGAAAAAGTTTCGGGTGAATGGATTTAAATCACTCAGTTTTAGTCCTGACCACACCTTTTTATCTGTGCATTGCATTGTGGGTATTGTTCCTGTTGTTGTAAATGTGTTGTTTTTCTGTGCAGGGGTTCAGTGGGTTGTGCTGTTAGTGTTCATTTGGACTGAATGTGTGTTTGTCAGTGTTTATCGGCCTTTTTGGGTTTGTTTTTGTGTTTTTGTACAGCTGCACCAGGAGTCAGAGCCAGAGGAACAACTATGGATTTAATGTTCACAGAGGATTGTTTCTGTCCAAAGGAAATCTGTCTGCCTGGTCAAATTAAATGCACTTCCTGTACTGGCAAATAACATTTATCTAACTTACATCCATACTATAATATTATAATTTGAATAATTATACAAAGTACTTTATATTGCAAAAGATTTTAATTCAAATCAACTTGTGATTGACTAAAAGGACCTGATGATATTCAGTCTAATGATTATACAAAGCAATTGACATTGCAACAAATTTCAAGTCAAATTAACTTGGCATTTAGTGTGTTGGACTTAAAATAGTAATTCCATTCACATCAAGCATTTAAGTTTAATACACTCAAGTTTTCATTACTCATTATTGAAACTGACTTTATGCTGCTCCTTGGTCCTCCCATACCTCACATATTGTATTGAAGTGTGGGGAAACGGTAACAAATGCATCATAAATCCATTAGTCATATGACAGAAACAAGCAGTACAGATCATACATAAAGTTGGATTTCTAGAACACACTCATAATCTCTGTATTCAGTCAAAACTATTAAAAATCCATGATCTCGTAAAATATTACACAGCAATAATCTTATTTAAAGCATTCAACAAATTACTACCAAGTAATATACAAAAAAAATTCACAATTCGGGTGAGTACTCATAATTTGAGAGGTTTTGGAGATTTCGTATTACCCAAATTTCGAACCACTCGGAAACACTTTTGTGTGTCTGTATGTGGAGTGAAACTGTGGAACAGTCTGGACATCCAACACAAGCAACGCCAAAATACGCACCCATTTAAACTGTTCTACAAAAATACGGTCTGGTCCCAGTAACAGATGGAGGCTCTGAAAACTGATGTTCCATAAATACTCTGTCTTAAATGTTCATGTGTGCTTGTTGTTCCTCATCCAGTCGGTCTGTGTTGTCCTTTACCTTCTGCTGTTGTTCTGACCATCGCTGGTACGTGCTGCCCTTTACCATTAGTGCTGTTGGAGTTTTTTGGGGGTTTTTTCTTACCATTGTTGGTCTGTAATTATTGCTGTTCTTTACCACTTGTAGTATTGCAGTTTTTTTCTTTTTACCATTGTTGGTCTGTAATTATTATCATGTAAGTTGACAGTTAACTGTTACCATGGTAACACCACTAGGAATGTACTTTGTTCGATTTTTTTGTTTACACACATTTTGGTTATACAATGTAAATACTGTCAAATGAGTTTATTCTAATTTGGTTTAGGCCTGTTTTGTTCTGTTTTGTTCATTGTTCTGGCTGGAAGTCAAAGGACAGGAGTGAGGATTTAAAAGTTATTATGTTCAGTTATTTGAAGATGAGAATGGGGGTGGGATTAAATCAGTTTTTCTTCTTCCCACTCCTTTTTGAGTATAAATGAATGATTTTTTTAAATATTTTTTTATTCTTTTTGGAATTTTGAATTTGCATGTATTCCGTGAATGCTCGAAATAAACAAACAAATGAAATGAAATGAATGAAATTTTTTAAGGCAACGAGTTACCTGAGATTTTTTTAAGTCAACTCAACTATCCGGTCTTACAGTCTGAGGGACCAAACCAGGACTTGTGCTTCAGTACTTGGACTCGTTGGCAGTAAAGGCCTCTGTACTCACACTCTGTCCTGGCAGAGGTCCCGTCCTCTCCGGAGCGTCTGGGCCGATCGTAGATGAATCCCAAACACACCTCAGTCCCACACAGAACAGACAGGATCCACACGAGCTGCAACACAAACTCCTGTTCATGTGACTGCGTTTAGGAGGTAGTTACACTCTGGGGTTACATAACTGCACTCCCTGATGAAAGTTACCTTCGATCCTGACCCAAACTCACAGCATAATTAGGACAGATTTTACAATGGGACTCTGTGTAACAACATTTTACCTGCACAGAATGTAGTAGTAGTAGTTTATTTGGAGCACATAGAGTCATCAGATAACAACGAATCATACAACATGGTTAAAACAAATAAATAAATACAATTTTTTTGCGCTTGAAAAGTAGTGGGAAGAAGTATAACTTATTGACTCCACCCCCTTTTTACACTCTAATAATCAAACTAGATCCGCCTCCTTTGCTTTGTTAACACACATTTTCCTCTGTATATTTTTTACAATAACACAAAACATCCATAAAAACCATTCATATACACTTTTTTTTAGTCACCTCATACACAATCAGATTTGCAATAATCAACTGTTTTCAATATAAACTATAATATACATGTCCACCTCAAATATTTACTCCAAATACAATGATCAATAAATATGATAGTATCTTCCTATCATGATAACCAATTAACTATACTGTCTTATTTCATGTGTACTTGTTGAGCCACATTATGTAATAAATTCCCATTATGTAATAAAAGTTCAAAATGTAATAAGAATGTCACATCATCTTGTAATAAAGCCGCATTATGTAATAAACTGACGCATTTTGTAATAAACTACGTCAACACACTATATAGTACATTTTTTCACATTATGTAGTAAGTTATTACAATTTGAGAATTTATTACAAAATGCAATTGACACATTTTTATTTTAAAAAAAAAAAAGTCATAACATGGTTCATGATGTAATAACAATCCAAATTAATATAATTTCAGAGCAATTTAGAAGAAATTAGTCACAGGAGCTGCAGGTAATGGAATCAGAACTTTAACCACAGTTTAAAGATTAATTTAGTACATTACATTTTCCTGGAAATAAAACCGTGTCAAGTGCATTTTGTAATAAATTTCTCAAATTGTAATAACTTACTACATAATGTGAAAAAATTTACTACATAATGCACTGAGGTAGTTTATTACAAAATGCGTCAGTTTAATACATAATGCGGCTTTATTACAAGATGACGTGACATTCTTATTACATTTTGAACTTTTATTACATAATGGAAATTTATTACAGAATGCGGCTCAACAACTACACATGAAATAAGACAGTATAGTTAATTGGTTATCACGATAGGAAGATACTATCATATTTATTGATCATTGTATTTGGAGTAAATATTTGAGGTAGATATGTATATTATAGTTTATATTGAAACAGTACTTCTGATGTTTTATATTTTGTTATTACAGTGGATTTATACATCCTTTTAAATGCGCAGATTGAAGAAGACATTTTTCAGTTTTGCTCCAGATTATTCCACAGATGAACCCTCTAACACAGATACACTGGCTTTTTATGTTTGTTCTACACTTCATTTTCTTGTAGATTTCAGTTCCCCTTAAATTATACTTCCTTTGCCTGGGCTCAAACGTCTTCTGTAGACTGTAGGGGAGCATATGTTCATGGGCTTTAGACATTAGAATAAGAGTACTGAGGTCAACCAGATCGTGTAGTTTTAGAGCATTTAATTTGATAAACAGGGGATTAGTTGGAGCTAGGTAATGTGCTTGATTGACAAGTCGAATTGCCTTTGTTTGAAGTAAGAATATAGAATTAATATTTGATTTATAGTTGTTACCCCATATCGCTGCACAATAGTTCAGATATGGAAGAGAATTGTACAATATATGGAGAGATTTCTGATTTAGAAGGTTTTTGTACAAATGTACGAATAGATGTTTGTGGGTAAAAAGGTCATCAGGACGCAGGACAGCGGTGGAAAAGTCACAGGAATCTGCAGCTTTAATGAACCCATAAAGACCCAGTGATACTTTACATCAGTTCCCAAATACATTTTTCTCTCTATTTAACCTGTCCTAAGTGAATTATCACCATTTATTGTAATATTATCTTCTTTGTTTTGCATTTTTTCAGTCTACATCAGGTATTTTCCTATATTTGATTCTATGATCATGTAGATGTTTATTAACCCTTTCATGCATAGTGGTCACTACAGTGGACAGCTGTTCAAAGGTGTTGTTCTCTTGTATATTCATGGGTTTTGTTGTTTTAGTTCCATATCAGCCAACACAGTGGACACTTGTGCACCATCCCATAATACACTGCAATTCATACCATTACTTTAACTTTGCTGTTCTAGGTCAAGGTTCTAATAGTTTTGGATTTTTCATTATAGTTTAGTTTTATTTAGTTTTGACTTTTTTTTCCCTCCAATTCAGTTACTTTTAATTCATTTTTAGAGCAGGTTTGCTAGTTTTTATTAGTTTTCGTTATTTTCTAAATGCTTAGTTTTAGTTTAGTTTTAGTTTTTTACATCTTTTCTCTTCTTCTCTGTCGTCGTATTCAAATAAATCCCAGACAGGACTCTGCTGCTTTCTCCCAACTTTAGTCTCCATGTTTCCAGGTAGAGTGGGGACCAGAAGACGACTGGAAACCACAAGAGACGAGAAGTGACGGACCCTTAAATATCATACGGTGCCAGCAGCTAAAATTGCTTGAGGGAAATAAATCGATCTCATATCAATCCGACACTGACAAAGACGAAAACGAAGGGAATTTTATCCATAATTTTTATACGTTTTAGTTAGTTTTGTAAACACACAACACAGTTTCAGTTAGTTACCGTTTTTTTCTTTCAGTTATAGTTTTTATCTATGTCAGTTAACGAAAATGTTTTTACAATTCTAGTTTTCGTCATTTCGTTAGTTTTCGTTGACGATAATAACCTTGTTCTAGATAAACCTGATCTGCAGTAAGATGTTTGAGTGTAAAAAAAAATGGCAATTGTTATTAGACAGTAATTAACAGTTTTGTTTTCTGTTTTTTTTAAACAATAAGTTTTTTTTTGCATATTATCTCCATGCAGGTATGTTAAAATGTGAGAAAACGTCCGATTAGCAGCATTAAGTGTTTTTATTTCACAGTTTTCCCACTGTATATCAGTAAATACATGTTTCTTTGCTTCTAAAATGAAATGCATGGTGTCCAGCTGAGTGGATATTTTTGTAACTCCATGAAAAATAGGTTCATTTAAAAAAAAAAAAAAAAAAATCAATCTTTTTTTTTTTTCATGCCTAAAAATGAATAAAACACTCAGGGAAAAAAATCTTGATTAAGGTTCTCATAATTCATGCATGAAAGGGTTAAAGTTCAGATTAAAGAAACAGAGAAAACTGATGAAAAAGTGACTTTTTCACTTAAATCTGTCATTAAACTGAACATAAACCCAGTGTGTCCATCCACTGTCATTGATCCAACTCCATGGGTTTTACTGGTGAATCAATGTTGTAGAAGATGATGGTGTTTCCACGGTAACTGCGGAGCCTCTGAACGTCCAAATCTGATGATCATGAAAAGATGACAAACTGTATTTTACACCAATTATTTACATGTATTGATAGGATTAGTGGATCAGAAATTATTAAACAGTAGATGTTTTTGGTCAGTGGTGGATGTTTGGGTCTTTATGGGTTAAAAACCATTAAGGATGAAGACCATCATCTGTAGCTGAAACAGTCATTTCTCAAAAATGCGGTTTAACCCATACAGACCCAAACAGTCAGTGGCGAACAAAAGACTCTACTGATGTAAAATGTTTAGTAATTGTTAATCCATTAATCCTATCAATACATGTAAATAATTGAGAGAAGATGCAGTTCGTCATCTTTTCATGGTCATCAGATATGACCCATTTGGATGTTGAGAGGCTCCATAGTTACCATGGAAACACCGTCATCTTCTACAACATTGATTCACCAGTCAAACCCATGGAGTCGGATCAGTGACAGTGGATGGACACACTGGGTTCATGTTCAGTTAATGATGGATTTTGCTGAAAAAGTCACTTTTTCTTCAGTTTTCTCTGTTCCTGATATAATAATGTCCAACTTTAATCAAGCTTATATAAGCATCTACATGATCAGTGAATTAAATACAGAAAAACACATGATTTACACCAAAAAAGTAGAAAATACAGAGGATAATTTTATAATAAATGGTAACCAAAATCATGATTTACACTGAAAAAATGTCAAATGTAGAGGATAATATTAGAAGAAATGGTGCAAAATCACTTAAGAAATGTTAAATAAAGAAAAAATATTCATTTGGGAACTGCCACAAAAAACAGTCGAGCTGGGTTTTTATGGTTTAAAGTGTTTCTCAGCCTTTACCTGGTGCCAAAGATGTCATATACAGGGTGGGGAAGCAAAATGTACAATATTTTGAGGCAGGGATTGAAAGACAGTGTATGACCAATTAGTTTATTAAAGTCATGAGAATTTATTTGCCACAAGAAAATGTCCATAATAGAAAATGTTTTTATTCTATGTGTCCTCCTTCTTTCTCAATAACTGCCTTCACACGCTTCCTGAAACTTGTACAAGTGTTCCTCAAATATTGGGGTGACAACTTCTCCCATTCTTCTTTAATAGTATCTTCCAGACTTTGAGATGCATAAATTTATGCATAAAAAAGTGTATTTTTGAATGTATTGTAGGATATTTAAACATGTTTAAGTCTATTTTTTCATGTATTGTAGGATATTTAAGCATATTTAAGTGTATTTTTGCGTGTATTGTAGGATATTTAAGCATATGTAAGTGTATTTTTGAATGTATTGTAGGATATTTAAACATGTTTAAGTCTATTTTTTCATGTATTGTAGGATATTTAAGCATATTTAAGTGTATTTATGCGTGTATTGTAAGATATTTAAGCATATTTAAGTGTATTTTTGCGTGTATTGAAGGATATTTAAGCATATTTAAGTGTATTTTTACGTGTGTTGTAGGATATTTAAGCATATTTAAGTGTATTTTTACGTGTGTTGTAGGATATTTAAGCATATTTAAGTGTATTTTTGCGTGTATTGAAGGATATTTAAGCATATTTAAGTGTATTTTTACGTGTGTTGTAGGATATTTAAGCATATTTAAGTGTATTTTTGTGTGTATTGTAGGATATTTAAGCATATTTAAGTGTATTTTGCGTGTATTGTAGGATATTTAAGCATAAAAAAGTGTATTTTGCGTGTATTGTAGGATATTTAAGCATATTTAAGTGTATTTTTGCATGTATTGTAGGATATTCAAAAGTTCTTTAGACCAACTCTATATATAAAGTGTCATGAGATAACTTTTTTTGTTGTGATCTGGCGCTATATAAATAAAATTTGATTAAGTGATTTGATTGATTTTCCCCTGTAAGTCAGTGTGGAAAAAAGCATCTGCCAAATGCACAAACATAAACATAAACATATTTAAGCATATTTAAGTGTATTTTTGCGTGTATTGTAGGATATTTAAGCATATTTAAGTGTATTTTTTATTTTATGGAGTTAACTTTTTTCACTCCACAGTTCTTCTCCTAGTGTTTTATTTTCCTGGTCTTTACTTCAGATCATATCAGGCTGGATGTGGAACTGAACTAAAATGAGTTTGACAGTCCTGCCTTAAAGTGTCCTTTCTTTTTTCTTTTCTTTTCTTTTCTTTTGTCGTTGACCTGTCATGTCTGATGCGGAGCTCAGTTCAAAGTGAAAGCAGCTCCACCCTCATCCGCATAACAATCCCCTCATTTGGAAACTGTTTTCCACTTGAAAATAACCGACGGATCTCCAATTGTTCTGCAAATGTTTAGAGCAGGAAGAAGAAAAGGAGGCAGAGGAGGTGGGATCCGGAGAGAGAAAAAACAGCTAACATCATCACGATCACCTCCTGAATGAATAATTAACAGTAAAACGCGCGGCTTCTCGTCAGCGATTACGCACGGAATTTACGCACGGAATTTACGCACGGCGCGTCCAAGTTGTGAGGCAGATTCAGGCCGTGGACTCTTACCGGTTTGTGCAGGAACATGGTCCTCAGCGGGGGCGAGCCTAGTCCTGTGCTGTAGGTCTGACAAGGGAATGATGCTGACTCCGAAAGCCGAGGAGGACCACCGGAGAGGAGGACCCGTAGGGGAGCAGAGGGGGAGGGGACTGCAAGGAGCGCACCGGGTTGTGATTGGTGGAGGGTTGGAGGAGGGGTCTAAAGCAGGATGGGCTTCTGGATGGGAGACCTACACAGAGGAGCCTCTCAAACTTCAGGGGGAAAAAAATCAGTAAAACTCCTCATGATTATTCTGCTTATTGATCAATAGATGTAATTTTATTATTATTTTATTTACCTTTATTATTATTATATTTATTATTATTATTATTATTTTCATTTAATGGATGGGAGACCTACACAGAGAAGCCTCTCTCAAACTTCAGGAAAAAAAAAAAAAAAAAGAAAAAAAAAAAAAATCAGTAAAAACCCTCATGATAATTCTGCTTATTGATCAATAGATGTAATTTTTATTATTATTATTATTATTATTATTATTATTATTTTCATTTAATGGATGGGAGACCTACACAGAGAAGTCTCTCTCAAACTTAAGTAAAAAAAAAAAAAAAATCAGTAAAAACCCTCATGATTATTCTGCTTATTGATCAATAGATGTAATTTTATCATTATTTTATTTACCTTTATTATTATTTTTTTTTACCCCTTTCATGCATCATTTATAAGAACCTTAGTTGAGATTTTTTTCCTGAGTTTTTTTTATTCTTGTTTAGGCATAAAAAAAAAAAAAAAAAATCAATGCAACTGATTTTTTTTTTTAAACTAGTTTTTCATGGAGTTACAAAAACGTCCACTCAGCTGGACACCATGCATTTAATTTCTGAAGCAAAGAAACATGTATTTAAAACCCATAATCAGAAAGTCATATACTGTGTGAAAACTATTCATTCGTTCATTTTTTGTTTATTTCGAGCATTTACAGAATACATGCAAATTCAAAATTCCAAAATCATTCATCTACACTTGAAAAGGAGCTGGAAGAAGAAAAACTATGAGACAAAAACATTTTTCATGAAGATAATCTGATGTTTTCTCACATTTGAACATACCCTAATACTAGTTATTACTAACTTCATGGGGATAATATGCAAGAAAAAAAAACCAGTTTTGATTAACAAAACTGTTAATTACAGTTTAATAACAATTAGTAATTGATTTAAAACATACTAGTGCAGATCAGGTTTATCAAGAACAGCAAAATTACAGGAACAGCATGTAGCGCAGGGATGATGCATAAGTGTCCACTGTGTAAGCTGATATAATAATAATAATAATAATAATAATAATAATAATAATAATAATAATAATAATAATAATAATAATAAGTTGCATTTATAAAGCATTTTTCATTCAGCAGAATCTCAAAGTGCCACAGAGAGAAGATATGGAACCAAAATAATAAAACCTATGAATATACAAAAGAACAGCTGCAGAATAACTGTCCACTGGAGTGACCACTGTGTATGAAAGGGTTAATTTAACCTTTATTTACCCGGGCAAGCAATTAAGAACAGATTCTTTTTACAAATGCAGCCTGATCAAAGAGCAGAGGCTCCTTCAGGGGTCGGGGGTGGGGGTGAGAGTGTTTTAAACCACTGTCTTTCATTAATTAACCCTTTCAGGCAGTTTAAACTCACTGTCCAAAGGGTTACAAAGGCAATATTCTCCAAACCACATGGGGGCAGTCTCTACAGACCCTAAGACAGGGCTGTCAAACTCATTTTAGTTCAAGGGCCACATTCAGTTAAATTTGATCTGCAGTGGGCCAGACCAATAAAATAATAACAGAACAATATATAAATAATGTCAACTCCAAACTTGTCTCTATGTATTAGAATAAGTTAAATTAAACAATGACAATGTTTACATCTACAAACTATCCTTTCAAACAATGTGAATAACATGAACAAACTCAAAAAATCAGTGTAATTTTAACACTATTCTGCCTCAGTTTATCATTTCCACATGTACATTATAACATACAGATCACAGTGGATCTACAAACACACAGAACATTTAATAACAGACCGAATATTGTTAAAATTGTACTTACTTCTCTTAAAACATTTCAGGTTGTTCATATTTGTTCAGGTTATTCACATTTCTTGTGAAATTATACTTTCTTTTAGCGTAAATACATACAAATATTTACATTTACAAAGGGAAAAATTTGCAGTTGTCATTATTTCTATGTTATTCTGATAGTATTTGACTGGTCCTGCCACTGGAGACTGAATTGGTCTGAATGTGGAACCTGAACTAAAAGGATTGTTAATATCTTCAGTGTAATTTTTGCATTTCACAAATTCATCCCATGGGCCGGACTGGACCCTTTGCAGGGCCGGATTTGGACCCCGGGCCACAAGTTTGACACCTGTGCACTAAGCAATACAATGAAAAAAAAAAAAAAAAAAATCATCTTAGTTCAGAATTCGGACTGTTGTGTGAGCTCATAAAGTTCACCTCCTCAGACCCAGCTATGGGTTTTCTGTTCACATTTGTGGACAAGAGTTTCACAGCTTTATACAAAAAAATAAACAAGCAAATAAAACTGAAAAAAATGTCCACCGCAAAGGACATTCCATAAAAATAAAAAAAAAAGCATCTGAAAAAACTGTTGCATCATGATGTTTCCAATGTAGGCACTTACTTCCCTGGGTCTCAGGAGGTTAAATATCATCTTAATAAAACCATATATTTAAAAGAAAATCAAAATGCAATTCAACTTGAGCCTAATTTTAAGGAATAAAATTAGTCTAAAAAAAAATCTAGATGCTTTTGTTCATAACACTGGTCAACAACAAATTTATTGTTTCAGTTTTTTGAGCTGATTTAGGATAATTTTGGTGCTGAATCCAAAAATCACATTCATTTTGCTCAATCAGGTCAACTTTCTCAACTATGCTACATATTGGCTTTTGAACATTTTTGCTTACATTTATGGGCATTTTCACACCATGTGATACAAAATTCTTTCAGATTTCTTGCAATAAACGAGTTCTGAAGATTTTACTTTTGCCAATTTATGATATATGTTTTTTTTTTAATATTACAGGTGAATGAAATGGCTTCGACTAGAAGATCTTGCAAAAAGAAGCCTGACGTATTCTGCTCCATCTGCGGTGAATACACCATTGTACCTAACAGGAATCCTGTTAGAAAATTATTTTTTTTCCTCTTAAAACCTATTTTGGGTGAGAACTACATAAAAAAATCAACTGATAAAGTCACTAAAATGTAATCAATTTTGTGAGAAGATGAAATTTTTCAAAATCAAATTAGCAAAAAAACCTGACCTGATTGAGCAAAACAGATGTCATTTTAGGATTTAGCGGTGCAAAATGGTCCTAATTCAGTTGAAAAAACCGAGATAACTTGCAAAAAACATTTTTTTGTAACCCAGTGGAATTCATGGATGAAAGGGGTTAATAGAATTTCACATTTTGACCCAAAACTAGACCTTGAAATCTAAAACCAAACAGCACATTTGACTTAACTTTTCTTACAAATTAAGTAAAGTTTCCCTTCTTTTCATCTTCTGGAAGGATTTTATTTGTAGCCCAGTATAACCTGCACATTTTTATTAATAGTCAATCAGATAGAGTCAAATATTCCACTAAAATCACAATAAGAATTTTCACCACATTTTTCAGCCTGAATATACACTTAGATTAGAGCCTTTTTGTTATTTCTGAAGGAAAATATCGCTGAATTTTGGTCGCCAGGCTTCACTCTTCTAATATTCACACATATTTTAACTTAAAAATAATATATTCTGATGTAACATTTGGATCCTAACTCTATTTTTTCTCGCTAACTGAAACAGATTTTGACATTTATTTACATAACACGACACATGAGATTATTTAAACACTATCTCTGCACGTCACAACTCATTAAACTGATAGACAATGTTCTTAATTTGTTGTTTGTTCAACTAGAACCAGCAGGTTATTTCTTACCATACGCTTGAACGGTTTGTAAGACAAAACCGGCTTTAACCGTCTGAATCCCAGCTCGTATCCCCGTGTGGTTATCTCACTGTGGCAGATTAAATTCTGCATGTTCTTATTGTTCCAGAACCATATAATTAGACTGAAGACACGGTGCCAGAGTAAACCTGCTGTACATGCCTTTGCGGAAAAGGACTGAATCTAGTTAAAACATTCACAAATACAAAAAAGCGTCTTTAATGAGAGACGGCTGAAAACAAAGTATTAAAAAACAGACCGTATTACTTGAGTTTCAGTCGTACATTACGGTGGAATTCAGAGGAAATGTCATTTACAGGCTGTTAAAGACTACAGGGGCCCAGTCCAGACCCCAGGGTTCACACCACGATCAATCACCGTTCCCCCTCAGAAGCCACTCGGTCAACGTTGGGATTGAGCTGTGGGGATGAGGCGCACCAGAGTGGTGTCCGCCACCGCCGAAGGGAGCGGGGGGTGGAGGTATAAGGTCAGGCAGGACTGTGTGAGTCTGTTTGTGGGGAGGTGTGTGTGGTTGCATGGCTCCGACAGCCTGGAAGCGGTCTAAAGAGTCCAGGAGCCTCTCCAGGGTCAGCCTTTATGACCCTGCAGCCTCAGGCCACATCCACATGAAGACATGTGTACGGAAAACAGCACTGAGTGAACAGGATGGATGTCCAGAATGAGGATTATTTATTTACTTATTTATTGTATTTTTTATTTATTTTTTTTTTATTTTACTTTTTTATTTACAATGGAATTTATGTTTCATGCTAAAAGTAAAAATCTTCCTGTTTGTATTCAGAAAATTTTTAAGTTAAGAGAAGGAAATTATAATTTAAGAGGGATGTTTGTGTTTGAAACATGTAAAGTAAGAACGAACGTTAAATATCAGTGTTTCTGTTACTGGTGTCAAATTATGGAACAAATTGAAGGATGAAGTGAAATTGTGTAGCTCGCTGTCGAGTTTTAAAAAGGCTTTAATTTGTCAAATTCTCAAGGGCTATGAAAGTAATATGATTTCAAAGTGATTTAAGAAACCGAATGTAGAATAATTTGTGTTTAAGTTTAATCTGCTGCAACTTCAGGCGTGGAGTTGGAGTAAGGATGGGAACAGGAGAAGCAGAGATAAACCTCTGGCTTCAGCTTCTTCCTTTTTCAGTTAATAATTGTGTTAATTTTGTTTGTTTTTTTTAATGTGTTTTGTACTTAACTGAAAAAATATTAATTTATTTATTTATATTTATTTTATTTTTATTTTTGGATTGAGGATTAAAGTTTCAGACATAACCTCTGCTGTCACATGACACAAAACTGAGATGAGACTGGAGTACTTTAAGGCACCGACTGATGCAAATATGGAAAAGTATCGAAAAATGATGCAAGTAGGGCTGGGTGATAAAAGGATGATATATATATCGTGATACAACTTTTCCTCGATAGAAATATGAGGCATGCTCGACACAATTTCGATAGAATTCCTTCATCCATGTTTGTTCCATCCATTGTTGAGTCTGTTTGTATGACTGCACTGCCATGAACATTTTGTTGTGTATAATTCAGTTACTGCATTATGTTTTTGTTGTGGTTCGATGCTAAAATTAGGAAAATAGTATTGTTTGATTCTTGTATTAAGTTAGTGATAAAAGTGTAAAAGCATTAGGGGTTGGATTAAGTACGTTTAGACTTCTTCCTGCTCCTTTTCGACCATGTGAAATTCAGACTTGTATGTGCTGAAGATAGATTCTGTCCATTTCAATGTTTTACTTTGTTTCTTTGCATGTTCAAAATAAAGAAAATAAATAAATGTTTTGACAGACGTTAGAACAGCCAATCATAATTAGGTAGCACCGCACCGAGCTAATCACACCACGTCAAGTTAGGTTGAAGCACACAGCACAGACGTAAGAGCAGCCACAGAACACACTAATGTTTGGGCTGCAGTGGGAGGTAATGAGTGTTTCCTACGGAGAAAAATGTAACGGTTTGAGTACGAAAACTGAACCCACATGCAAGACATGCAGACGTAAAAGCTCAGTGTTTATTTAACACGAAGTTAACTGACAATTCTCTGATAGTGTTATTAAACAGAATCTTGAAGACACAGAGTCCTGGGTTCTTCTCAGGGTTAGAGAAGCGGACCGGAGACGGAACCCCACAGTCCGGACCGGTAAAACACGTCAGGAATCCGACTAGGGGAAAGCAGAGGGAAGTCGGTAGCAGAACCAGGTCATACACGGGCAGGCAGACAGACGGAAAGGCATAGGACATAGGGAACAGGCTAGCTCACGTACCGTAAAACAGGCGAGTAGGTCAAACACATGTAGAATCATTGGAGGCAGAAGCACAGACAAGGGTCAGGCAAAAAGGCAGGAGTCAGAGAAGGCAAACCGGGTCAAAAACAGGCAGACAGGATCCAACAAAACCGCCGGTAAGTAACACACGATGGCAAATACGAACTGGCAACGCACAAAGGGAAACACAGGGCTTAAATACACAAGAGGGAGGGAAGACAATGAGACACAGGTGGAACAAATCAGGGCAGGGACAGGTAATCACACAGGTGACACAGATTAGGGACAGGAAGCAAAGACACCAGACATGACACAAGAGGAGAACTTAACAAAATAAAACAGGAAATGACAGACAAGACGAACAAGACAGACAAAACCAGACTAAACGTCTGGTAGCAGATGTGACAAAAAACTGACAGAACTCAGGTGACCGGGTTACTGAAAAGCAGGGTGGGAACTATTTGGGTTCTGGCGTACGACAGAGGCATAGAAGCCGGGGGTCGGACGGTCAAACAAGTGTCACTTTTGGTTTATGCCAGTTACAGCTCGCCTGCAGACCTGAATTCAGAGGTACGCACAGATCGACAGAGGGGGGTGTGGTCTGTGCCTACCACAAGACTAATACACCCAAACCATACGGCCGTAAAACTGAAAATGAAACTTAAGACGCTTATAAGACGGGGGTCAATAAAACTTAAGATGGGGGGCTGGAGGGAGATGAATAGTTTCTCTCTTTCTCTCCTGATGTCTTCACTTATGAGTAATGGAAAATTTAAGCCTGACAAAAATAGTGATTTGATTTATATCGTGATACATATCAATATTGTCTGATATGAAAAAAATTATCGTGATATGATTTTTTTCCCCACATCGCCCAGCCCTAGATGCAAGTGTCGAAAAATCTGGTACTGTTACAAAATCCCCCAGTTGTATGAGTGAATCTCATCACTGAGTCCGTTTACATTCACGATTCAAAAATGTGTATTGTCATTATGCGCACACTTAACGAACTTTAGGCTGGTAGCTCTCGGCTAATGAAATCCGACAATGGACTGAAACATCAAAAACCAGAGTTTTTCCGATTAACGCATTTCTTAAGTCCATGTAAACACGTCAGATCTGTTTATTATAATTACCAGATTTGTATGATCATGTAAACAGACTCAGTGTCCGTACATGTGGCTATCACTATTCACTGGCCACTTTATTAGGTATGCCCTAGTAGTTCTGGGTGTACCTAATGAATTGGCCAGTGTAGTCCATCTGTCTTTTTGATAGTTTTTCTAGGTTCAACTGGACTTGTTTCGCTCATTTGAAAACACCAAAACATGTCCAGTTGAACCTAGAAGGACAATAACTCGAGCAAATGAGAATTTACACAGATGTGTAGGACATCTGTTTTTATGTCCGATGTGTTGTGAGTTCAGACATGCTCTTGTACGTACCTCAGTTGTAACCAGTGGTTATTTGAGTTCCTGTCAACTAGTCTGGACGTCCTCCTCTGAACTGTAGCATCAACAACTGCCGCTCTGTGGATATCTATTAGACAACTGGACCAGCTGTAAACCTGGAGATAGTTGTGCGTAAAAATCCCAGTAGATCAGCACTTTCTTAAATACACAAACCAACAACCATGTGATGTTTAAAGTCATTCTTTCTTCCTCCTGATGCTTGGTTTCAACATCAGCAGATCATTTTGACCATGTCTATGTGTATAAATGCACTGATTTGCTGCCGTGCGATTGATTTATTGGATATGTGCATTACGATGCAGTTGAAGAGGTGTATGTACCATGTGAGCAATGAGCTTATTTGTTCATATTGTTCAAATTTGAAAGTTCTTGATTAATTTTTCCACAGGCTGCTTCATTCTTGTGCTGTATCTACTGTATTCACGTCTAATTACTCACAATACTTTTGTTTTGTTTCATTGTTTTAATTTTTATAGTTGATCTTATTATTGCTATTGTTTCCCCTATTCTTATTCATTTTTAGTGTGTTGTGTTTTTTTAGGGAGATGAACAGAATAAGAATCTCATTGCATAGTATAACTACCTGTTTTTGCTGTGCATATGACAATAAAAACTCTTGAATCTTGAATACAAACACTATCAGCAGATATTTTAGTGTCATTGTTTTTTATTGTTATATCTTTTCCACGGTCAACTAAAGGAAGAGTGTGTTTTACTGCAATGGTCGAGTGTGTGTGTGTGTTTTATAAATTACACTGGTCTACAACAAATTTCTTGTTTCAGTTTTTTGAGCTGATTTAGGATAATTTTGGTGTGCTGAATCCAAAAATCACATTAATTTTGCTCAATCAGGTCAACTTTCTGAACTATGCTACATATTGGCTTTTGAACATTTTTGCTTACATTTATGGGCATTTTCACATCATATGATCCAAAATTCTTTCATATTTCTTGCAATAAACGAGTTCTGAAGATTTTACTTTTGCCAATTTATGATTTTTTTTTAATATTACAGGTGAATGAAATGGCTTCAACTAGAAGATCTGGCAAAAATAAGCCTGAATACATAATAAATAATAAATACATCCTGTTAGAAAATGATTTTTTTTCTCTTAAAACCTATTTTGGGTGAGAATTATATAAAAAAAAATCAACTGATAAAGTCACAAAAATGTAATCAATTTTGTGAGAAGATGAAATTTTTCAAAATCAAATTAGCAAAAAAACCTGACCTGATTGAGAAAAACAGATGTCATTTTTGGATTTAGCGGTGCAAAATGGTCCTAATTCAGTTGAAAAAACCTAGACAACTTGCAAAAGACATTTTTTTGTAACCCAGTGTTATTAATGAAATCACATTGACAGGACTTCAGGTCATTGTAAACGCTTTATTTTTATCTTGTAAAATTGTTTGACTATAAAAACATCTGGACTGTCACATGTTATGCACTTTTTTGTTACAATAGGAAACTGGTATTAAAAAAAAAAGTATTGTTTAGAAACCGTAACTGAATCCGATGCTGCAGTAAAAAAAGTTGTTGAATGACAACCAGGATTATTCAAACTGTAAATTACTTGAATACCAACTTGACTCTAATTAAGTAATCAATAGTTGAATGACAAATAGAATTTCTCTGTACTGCAGCTGCTAGCGGAGATGAAAAGGACACTAAACTCCTGTAATTCAGTATCTGGGTTTAATTAACTATGAGTCTGTGTCGTGTTTTCTTCTGTGAAGGGTCACGACGAAACAAGAAAGGACAAGAAAAGACGTCGATCGGGAGATGAAATCACAGCTGGATCAGTGTTTCCAACAGTCTCTGTGTCCGTCCGTCTGTCCGTCCAAACTACGATGAGTTTAGAGACAAATTCAAGGTCGTGTTTCCAAAAGTCTCCTGAAATGCAACATGTTTAAACACAGCAAAAGTCGTGTGTTTCAGACACGATCTCAGTTCCACGTGTCGGACGTACTCTTAAAGATGAAGGGAAACTTTCTAAATCCCAGTTCAGACCAAGGATGAACTGGAAACCTGATAGTTCACGCCGATGAAGCATCATTTTCAGAGCAATCAGACTTTTTTGTAGTCGTATATACACTACCAGTCAAAAGTTTGGACTCACCTTCTCATTTAAATGGCATGAGATGGACCGCAGATGGACAACAAGTGCTAAGCATCACTGGGAACTCCTTCAAGACTTGAAACATTTCAGGTGACTACCTCATGAAGCTCATCCAGAGAATGCCAACAATGTACCAAGTAGTACTAAAAGCAAAGTGTGGCTGTTATGAAGAATATAAAACATGCTTTGAATTATGTCACACTTTTTTTAACTACATAATTCCATATGTGCTCATTCATAGTTTTGATGTCTTCAGTGAGAATCTACAATGAAAATAGTCATGAAAATAAAGAAAAAACAGGTGAGTCCAAACTTCTGACTGGCAGTGTAACTTATGAATGCTTAAAAATATCAATGAGGACAACGTTTTACTTGCTATAGCTGCATTTTTAGTATTGATGAAACAGAAAAAAGCTCTCCTTGTCTGTTTCTGGAGTCGATCTGTTGTTATGTAGAGTTGGCGTTACTTCAAACCTCCTCGCTGGCGACAGAAAACATACTCTACGTTCCAAAACCTACCAGCATTGATTTGAGAAGTCGAGTCTCAGCCGACGCCGTAAACCGGCCTGATTCAACCTGAGCCAGCTGACATGGGTGCAGCCTTTCTCTGGTCTGAACTGGGCCTAAAAGAACCGAATCGAGCAGAGCGAGGTCTTCCAGAATGTGCACAACCCGAACACCACATGGTTTTATCTGCAGGCGGACTGGAACAGAGTCAGTCCACCTGGATCAGTCCGGTCCGGATCAGTTTCAGCTGCAGCTTCAGTCGAACATCCACAGCTGTTTCACCAACTCGGAAACAACTACTAACTAATTTGTATTTACAGCTGAACTCGAACACGTCTTATCTCTACATACTCACAGGGATGTAAGCCTGCCTCTGCACACTGACCGCGTCCACATGACCCTAACCTCCGTCCAGGTGTTCAGTCGGAGAGCGACGGCGAGCGCAGGGATCGTCCGCTGGCGGGGCTGTTACTGTAGGCGTGGGAGTTGTCCCGGTCTCTGTCCTTCTCCTTGTCCTTACTTTCGTGTTTGTGCTTGTGTTTATGCTTATGCTTGTGCTTCTTCTTCTTCTTCTTGTGTTCGTGGTGGTGGTGGTGATGGTGGTGGCCGTGTTCGCCTCCGTGTTTAGAAGACGAGGACGTGGGTTCTTTGGTGAAAACCGGCGCCGGTGTGGCAGGTAATGAGAGCATGGACTGTTCGACGGATGGAGGCTCTTTTCCTACAATAAAATAAATAAATAAATAAATAAATAAAAAAGAACAAGGAAAAGTTTGTTTGAACTGGTGCTAATGTGCTAACTTTTGTGATTCACCTTAAAACTTTATCTGGCAAGTGACTATTTTTGATCATTTCTGCATACATTATAAGACAGTGACAGTAACAGTTCCAGTGAGGCAACAATCTCAGGTCCAGTGTGGTCTCCAGGGTCTGTAAGGTCCACCTCTGCATGAACAGTGAGTGGACCTGCTTTGATCGGTACCATGAAATAATGGTACTAATGCACTGCAAAAATCCAAATCTTACTGTGTATTTTTCTCATTTCTAGTCAAAATATCTCATCACACTTAAAATACGACATAATCACCTAAAGAGTAACTTGTAAGTGAGATATAAGAACTCATATTTAGACAGCAGATCTTGAAAATATTATTTCACAAAATCTTACCGAGATAATTTTCACTTGTTTCACTGGCAGGTTTTTTTGCTTAATTCAAGTGACGTTCTAATGTTCTAAAATAAATGTTCCTTTCACCTTACATGGGTTTTTCCTGTATTTTTAATATTTACTTCTTATATTATTTGTTTATTTGTTTTTGCCACTTATAGGTAAGGAACCAGATATGGTAACTTCATTAACCTTGATTTTCTACATGATAAAAAACTTAGAAAATTTTCACAAAAGTAATAAAGTCTTGTTACATCTTCCAATAACACGCTAAGGTTGACATTTTGAATTTCAGAGTATTTCTAAAAGTGCCCGACAAAAGGGTTAAATATTTACATGAACCCATCTGTGTTTTTTTTCTCCTGTGGAAGCTGATCTTTGTTTGAAGCCGTGTTATTATTCTAACTACATTTCTAGGTGTTTTGCCACTAATATGACTGTTTTCCGAATCAAAGAGCTTTTTAGCAGTGACCTTCTTTCATTGATTACGTACTGAGGTAATGTCTGCACAAGCTCCAACGCCCAAAGCATTTCTGAAACTCAGCACAGCATCAGTAACTGTCTGAATGTGCTGGAAAAGTTTAGTTTGGTTTATTTCACAGGGACAGTGTACAAAAGGAATTCATCTATGAGAGAAAAGATGTGTTGAAGCAGATGTAGCTATGAAAAAGCTAATTTCCATCTGTTTAATCATAAAGGATCAATCATTCCGAACTCTCAACACTACTTATTTTTTCCACATTTTTCAGACACTGCTAAAATTCTGAAACACTTGAACATGAGACACATATTTTACTGTTAAATATCATTTATTTTATAAAATGTGTCCTTCCAGGCTGAGGTCTAATGTTTAACAGCCTTGGTGTTTTGTCAAGTCACATAAAAATTCAAAATAAAAGCCTGGATGCTGTTCTTATTTCAATTTGTGCAGATAAGAAGTTGTCAGATTTTATCACCTCGATAATTTTACTGTAAACCTGTTGTTTGCAGGAGAGATCTGGACTTAAAACCACTTCAGTTTTGTTAATTTTACATTCAGTCTGTGATTTTACATTGTTACAAACTTCACTCTTTAAAAGAAAATCCTCACAGCAGTGAAATCCACTGACAGGTCGGGTCTGAAGAAGTCTGTATTTTTCCTGAGTGGGACATGAATCTGAGCATCTGTGTTTTACCTGGAGTTGAAGGTCTCTCTAACAGGTTGAGGTGATGGTGAATGAAGGCCTGACTGTCATGAACAGTCTCCATATCGATGTCTTCGTCTTCCATTGTGTTGAACTGACATAAAGTAGAAATGACACATTAATTCCACATGAAAGTCACATTCTGTGATACAGTGTGAGTTTTGTCAACAGAAATTATGTAGAAGTGTATCTGCTGGCAACATAGTTTTCATGATATGCTGCACAGATCTTATTGTCTGGTGTTGTATGTTAGTGGTGATGTTAACCTTTATGATACATGCACAAAGCATCTTGAAATTCTAGATATTGTACCTTAAATTAGTGTAAGACTTCAGCAGAACACTGAGGCTGAAGAGAACTTTTTTGTAATTGCACAGGTTCAATCAATCAATCAATCAATCAATCAATCAGTCTTTATTACCACCGCCAAGGAGGTCAGGTTTTCATCAGGGTTTGTCTGTCTGTCTGTTAGCAAGATAACTCGGATTTGGATTAATTTTTTGGGAAATGCTGATACTGGCACAAGGAACAAATGATTAAATTTTGGTGGTGATCGCAGGGGGGGGTTCTAGTTTATATAGCACTTTTCATACAGCAAAAATGTAGAAAAAAGTGCTTTACCCACCACCACACACACACACACACACACACACACACACACACACACACACACACACACATATTACCAATGCTGATACGCATAAATAACAATGCAGAAAAACACTGAGCACAGGAGGACCAGAAAGCAAAAGAGGAGGCGCTATCACAGGGAGCCATGAGCACCAGGATAAACAATATTCACACTGAAACCATGCTGTCCTTGAATGCACCTCAAGTATCTTAAGTGTAAGTAAGAACTACTAATAACTACTACTCCTGATAACTTCTACTATGTCATTGGCGATTTGCATCATAAAAAAGTTATTTTCTGATTATTGTGGACAGGCAGTTTTTTCTATTTGATCTGATTAGCTGCAAGGAAAATACCAACACATACATGAAAAGTAGCAACGTTCAGGTCTCTAATCAATATCACTGAATCAAGACCTTTTAATTACAGCACTTTGCAACTGTGTAACAGTATGGTCTGATATTGTGAATACAATTTCCACAGCTCTAAAATGCAACACATTTTAAGCTATTCTTTATGGTAGTAGAAATCTAGAAAATGAAGCTAAAATTAGACTAAAAAACCAGATTCAATATGTGTTAATGTTAGCATAAAATTTAATCTTTATTGATGACCAGTTACCTTGTTTTATATTATTTATTTATGTTTTTAAATGCACTTTAAAGGTTTGCACTTTCAATTTCGTTGTCTGTACTGGACGATGACAATAAAGACTATTGTATTCTATTCAAACAGTGACAAACTGTGAGTAAAACTAATGTACATTTAGACAAAAGGCTAAAACTCAAACTAATGGTATGGGGTGTAAACAGTGGGATGAGTCTTTTACCCTGATCTTGTATCGTCCTCCTCTTGTGTCCTCTTCCTGTTGCTGTAGCACCTGTCCTGGCTCTGGGGGGGAGCCCAGGGGGGTGTCAGCCTTCCTCTTCAGGCCCTGGGGGGGCTGGCCCACACCACACACCCCCAATGAGACCGGGTCTGGCTCTTCATCCACCTGATGAGAAATGAACACTTAATGTAACTTAATCTTATTATCAGAGTCATTATAACTGTAAAAGGGGTCATACAATTTAAGGCATGTTAGATCTGAGGTTTTTTCAGATTCATTGATGCCACTTGTAATTAAATTGAGGAGCAGTTTTATCATAAACAAAACAGAAGGAAAAAGGAACCATTTACTTAACAATTAGAGCCAATTTTGCTTAAATCTGCACAAAACACACCGCCTTCAATGCATTCTCTGGCCATGCTTTCATTGTTCGTGCAGAATCTTGGTTTACTAATCATTATTCAGTGACTTTGCACCTGTTACAGTAGAAAGTGTATCTGCTCTGAGCATCCTGACTGCAAACAATGTCCTTGGTTTTCCATCTTAATCTACATGACATTAATGTGAGAGGAAAACTAATACATTTTAAATGGGCAGAAAGAAGTGATCCATAAAATCCATCTTCTCGTGTCTTTACGTTTTTATTGTTTCATTTAAGGCCTGATTTCTAGATTAACGATTTCAACACCTTTTTAAGATGGGAAACCTGTGTAAAAGCCAGGACAGTGGTCTACACAGTCATGTTGGTCTGGATACAACAGTGATGCAATGAGAATCGAGTGTAGCCGCAGCTACTGCTGGCAGCGCGCAAGAACCCAAAATTATACAGTTGTAATCAAAGATAATGGAGTTTTTATAAAGTAATGCTTTATGCGTGTCATCTGAGACGTTTAATGTAGAACCTGACATGAGAAAGTGAAGACCACCGAGCAGCTCCTGACTTACATCACCGTTGGCAAAAACTGACGAAACCTGAGCTGCTGAGTCATGCATTAAGTCTGGAACTAATGTTTTGGGTTTAGTGTCAATCAAATGAGGACATTGTCTTGCATCTGTTTCCAGTGTTTCGTTCACTGACGCATTTTGTGTTTATTTTCTGACATGTACGTGACTTACAGCTACGTAGCTCATGCCGACACCGTGGATGCCGATGCTGGCCGGTGTGTCCATGACGGTACCGACGCCCAGCTCCGGTTTGATGGTTGGGTTGAGAACAGCTTTTTTCTCCTTCAGGTTCAACACCAGGCCGAGCTCCGGCAGAGGCAGACAGGAAGGCCGGGTCAGACCGAACAACGTGTAGTAGAGGTTCACAGCGTCGCAGCGGAGACGCCAGTCATGTGACGTACCTGAAGAAAGACAGGACACGGAGGTTAAAGCTGGTATAAGGTGGAAGAGTTAATGCGTGTTAATAGAGTTAATAGGTCCTGGAGTTTATTAATTTATTTTAAATTTTGAAATCAAGATTTCAAAAAAAGTGTAGCTTGGAAGTGGGTAGAGATAAAGTCATACTGTAAATCAGAAAAATATTGGGTATGACTCAAAGTTTATGATGGGAGTAAATTTACTCATCTAATTTGCATGTTGTGACATCACAGGGTGACGGCCATATTGGATTGTGTAGCTTTTAGCAAAATTGAATTTTGAACATATTTACATGGAAGTTTTCTTTGTGGTTTTTTAAAAAAATTTTTTCATTTTATCCTTAAAATAAATTAACTTAAACATTACACTGCAAAAATTTAAATCTTACCAAGTGTATTTTTCTCATTTTTTGTCAAAATATCTCATCACACTTAAAATAAGACATAATCAACTAAAGAGTAACTTTTCAGTGAGATATGAGAACTGATTTTCAGACAATAGATCTTGAAAATCTTATTTCAAGAGACCTTACCAAGATAATTTTCACTTGTCCTATTTGCAGATTTTTTGCTTAATTCAATTTAATTTCAATGGAAAAAGTGAAAATTATCTTGGTAAGATTTCTTGAAATAAGATTTTCCAGACCTGTTTTCTAAAAATAAGTTCTTATATCTCACTGAAAAGTTACTCTTTAGGTGATTGTCTTATTTTAAGTGTGATGAAATATTTTGACTAGAAATGAGAAAAATACAGTTCATAAGATTTTGATTTTTGCAGTGTAGTAGAAAGTAAAATGCAGTAAGTTTTAGTTTTTTAGCCAAACAGCAGAGTAGCCAAATCTATCCTTATCTACCCAAACTAAAACTAAATAAACTTTACTTTCACACTTACTAAACCAACTCAGGACCACGCCTTCAAACTCGATTTTCTTCTTCACTTTGAATAGAAACATGTCCTATAATGGAATTAGGATTGAAGGGGCACATGTCCGCCATCTATTGGTGGGAGGTGGTAACAAGATTTAGCAACTTTATCTGGAGCTATGGTCTGTTTCATTCAGTTATGTTGTTTGTTGCAATATTGTGATTTTGGTGCTTAAAGGGTTCAAACAGAGTAGATTATGGACCTGGTTTAAACTCATTTTGACTGATCAGATAGAGGTGGACCAGTATATTTCAGGTCCTGCTTTCACTCAGTGGTTACTGGTGATAAAATCATGCAGCGTGTGTGTTATCTTTCTAAAGATGCTATTCCTGAGCCATAAGAACCAGTCATTCTCACTCAGTCTCAGACTTTTTTAAAACCTGTTTAATATTCTGGGCTGTCGATGGGAATCTGTGATGTCCTGCTGCTGGGAAGTGGGAGGTAAACACACACACACACAACATAACGGCAAAAAGGTTTGAGAAATGAGCTGAAACTTGGAAGAGGCAGGAGAATGAATGCTTGTAAATTACTTCGAAGACATACCCTGCTGCTTTCAGTTCCGCTCCATTTGACCAAGTTTACTCGCCGGCCCGTCCTATTCCCTCTAGACCCTCCGGTCTACATCCCTCACCGTCGAGGATCCATTTCAACCTCTCTACTTTTTTTTCCCCCTTTTTGTTTATGTTATTCTTAGCACAGATTACACTGCAAATAAACTTCCAATTTATGTCCGTGTTTGTTTTAGTACAAGATCTGGTGTCATTGGCCACTTTCAGTGAGATTTAGTTACTGACAGAATGAACATTTATTACAGATGAGTGTTTTTTATGGTCCACTGAGTCAGTTGTTTGCTTTGCTCTGATCAGATGAAACAGTCTTAAAGTGACACTAAGCACTGAAACATGTCTTTTTGAGCTGTAAACAGAATCATATGACTCCAGTGGGATGAAATACATAAATGCTGGTGATAATGAGCAAAAAAATCTGTATGTAGGTGGAAACAACTCAAATCTGCACTTCCTGTTTGAACATGTTTTTGAGGCTTCTCGCTCATTTCATGATTGTACTTTGTTTTCCTTTTCTGTTTTGGAAAGAAAGAAAGAAAGAAAGAAAGAAAGAAAGAAAGAAAGAAAGAAAGAAAGAAAGAAAGAAAGAAAGAAAGAAAGAAAGAAAGAAAGAAAGAAAGAGATAGATAGATAGATAGATAGATAGATAGATAGATAGATAGATAGATAGATAGATAGATAGATAGATAGATAGATAGATAGATAGATAGATAGATAGATAGAAAGAGATAGATAGATAGATAGATAGATAGATAGATAGATAGATAGATAGATAGATAGATAGATAGATAGATAGATAGATAGATAGATAGATAGATAGATAGATAGATAGATAGATAGATAGATAGATAGATAGATAGATAGATAGATGTTACTGTGTCTAGTCAGGTATGGAGGGAGTCCATACCCTTCATTCAGACTCTGACAAAACTCATTCATTTTCTGAGTGGTCAAACTGAAGCTGTTGTAATGCCCCATTCAGAAGAACTAAACATTAATAAGCAATATCTAAACAACACAGTGTCACAACAACACAGGCTGGAGAAGTTCATAATTTGTCTTTGAAGTCTGGTGCGTTTAAGACAGTATTTTTCAACCTTGGGGTCGGGATCCCACATGGGGTTGACTGGAATTCAAATGGGGTCGCCTGGAATGTCTAGTAATTGAGAAAACCAGAGGAAACGCCTATGTAAAGATATACTTTTAGGTCAAATATTTGAGTATAGTTTTATTTATTACAATGTTGATTTTATATACTTAATATTTGGAACCAATATTCACTTTTAAAGTCTTTGAAAAGGTTCATTAAGCATCTTTGTGTCATTTATGCAATAAATTATATACATTTTTCAAATCGGATTTTATGTTTTTTGTGTGTTTTTTTGCCTTTTGTGTTGATATAGTACGTTAAAGTGAAAAAATAATAGACAGATTAGATAGATGAAGTTGTGCTGAAAAAGAAGATACTAAACATGGGTATAGTAAACATTTCTTTATATAGTATATAAAGGAAAAATCAAAAGAACTCAAAAACAGCCAAAATAGGCTCAGACCCGGCTCAGAAGGGTTCAGATGCTGCAGCTCGTTCATAATTCACATTTTGAGTTCTTGTTTGTTCAGTTTTAATTGTCAGCTTTGTAAATACAAGCTGGACTGACTGTACATATCCTGACCAAGGAAAATCAAATTCATTTCAGCAAAAAAATGTCTCTGTTTTGAAAGTCTGGGGTCGCCAGAAATGTGTGATACTAAAATGGTCGTCACGAGCCAAAAAAGGTTGGGAACCACTGGTTTAAGAGCGCTTCAGGACATCAGTTCACCATCGGAAAGGACTGTATGATGGTGAGAAAAAAAACGTCAAAAACTTTCTAAAAATAAGATACACAAAAAGAGTTAATTGGTTTTTAGGTAGAAAAATAAAAACACAAACTAACCAGTTTAGAGCCTCATGTGATTCTATGTAAGGGTCTTGTGATTCTCATATTTACAGATGAATGTGAACTACTCCTGTCTCACATTTACCTGGATACTAAGATGTTGACCTCATTTTGACTTTGTTGTTTGGAATCATGAAGTGGGTGGATGTGGATTTACAACAGGGGTATAGTTACTCTTTAAATGTGTTGTTTCTAATCTTAAAGTGTTTCAGTCTTTAACAGGGTTTCTGCAGGTGTCAGCAAATCTAATTTAATGCTTTTTAATGCCATTTTTAACGCTACTTTAAACTAATTTAATGCCCATGTCCAACTGCAGATATGGTTTTATATATAATTTTGTATATACATGACATCTTACCATTCACAGGCTTTCACCAGGTTCTGAATAGTTCCTCCTCCAGTCACTTCTGCTGAAACTTGCATTTTCCCATTTTTCTCACATTTGCTAATATTCCCTCCGCTCTTTCACCACAGCATGAGCACACTCACAGCACGTTGCATTCCAAGCATCCGGTGTTGATGACTTTGTGTATCAGCCATAAACAATAGCTAATTAAAGGGTTGCACCTGTCAATCATCACACTATGCTTCCAATCAAAATTATTAAATATTTATATAATCAAAATAAATCGTGAATAACAAGGCTTTTTTTTCTATCAAGTGTATTTCATTTTTTAATGCCTCTAGATATCAAATTTAATCCTTTTAATGCCATTTAATTCCTTAATTTTCACAAAATCTAGTTAATGACTTTTAATGCTTTTTAATGACCTGCAGAAACCCTGTTTAAGTGCTTGCTCTGCTTTAAACTGGCATTTTACTGATTTTCACACTCAACACAAAACGGCACATCTTCACTTTCATGACGGTGAAATGAGTGAATGTTTGGCCTGTTTTTTTTAAACGAAAAGGAATTTCTGAAACTGTCACATAATTATTGAACAAACCGACCAATTGGTTTTTGGAGCTTGAAAATGCAAAGGAAGCAATAGCTGAAGGACAAAAGAAGAAGCCAAGAGGAGAAAGAAAGGAGAGTGTGAGGAAAAAAAGAGGACGATGTTACTGCTTGAGGAGATTTCCAGAGTTAACACAAATCCTACATGTTCCTCAACCACATATTTTGTTTTTACACACCCACAGAGACAATGTGTGGACGGCTAAATACAAGATAAGCAGCTCTCAATGACATGGGATCGGACTGTGTAATTATACGTCGGTTATTTGAGTAGCAGTGCGTTCGTAGTTGGACTAAATTAAACACCAGATATCGCTTAAGTTGACAATCCGGAGGCCAGGCGCCTTCTAACACGGGGGGTGGACTGTGGCTTTGGCGGACGAACGGCAGCACAAAGCGCTCTGCGTTTGTCTTGCAGCATTGACCTTCAGCTAGTGAAACATCATCCTGCCCGAGCGTGTGTGTTTAACACATGGGGGGCTCTGGGTTGGAGGGGGGAAGGATGAATAAAACAACCAACACATTATTGTAGCACAGTATTTAACGTTACCACACTCTGGTCATTATATATTTAAACTGGCAGCAGTGGAACCGCCACCCACATAAACTGACTGACTGACAAACAGACGCTCACTGGAAACAACCACCAGCAATACTTGAGTTGATCCTTTCTGCTTGTAAATCAATAAATGAAATAACATGTTGCCATAAAGAGATGAATGATCTTCAATAATATAGGAGCTGTGATCACACTGTATTGTTGTATTTGGGTTTTGAGCTGGTGTGTATTTAGACTGGCAGGCTTCAGCGTTATGGCCTGGCGAGCTGAAAGACACCTAAGACCCCCCGAAGACAGAAAAGTCATGTAACCTGAGGACACAATGGCAGGCAGAACCATGTATACAGCACAGGCGCTGCAGTTTTTACCCCCGTTAGGTTCACTGGGTTCCTACATTTTACATTTCAAACCCCCATACTTTTATGCACTGATCTGTAGATTTTAATGAGCACAAAACCTGGACATTTCATTCACATTGCAAGACCAAAACACGCTATTCAGTTTTTACCCCTCAGTCAACTTCGGGTCAAAGGGATATTGTTATTGTTTTGTCGTCTGTCTGTCTGTCAATTCAACGACATAATCTCATTATCTGAAGAATGCATTGAGATATCTGCACCAAATTTATACTGTGGATGCATCTTGGCATGGAGCAGAAGAATATTGAAAATAGGTGACCTTGACCTACTTTTTCAAGGTCAAATGGCAACATGTCCTTTCAACAACGTAATTGCATGATCTGAAGAATGTATTGAGATTTCCGCACCAAATTTACACAAAGACAATCTAATGTAAATCACAGGGCAGTATCTTTCAACAGAGTCTTACACTAGATTTGGCAAAAGGTTATTAAAAGCACGCAGCATGTTATGTTTGTCATGCATAACTACAAACACTATTTTTCACATGTGGCCTACATTAAGAATTTGTAATGCTTTATACTCAGCGCCAATGAAAACACAACACTTGAATGTGTTTTATTGTTCCTGAGCTGCATCAATGTGTTTCAGTTTCACCTGTATAAGATAATCCCAGACAATTTCTTAACAATCTGAGAGTGGTCATGTTCTGTATATAAAGGTAAGATGAAAAGCACCAAAATCATTTGCAATAACTCAGCGATGCCCAGACTGACACGTGACCACAGATGCCATGCTATGGGGCTCCTGGAGGCCGGAATCTCTGCTCTGCAGGTGGCGCGCCGTTTTGGATGCAATGTGTCCACCATAGTCAGGATGCAACAGAGGCATGAAGAAACTGGCTCAGCTGCAGACAGACCTGGTCCTGGACCAGCACGTGTGACCACGCCACAGCAGGATTGCTACACTGAGCTGCAGCACCTCCAGGACCGCTTTGTGACTTTTGGTTTTGGGGGTCCTGGAGTTTCTTTCTTTATCCTTATTTTTTGTCAACAAATTTGGATGTGATTTTTTTATTTTTACTGTATAGAAATGGCCTATGATTAATTCCAAAGAGTTTATGGAATAAAAATCCTCATCGATTTAAAAAAAATATAAGAATCTTCAAGTGTTGCGTTTTCATTGGCACTGAGTGTAATATGATTGATTTTTACATAAGGTTAAACAAAGTGCAGCCGTCAATATCAGATTTAACCCATGAAGACCCAGTGCTAATTTTGTGTCAGTTCCCAAATGAATTTTTCTCTCTATTTAACCTTTCCTAAGTGACTTATCACCATTTGTTATCATATTAACCTCTGTATTTTGCAATTTTAAATATGTCATGTATTTTCCTGTATTTAATTTCCTATACTTCATTTAGCTGCTAATTAAAAACTCAGAGTTAAATTCAGAGGTTACATCAAAACAGAGAAAACTAAAGATTCTGAAGAAGATATCATTAACTAAACTGAAAACAAATGTCTTCATCCACTGTCATTGATCCAACTCCATGGGTTTTACTGCTGAATCAATGTTGTAGAAGATGACGGTGTTTCCATGGTAACTACAGAGCCTCTAAACGTCCAAATGGATCATATCTGATGACCATGAAAAGACTTAAAACTGTATTTACATCACTTATTTACATGTATTGATAGGATTAGTGGATCAACAGGTGTTAAACAGTTTACATCAGTAGCTGATGGATGTTTAGGTTTTTATGGGTTAAAGCTTCGTATGACTTTGTCACCAATTTATCATCAAATCTGTAAAACCCGAGTCATAGCCTAAGTATCACGAATCCGTACGTTTTTCTGTGATTACGTACCGGAATCTCTTCCCTCACGGTGAACAATTTCGAAGTGTACTCCACCATAAACAATCCGTGTGTTTACAAACAGAGCCAGTAGGTCACTCAAGCATTTTTGGAAATTTGTCGTGACATGCATTGTGGGAAGCGGAGTTCCATACAGCCGCATGATGGCCACAGCAGCAACAAACACGGAAACAGCTTCATTGCCTCTTGCTACTGCAGCTGTGTGGAGCTCCGCACATCGCAAGTTTAAGTGTTATATTATGCAGCAAAAACACAAGATATAGCTTTCCTTAAACAACATAAATGTTAAGTTGTCACATCACAGTAACATTTTCAACTGTAACTTCACTATTATATCACTTCATCACAAAGCTGGTTTGTATTAAAAGTGTAAAAAAGCTCTGGAGTGCAGTTGATTAATGGAGAACACACACAAACAGTAATTTAAGACAGAATTTGTTTTCCTGCTATGATTTCTTTAAAGTGAATTCAGAAGTCAGTGGGATCTATTAAACAGGGTTACAGAGGACATGTTATGCAACAGCAGATTGGTTTTGTAGTCTGATAGAAGTCTGTCCAGCCAAACACATGGGTGAAAGAAAACAATCTGTTCTTCTCATTTTGATGTAAATGAAAGCTTTGTTTTATCTGTACATCTGTAATTTGCCTAAATTGATGGATGCATTTAGCACAAACTTGAGTTCTATGACTGATTGTGTGGGTTTTTTTACAGCGATGTGTGCTTCTTCGACACAGGATGGGAAACATACACGCTGAATCACCGTCGAATATGATTCACACGATTCACACACTACTAAAATGTTTCCTTCTGATCCCAGTGGTCTGTCACGCCCTAGATGAAAAGACCGATATAGAAATGTGCAGTTGAATCATGAAAAATGCATGTTAAAGTCACATCTGAACAGGGACCGTGTCAGTTACAGAACTAACTGCACTACTGGGAACACACAACAATTTAGACATTCTTTGAAGGACAGATTTATATTAAGACCGTAACACAACACACGGGGGTTTTCATGCTTTACAAAGCCACTGTAGTTTTGGGAGTTATTTCAGTCTGAACCAGTGGGATGTGAAATATTTCCTCAGAAGTCTGAAGCTGCTCCTGCTGTGACAGATATTGTGTTTTAGGGTTTTTCAGTTCTACGGCACATTAAATAGCAAAAAAAAAAAAAAAAGACCAAAAAGTAGGACCGAGTAGGTTTCTAACAGTGGATCAAGCGAAACAGTTATAGTAAGTTTACGTGTCATGCTCGATGATAAACTGAAAACTTTGGGATTAGGGTTGATTCCAGCATTTCAGGTTTAACCCTTTTATGCACAGTGGTCACTCCAGTGGACAGGTCTTCTCCAGCTGTTCTCTTGTATATTCATGGATTTTGTTGTTTTAGTTCCATATCAGCCAACACAGTGGACGCTTATGCATCATCCCATACACTGAAATTCATACCATTACTGTAACTTTGCTGTTCTAGATAAAGCTGATCTGCAGTAACATGTTTGAGTGTAAAAAAATTGGCAGTTGTTATTACACTGTAATTAACAGTTTTGTTTTGTTTTTTAAACAAAAAGTTTTTGGGTTTTTTTGCATATTATCTCCATGCAGGTATGTTAAAATGTGAGAAAACGTCAGATTAGCAGCATTAAAAGTATTTTTATTTCATAGTTTTCCCACTGTCTATCAGTAAATACATGTTTCTTTGCTTCTAAAATGAAATGCATGGTGTCCAGCTGAGTGGATATTTTTGTAACTCCATGAAATATAGGTTCATAAAAAAAAATCTATCAAAATTTTTTTTTTCATGCCTAAAGATGAATAAAAACACACAGGAAAAAAAATCTTGATTAAGGTTCTCATAATTCATGCATGAAAAGGTTGATTTTTGAAGCAAAGAAACACAAATCTAAATTGCAATATCAGAAAGTGATAAACTGTGTGAAAACAATGAAATAAAAACATTTTTATGCAGCTAATCTGATGTTTTCTCACATTTTAACATATTCTAATACTAGTTCTTACTTCATGGAGATAATATTAAAAAAAAAAAAAGTTTAAGAAAACTGTTAATTACAGTCTAAAAACAATTAGTAATTGATTTCCACTCAAACATGTCACTGCAGATCAGGTTTATCAAGAACATAAAGTTACAGTAATGGTATGAATGTCAGTGTATTATGGGATGGTGCTATGTTGGCTGATATGGAACTAAAACAACAAAACCCAAGAATAAACAAGAGAACAGCTGGAGAAGAACTGTCCACTGGAGTGACCAGTATGCATGAAAGGGTTAAACAAATGGTGTCCAGCTTAATGGGCATTTATGTAACTCCAAAAAAAAAAAAAAAAAAAAGGTTCATTAAAAGACATTCAATCGCATTGTTATTTTCATGCCTAAAGAGGAATAAAAACACCCAGATAAAAAATCTTGACGAAGGTTCTCATAATTCATGCATGAAAGGGTTAAAGCTGAAATTTTGAATTTCAGAGTATTTCTATGAGTGAACTATAAAGGATTAAGTTGTCACATTGCAGTAACATTTGCAACTATAACTTCACTATTACATCACTTAAGGACAGAGTATATTTCTAACAGTGGATTAAGCGGATCCACTTGAATAATGTTTATGGTGAAACAGTTACAGCAAAAGAAGGCTGAATATGCATGAAGTGAACTCTTGTAATTTCCCTGACTTGTTGCTGGTGAGCCAAGTTGTGGTTATATCCTCAATTCTCCAAGTATTAGTACATTTTAATGAGGGACAAGGAAAACTACGCTGTAATTTATTGCAGACATGAAAAAACAACAACAAAAGAGCAATAGGCCAAAATCTTTTCATCGTTTGGTGCATTTTGTAGCCGGTCTAGTCCAACATACAGTCTGAAACCAACTCTTTCACATCATAATAAGGCAAGAAAATAACATGAGGTCCAAGGAGCTAAGATGGAGTCCAAGAAATTAAAATGAAGTGCCACATTTGGTTTTGATGCCACAGTGTACACAGCAGCAGAAACAATAGCTACACAGTCTTATTCAACATATACTGGGAACACTGTCAGCTGCTTCAGATCAGAACTGCCATGTAGATGATTTACAGTTGTTTGTTTCTGGCTGATGTTCTAGTTCTATTTCTTTTTTTAAGTGTAAGGAGGTGACTGTGAGTGTTTGAGCGTCTCACCAGAGTTCATGAGCTTCCAGAGCTGGTCCACCAGGGCCTCGTTACACAGAGCCGAGTCTGCCACCTTGGTGAACGGTGGATTCTTACACAGCAAACCCAGGGTCTTGTGTCTGTTTGGACGACAAGTGACAAATATTAAAGGGGTTATATTTAGCTAAACCTGCTTTTATTAGTATTGTTAATTTATGGACTTTAGACATTCTTTTCAATACAGGATAGTAAATATGATTTGAGAAATGTCTGTAAGGTTGCTGTCCAAAAGCTAAAAAAGTGATTAAAAAGGAGATGTAATTTATGCAACCAAAACCAAAATCTGGCATGATGTAAATGTGTTTTTCAAAATAAAAGTCCTTTTTCCTTTTTCATGTTTTTGTTGGAGTGATTTTTTTTTTTTTGCATACTTTTTGCATATTTTATGCAAAAACTACTTACCGTTTATATATTCTATTTTAGATTTTATTCTTATCTTCTTATGCTACAAACCAAGACCTGGGTAACTACATTTTGTTCTATGATGTACCACTTGATCGAATGACAATAAAACTGAGTCCGATTAATACTATATATGTACGCCTATTGTATTATTTGACATGGCTGAATTAAACCGTTTATTTATGACATACATACATTCATTACTGTATTTTTATTTTCAAGTAGACAGGAAAATCATCAACTGGTTCTCAATTCTGGCGTCAAGCTACATGACTGTTGTATAATAATAACAATAATAATCATCATCATCATCATCATCATCATCATAATGCTCCATCAGTGACCGGCTTCTTCACCCACGCTGTACGAAGGAGAGATACCGCAGATCCTTCCTTCCCTCTGCTGTCAGACTCCACAATCAGTCCTGCTCCCAGTAGATCACCACATACGTGGTCTACATATGTGGTGTAATAACAACCCTCCTTCCATTCCATTTATGTTGTTCATCACTGTCTATAGGCACCATATTTATATATCTAAAACCGCATCTGTCCAAATCTGTATATACTCAAATCCGTATTTATATATTTTTTTTATATTTATAACCATTTGCACTACATTCATATCAAACCGTATTTGCACTCTCCTTTTAAACACTTTTTTAATTCAAATTTATATGACTGTTTTACGCGTATGTGTATGTTTACATGTATGTTTGCTGCTGACAACACTGTGAATTTCCCCATTGTGGGATCAATAAAGGAATATTTTATATTATCTTATCTTATAAATGGTGTATAATTGTATCATAATGTGATGAAATCATCTCTGAATCTCATGTTAATTTTCCCATTCCTTATCATTCGATCTGAATTTAAAGGTAAAATGTGAGCAAAATGAACTGTAGTTTACATATTGTTTCTTGCACATGCTCAGTTTGTGTTGTGCTCATCATTTGTTGACCTCGGTGTGTCCTATCCCTAGATTCACAATCGCTGTAAAGAAGACTGAACCTAAAAAAACATATCACCAACATATGAAAGCAACTGTGAAACCCAGTGTGCAGAGCAGTTTTGTGTATTATCCAGAGCTGTGAAAGTATGGAATGTATAATGATGTGTAACAGGAGCATGCTCATGACTTCCTGACCTGACATAATGAACGGGGTCATTGTGGACCATGTCAAGCAGCCACTGCAGCTCTGCAGAACTCCTTTCAACTGGATAAGAAAGAAAACACAACAAATGTAAGAGCAAGATACAGAATAGATGTCCAACAACCTAAACGATTTCACAGAAAAACAAGGAAATGATGAGTACATTCAAATATAACAAGTATAAATTACAGATTTATGTGTACTGAAGTTGAACATTGCATCTATTTCTCTGTTCTTGGTCTCTTTGAGTGCCTTCCTTCTAAATGAACAGGAAAAATAAAGATAATGATTGAATCGAGTTGTCCTTTGAGATACTTTTAAGGAACGTTGATTATACTTTCAGTACTTTTTAAATTATTGAAGGTGTTTTATATGGGTGTTTTTAGTATGGTGTTTGTATGTATGGTTTTAGCCCTGAGTTGTATATTCTGTTTTATGTACGTTTTCAATGTTGATGTATTACTGAAATTTATATTTTCTATAACGTCTGATGCTGTTATTGTTTTGGCCAGGACAGTCTTGCACAGGGGATTAGATTAGATTAGATTAGATTAGATCAAATTGATGAACTAGAGACATATCCAGGGTGAACCCCGCCTTCGCCCATAAGTAGCTGGGATAAGCTCCAAGCGACCCCCGTGACCCTAGTGAGGATAAAGCGGGTTCAGAAAATGGATGGATGGATAAATTAAATTAAATTATATTAGACTGAATTTTATTGATCCCTTGGATAGAGCCCTCAGGTAATTAAGGTGCCAGTAGCAGCACAAACCTGAATGTACATATATGAGAGGAATAACAAGAGAAAAAGAACAGAAAATAGTAATAACAGTAACTATAAAAACAGCAGTGAAAAACTCAATTATACATTAGAAATACTAGTGGTAATAAATAATAGCGTAGTAGTAACAACAAGTACTAATAATAGATAAGTAATTATGTTACTATAATAATAAATGTATATAGATAGTTTTATAATAACGATAATAGTAAAAGACAATAGTAGTAGTATAGTAATACAAGTATAAGTAATGATAACAACAATAATAATAATTTGTTATTATTGCTATTATTATTATTTTAATCTCAATCAGTCATTTTTTCCTGGTTAAATAAAGGTCAATAAGTAATAAATAATTTCATAAAACAGACACAAACCGGCTCACGATAAATTAAAAAAATTGATGGACATATTAATCAGTTTGACTTCCCCAACTTCAAACCCTGACATGACACATGAACTGGAGACTCCAATAATAATAAAAGCCATGTTTAACATCGATACCTCTTGTATAGTCGACAAGAGCCTCCAGCGCAGCGACACGAACGTCCACAAAGTGTCCGTACTCCGCATAGGATTTGAAGAGCAGTGGGTCGCTGGGAATGTGGCCGTTCTTCTGCAGCTCACGAATCGCTTTGAGACAACTGTAAAAAAAAAATTGTGTAATTCATGTAGAGTTGGGAGAGGGAAACATATTACTGAACTAGAAGCACTCGGAGAGCGCAGACCTCCGCCAAGGCTGATCAGTGGCCCCCCCCGTGGGCCCCCCCACCCCCGATTACCACCAACATTTAATCATTTCTTCCTTATCCCATTTCCAACAAACCCTGAAAATTTCATCAAAATCTGTCCATAACTTTTTGAGTTATGTTGCACACTAACGGACAGACAGACAGACAGACAAACAAACCCTGGCAAAAACATAACCTCCTTGGCGGAGGTAATTAAATAGAGTCACTCCAGGAACTGTTCTTATTTAGAACAGTGTCTCACAAACTTTTAACCGACTGCATGAGGATTCATCGACCTCTACCTGACAGTGATGGTGTTCCTGAAGCTCGGCAGCAGTTTCTCCATGTTGAGGAATCTTGTGATCTCCTCCAGGATGAGACGTACATCTCCATTTAAATTATCCACCGTCCGAACCTCGTTGTTGATGCTGATGGCCGGGGTCAGAGAGTTGGTCAGCGCTTCGATCAGATCTGCACGGTAGTAGTTATCTGAAAACTGAAAAAAAAAAAAAAAAAAAAAAGAAAATGACAATATGGAGGAAAGTGTTCATTTGTGGATGTTATTCACACAGTTAAGCTTTAAGGTGTGAATATGAGGGAAAAGGTTTAAAACGGTGACTATTAGAAAATAGTCTGTGTATTAGCTCCATTTTGACAATAAAGGTGTTTTATTCCGTCTCTTCCATTTAATAGATGATAGATATGAATGTGTGTCTTTACTTTGTTTTTTCTGTTGTCGTTGTACTTGATGAGATCAAGGATGAAGTTGAGAACATCTTTGGGACAGAGGTTCTGTACATCTCTGAGTAACGCCATGGCAACCGGCATTGTCTGGCAAGAAAAACAAATAACATGATGACATGATACCGCTGTAGTTAACACAAACACACAACAAAACATTTACAGATTTTTACATTTACTGACATTTTACTGATAATGGCTTCTTAAAATAAAATAAAAAATTCTGAGAGATTCCTTAATATAAACAATAACACTATGACAAAACATGCAACATTTAACATTGTAGTGAAAAAAAAAAGAAGCTAATTGATGCAAAAAATTTCAAATTAAGTAATTTATGGAAAGATCAAATCTGCATCTACACTCTGTTTGCTCTTAGGAGTAAAGTGTCACAACTTATTTCATATCCATACAACAAAGATGCAGTGGTAAAGACAAGTGTCCCCTAGTATTTTTAGTACAGTTCCATAAAATACTGGCTGATGTGCTAAAGCTAATGCTAATGCTAGGTACTGTGTGTGTAATAAGACGGGTAAAATGCAGAGACTGAATTTCCCTCCAGGGATAATAAGACTTAACTTTAACTTAACCCTTTTAATCTTTATTTTTTAAATTAATATTTTGTTGAGTTTTTATTACCTTTCTGAATTTGACAAATACACCATTTTAGAAAAGAAAGCACTACAGCAGACACTAAAATAAACAAAAACTAAAAGCAGTTATAAAAACTGCTGAAAAACAAATTAAGTGAAACTAAATATGTAGGTAAATGAAGTCAAAGCACTGCTTAAAAAGAAGAAAAATGCCGAACTATTAGAAACTCCTCCCTGAGTTGGAAACCTTTGCAGTAATGCAGCATGTGAAGGGTCTAAAACCTGCTCATTTACAACTGCCAGTGCACTTATTTACCTTTTGCAGGAAGTAGCTCTGAAAGTTGATGAAGTTGTTGGTTTTTACGATGTTGGGGCAGCTCTTGCAGCAGAACATTCTAGTGAACAGAGACTTCATAGCCGGAGGACCCTGCCATGTGCTCACCATGGCGTTGGCGATCTGCAAAGTGCACATGCAAACAGAAAAAGAACATCAACATCAGGGAATTACACCGGCCCAGGTTTGTTTTAAGCCGCATCTGCCAGCTGGGCTCCGTTCGCTGTCATCACTGTACGACAAAACTAAATACTGCACATTTCTGCAAAGTGTGTGGAATGTAAAAAGTTATGGCGGTTTCTGGAAAAATGCTGCATGGCACACAAATGACAACTCGAGTGTTTGTTCTAACTTGTATAACAATGACCTTCCTGTGTGTTATAATTTTGTGGCAACGCAAGTCCAAAATAAAAATCAAGAGCACACCCGAATGAGCACACATGAGCTTTCCACAGGTATGAAGACCGGTGGCTCCAGTGGTCTTTGGGCTCCAGCAGGATATTGGGGATTTATGTTAATGTGGTAATATGGGGGTAAGGGTCACTACCACAGGATGTAGTCATTTGGTAAGGTAAACAGTGGGGGGCATGCACACCGGAATGTTTTTGCATGTGTGTGTTCGCATTCACGAACACATCAGTGTTTTTAACATGGGTTTGATGTGTTCTTCCCTCAGGCTGCTCCGTCTTGCATCCCACATTTTCTACCAATAACAAGCAAGTTAAACCTGCCCCGACCAATCCAACTGCAGCCAAGTCCATCTGAGGGTTAAAGTCATATTTCACTTTGTGGTCAGTGCGGGTATGTTAAGTCTGCAAACGCATGTGTTTATGTGCATGAGCCCGTGTGTAGTTTATACCAAAGGCCATTACGATGGAGTCTGTTGGGGGTTCTGTGGCCAAACACAGCAACTTAATGAAAACGTGAAGTGCTGCCATTTCAACCACCACTCAGTTTATCATGTTGTGAAAATATTGGTTCAGGTGGAACTCGAATGGCGGAAATCCAGTGGGGTTAAAGTTGGAAAAGACCAAATCCAGAGAATAGAGAGTTTCCTGCAGCCACAGAATAGGATTATTCAGTCAACCGAGTTTTAGCGCACTAAGGGTTAACTGGTGGGTGGCCTCGCTGGCCAGGAAATATGCCGCTTGCATACCTGTAGTCCTTCGAATAACACTAAAGATTTGGAATAGTTTTCTGAAAATGAAGCAGCAAGGTGATAAATGTGAGCAGAACAGGAAAGATACATGAGATGAATGAGTTGGAGTATCATCATGTCCAATCTGGAATGACAAATTGAGTCAAATTATTGTTAAATCCTAAAAAAATTAAAGCAGGCTTAGTCAAGACACTGAAAACTGAACCACTTTGTTTTCCTGTGTCCCTCCATGCATCATTCATCAGACCTCCCCAAACGTCATTCATCCAAAAGCCCTAAGGCCTCGCTTTCTCTCCTTTTTCCTGGTTTTCTTTCATCACTAATCCATGCAGATTACTCCCGGTATCCTTCCCTCTCACTGCCATCTTTGACAAATTACAGTCTCTCACTCCACCCTTCCTATTCCTCTTCTGGCCTGACACTTCCATACAGCCATGCAAAATATGAACTATTTCAGAAAAACACAGGCTGACATGAGCCTTTTCCCACTAATGGATGTGGACTAAACCATGTTTTTGTCACCTCTGATATGTTTAATGGTTTTAGACAGAGAACCAAACAAAACCAGATGCTGATCATGTGGAACCTGAGGTTTAAGACGATCTAATTAAAGACCCTTCTGTGTCAATCCTTCAAAAGAAGTACACTTTAGAAAAACAGTGGTGTGTAAGAACTGCAAAGATCAAAAGTTAAAGTTTAGTTCCAGGGTGATTGGTTTTCCTCACAGATGTCAAATGTGTATATAGTTGTTTTTTGAGAGAATAGGAAATTAAGTGCTCAATGGGGGAAGTGATTGTCATATTAATCTTTTGTGGTTCTGTGATAGGGCCAGATACGCTTTTTTTTTTTTTTTTTTTTATAAATGATAATCAATCATGGGGATTTCATACTTGTGAAGGAAAAAATAAGAATGAAGAACCCACCCCTGGAACTCAAAATATGTCAGTGAGTCACTTTTTTGCTTTTGATAACTGATGTGTATCTACAAAACAGACTGCAGATTTTCTCCACTGCATTCTGCATCTCATGTTTCTTCATTCTTTATCTATTATTTCATATTACATTCTATTGTTTATTTGCTTATGTCAGAAATCACTCTTTATGGCAGTATCTGTCATCATTTGTATAATGCTGTGTGCTCTTCAACATGACCAAATTTTGCATGAAACCCAACACAATGGGGAGTGACAGAGCGTGACACAAACTAACCAGTAAACATGATGGGCTTAGATCTAACAAAGGGTCAGTTTCTCTCACATGGATGAGATTTGGGTATGAAAAGTCTGGAAGAGGCCAGGAAACGTATAGTTTGTAATAACTCCCAAAAACTGTTCAACACAACAGCATCTGATACCATGAACCTCTTTTAACACCAGAGCAATAATCAAGTCAAATAGTATGAAGTCTATGGATGATACCAAAATATGGCTTTGATATTTTACCATTATGTCATTTGAGGTCTGTTTTTATTTTATGTGCATCTACAGTTGAGATGTGCTTTGCGCTACGTAGCTTTGATCTGTCTTATGTAAGTATGACACATCACATTGACCAAAATATCGTAGTTTCATGAAAACAAAACAGTGTGTGGGAATTTCTCCTCGTTTTTAGGTTTAATTTTTCTTTAATGCTTTTCCATGTGGTTGTTTTATGTAATCTATACATTCAATAATATTTAGAAATCATAAAGATGCACTTATATTTAAATAAATATGAAAACACATTAATCTGGACATAAAATTTTGGTCGTACTGTATCATAAAGCCTACTCGTGTTAACTTTGTCGAGCCGAGTCGCCAATTCTGTTTCTAAAATGATTGTACAATCTCTTCCATTGTTTCCAGAGAAGATGCTGACATGTACCTTGGCCAAACAGAAGCAGGCCTGCATGCGGACTTTGTAGAAACACTGCTCCTGCTCCAAAATGTCAGTCAGAGCCAGTCTGGAGGCGGGAGTTGGGAACTTCTCCAGAGCTGAAATGGCCTCCTCCTGGAAAAGAAATCACATCCACGATAAGATCTGATGAGCACAGAAACTGGCAGCAAAAGAAAAAGTAGAAACTGGCAGCAGACATAAGGAGGAGGACGGTGAGTGTCGTGTCAATGAGCCGACCTGTGCAACTACATCCCTCTCGTAGCGAAGCTGATACTGCCACATAAAGTCCGCCTGCTCAAACTCCACCTTCCTCAGGATGGACATGTCTGGATCGATGCGGATCCAGAGGAGAGGGGAATCAGCGCTGCAGAGAAAAGACAAAGAAAATAAGCATTCAGAACTAGTACAAGTACACATGTTTTTTACTCAGACACTTGCCAAAAAAGAATCTTCTTTACCAGAGTAAGTAAAAATATTGGCAGTTGCTTCTGTGCACAGTGAACTGAACCTCTTGTTTTAATATAATGTCCACTGTAGGGAACACAAGTTTCACAGCTTTATTTAAAAAAAAAAAAACACTGTCCACTGTAATGGACATTTCATAAAAAAAATACGAAAAAAAAAATGAATCTGACAAAATTGTTGCATTATGCTGATTCCAATCATGGAAATTATTTTATGTTAAAAAGCCAAAACGTTTACTTTCCCAGGTCTTTGGAAGTTAAATTATTCTAACATGCTCAAAATAATCAAGATCAACCTCGTCTGTGTGTGCAAATCAGTCTTCAATACAAGCAACAAAACTTAACAAAACATGATGCATTTTTTACATGATCCAGTCTCCATTTCCTAACCATTTCCTTACATCTTTTACATTGGCAAGAGTTTGTTAACTGTCTAGCAGCAAAACTACTGGTTGAATCCATACCAGATTTTGGTTTATAGATTGCAAATGACCCAGAATAGATCTCATTACATTTTGGCAAAAGTAGGTCAAAGTTAAAATTTTTTAGGAATTTTTCAAAATGTTTTTTTCCCCCATTTACTTACAATGGGCAAAATGTCACATATCTGTAGCAGCAAAACTACTGGTTGAATTCATACCAAATTTTGTTTATACATTGCCAGTGACCCAGAATGGATCTCATTACCTTTTGGGAACAGTAGGTCAAAGTTCAAATTTTTCATGAATTTTTTAAATCTCACCATTTACTTATAATGGGTGAAATATATGCTAGGGGCGGGGTTTGTTGTGCCTGGTACCACTTGTTTTCATCTTGTTAAACTTCATATCACACATTTAAAGTCACAGAATGCAATTATCTGACAATCCCATAAACATATATTTTGTCAGTAGAACACAGAAGATAACTGAGAAAATTAGCCATTCTTAGAACACTATTTTTTTTTTTTGCTAATGCCTGTTAAATCTGAGCATCTAGAAGCTACTTTTTACTGCATGAGAACAGCTACATTTCCCCATGTGACACTGACATGACAATATTAAGGAAAAGATACGAGAAAATAAATGTGTTTTACATTTAAAAGACATTAAACTTGTCAATATAACTAAATTCCTAAGTGTCATGTCATCCTCCAGTGGCAGGTGTGACTCTGCAGTTAAAGCAGCTAATTAGAAACAAAAGCATATGAGAGTAACAGTATTGAGTTTCCCCTTATGGCCAACAGATGTTCATATCTGAAGACATTAACTGTTTGGCTTTAAGGATGAAGTCTCCAATGGCAACTCTTTGAAGTGGAAAAACATGGATTTAAATGAAAGCAAAATAAAAAAAAAAAAAAGGCCTTGACGCGAACAACTGTTTTTATCTGATCAGAGGCCTGCTGTTAAAAACAAACATCCCTCTCCTAATGTTACACATTAACAGTGAACATCAACAGAAAACAATGAAAAGGAAGAGTTAAAGAGCAGCGTTAAGGGTTCCTACAGATTTCTATAAGTTCAATTTGTCTTTTTAAGTCTACTTAGAACAGAGCTTAACGCCCATTTCACAGCCATACAGGCAAAACTTCATGACTCCTAGAATTTAGGAAAACTTGTGTCAACCAGGTGGAGAATGATCTTTTCTCCAATCAGGCGTTACTAAATCTGCACTTCCCCATGCATGCTTACTTTTCACCTGCGTCCTTTAAAGTTCCCAAATTCAACTTTCTCAGGCGACGTGTGTTGGGCTGAATGTTCTGTGATCATTTCTCATCAGGGGCTGCAAAGTTAGAGATAATTGGTTCCTAATTTCAATTTAAATTGTCGGGTTGGAACGGGTGGAACTGAGTAGAATAACATTACTTTCTTTCCAGTTCGAACATTTCCCAAATACATTTAAATACAGTGCAGCCAACAAGTTTATGGCAAACATAACTTAAGACTAACATATCCAATGTAATACCTTTTAAAGACTTTTTTTAAGGTATTAAATGCAGATTTGTAAACTCAACACTTCTTTTTTTTTTCATTGTTGAAATCGTCTTACTCCATGGCCGTCAAATCCATGTCCACTTCCTCTCCGTTCATCAGAGGGATCTTTTTCTTCTTGTTTCTGTGGAAAGACAACAACAGAAAGCATTAGAAACCTTTTCTAAGGGTCAGTATTTAGTTTTTCATCCACTGTAACATTTACAGCAGATACCCTACAGAACTGGAGTTAATGAATAAAAAATGTTCAGGGCGACTCAACAACAGCAGTATTTGGCATCAATTTAAGACTCAGGCAATGTGCCTGAGTGTTCCCTAAACTGAAGAAACAGCAATATTATGCTGAAATGTCTCCACTGCTCTGGAGAGAAAAGATTAGAACAGCTTGAGCTGAATAACAATGAAAGTCAGGTATTTTACACAGAGTTGCCTCATGTCTCATTTAAAAACTGCAAGAATGAAAAATGAGAAATGTCTCTGGCAGTGTTTGAGCTCTACATAGAAAAATAATAGAAGAGAAGAGAAGAGAAGAGAAGAGAAGAGAAGAGAAGAGAAGAGAAGAGAAGAGAAGAGAAGAGAAGAGAAGAGAAGAGAAGAGAAGAGAAGAGAAGAGAAGAGAAGAGAAGAGAAGAGAATAAAAAATATTGTTACTGTGTGTGCAATGAAATTAGGACTGCTACTCCAGTCAGTATTAATAAAAAAAACAACAGCATCAGAATAGAGCAACAGAAGACCAGAGCAAATCTAAAATTACAAAAAACAGTAAGATAAAAACATAGAATCTAAAATCTTACAAAAACATAAAACTAGAATAAAAATAAAAAGAGACATAAAATATGAATAGACACAATATTAACATTACGCATATCTATGAACAATATTTACAACAGTAACAGTGTATACAGTAGCGGAAAAAATCCTTAGATCATCAACAGTCATCAAAAACAATGGTTCTGCAATCCAGTCCTAACTCCTGTGTGTATCATGTGACTAAAACAGACAGAAAAGAAAACATGGAATGCCTAAAAGCACTGTTTTTGTCAGTACAATGCATTAGCTATTTATGTAAGAACTGAAGTGATTTTGGTTATTATCAAGAAAACATGGAAAATGGATAGATATCAGCTCTGAAATTAAACTACTATGAGCTATTTTTGTTGTTATCATTATATTTGTCCAAACAAATGTACCTTTAATTGTACCAGGCATTAAAATGAACAAGAAATGGAAGAAAACAAGGGTGGTCTAATAATTTTTTCCACGACTGTATATCTATGAAACACTATGTATATCTATGGAGTCAAGTCCATATAAAAATAGTGCATTTATGTTTGGATAAATATTGAATAAATACTGCATTGTTATTGTAAGAACAGAGGATTATGCATGAACCGCAGAGGACAAATTGTTCAAATGAACGACAACATGCCAACAGTTAGAGATAACCAGTGTGGCATGTACCGTCTGCTCTTGGAGTGACAGGGGATGTCATGTTTGAGGCTGTTTTCTTCTATTTGAAGTGTGTGGTTGAAAGAACCATCCAGCTCCTGCACCGTCACCTTGATGGGACCCTAGGAAAAAAAAAACACTGCCTATAGTTAAGAAATTTCCAAACACATCAGTACAACTTCAAATAAAGCAAAATGGCTTGTTGTGATCTGTGAAATGATACATCATTTTATCTATATAGTGGTTTTAAACAATTCCAACTACATGTCTTCATTTCACAGCTGCTTCGAAACTGATATTTTACATGTTATTTACCAGCCTAACCTAAAACAAAATTTCTGGCAACTTTCTAATAGTTTTTCCCCTCTATATTTAACCTTTTCTAAATAATTCATCACCATTTTCCACAATATTATCCTCTGCATTTTGCATTTTTCTGTGAAAATCTGGTATTTTTATATATTTAATTCAGATGTTCATTAAATCTCATTAAATATTATATCAGAACATTAACTGAACATAAAACAAGTGTCTCCATCCACTGCCATTAATCAAACTGCATGGGTTTAACTGGTGAATCAATGTTGTAGAAGAATACAGTGTTTCCACGGTAACTACAGAACCTCTGAATGTCCAAATGGGTCATATCTGATGACCATGAAAAGCTGAAAAATGTATTTTACCCAGATTATTTTCATGTATTGATAGGATTAGTGCTTCAATAGTTATTAAACGTTTTAGATCAATAGAAGTTTTGAGTGTCGCCGGTGGCTGAAGGTTAAAGTGAATGTATTCAGACATTTAGGTATAATATTACCAAGAAAAATATCTGACCAGCCTTTACATTACATTTACATAGACAAGTGTATGCTCCAAATAAGTCTTTAAATCAGACTAAATCAAAAACACATTTAAGCAGTAAACACATTTGCTTGTAAACAACCAACAGTATCTTACAGTTCACATCATCATTTTAAATAAAAGATAAATGAAAAACATCAGGAGTGAGTTGTCCAGATTACAGATTACTGACTGAGAACTGTCTCATGCCAAATAATCAGTTTTTCTTGTTGTGTCCAAACACTAACCACATATTTCTGAGTTCCTGATGATGTGTAGTCCTGACGGATCTCTAGCTCCAGCACATTTCTTTTCCTGTTGAAGGCGAAACTGCCAAAGAATTTCACCACACTGCTCTGGTCTCTGAGCACAAAAAAAGTTAAGACTAAAACACACATACTGATGAACCAACAGTTAAAAAGAACAGATGATTATCTACAAGTCTCATTTTTTCCCCAGTCTTTACGTTTCTCTTCAGTTTAAGCAAAAACAGAGGCCTTCTACATGTCAAAATAAATTCAGTTTAAGACTTTTTGAATCATTTTTAGATGAAAAAAGCAAAAGAAATATGGAAAAATACAAAGCAAAGCTGGAACTTCTTGACAAGTTAATGAATTCACTGGGTGATGACAGGTGTTTGTTGTTGGATTTTTTACAACTGCATATTTTTTTCTTTTCTGCTTCTAATACCTTTATATGCAAATATGTTATAAGATGAGACATCCAACCCTTCAATGCACCACTCTTGTTTTGTTTTTCAGTTTTGTTCAGTATCATCAATATGAATATTTCACATAAACACAAGAAATTTAAGAAAGAAAAAACACATAACAACAACAACAACAAAGAGCTGTCATTTTAAGGACTTGCATAGAATAGTCCACTACAGTATCGTCAATGAGGAGAAACTGTGGAAAGGATACACCCATTGTTTGATGAGAGGGCCAATGTCTTTTCCTGAGACGTTGGAGATGGATTTGAGGAAGGCATGAGTCGACAGAAGCATCTGGCTCCACATGTGACTCTGGTACTTCTGAGAAGAGGCTGTACTGGCCAAACTCAGAAGCTTGTTGAAAACCTACAAGAAAGCAGAGAAAAACTGAAGATTAAAAAATAGAACCAATGTTGATGTATCTCACCGGCATGTTCTATCAAGAATCAATAACAACTTAAATTTGCGAGGTTGTCAGGTTCTGCTGCTATGTTACAGTCCTGTGATCCTGATGCAGGAGATCAATCTCCCAATAGCAGTGGGTGGGAGTCAAAAATTAAATGAAAGTCCATATACGACTTCCTATCAGTGCTCAACAGTAACTATACTGATATATGTAACCATTTCCATGTTATAAGCCATCAAAATATGGCCCATTAAAAGTAAAGGCAAATTTTTATTGTTTCAAAAAAATTGTTAAAAATCTAAATATCTCAAAACTGTGAACAAACTTTGCAGACATTGTCCAAAGGAAGCTACATACAAACGTTTAACTCTTTCGGTGCCAGACAGTTAAGGGGCTAATAAGCCTTAAAAGTGCCACAGAATTTGGCCGTTCTTCAGTATTCCGCGTCGTTTTTATAATCGAAGTCTGAATCATCATCAGAACTCATTTTCTAGCAGATGGGACTGTTTTGACAGATCGCTGTGTTTACGATATTACTACAAAATGGCCATCTAATTTGCATATGATTTCATTCATAAATTCATTCATAAAATTTCCCAAGCAGAAAACGAAACGCGAGCTCTTCCTTGGTCAAAAACCGCTCGGTAACATCCGACCGATTGCTACTTAGATTCAAAACGCACCGGACGCAGCCGATTCATTATTGATCGTAATTTGCAAGAAGATTTGAAAGAACGTCATCGAAATGTGAGGAAGAAATGGGGGTGGATGGTTTGTTTGTACACAAATATGGCGTGTTCTCCAAAGCCGATCTGATCGGCCCGTGGCACTGAAAGAGTTAAATTAATCTGACTAGTTGTGATGGAGAAGAAGACTGTCAAAATCTAGACATTGGTGACCTTGAGTGTGACCCTAAAGTCACTCAAGGTCAAAGGTCATGGACCCAAATGCCATTTCAATGTTATAAACCATTAAAATATGGCCCATTATAAATAAGGCAAATTTTTAATCTTTCAAAAATTTGTCAAAAATTAAAAAATCAACATTTGTCAAAACTGTGAACAAACTTTGCAGACATTGTCCAAAGGAAGCTACAAACAAACGTTTAAATGAATCTGACCGGTTGTGATGGAGCAGAAGACTGTTAAAATCTAGACATTGGTGACCTTGAGCGTGACCCTTCAGAGTCACTCAAGGTCAAAGGTCATGGACCCAAATGAAAGTCCATGTATGACTTCCTATCAGTGCTCAATAGTAACTATACTGATATCTCCAACCATTTCAATGTTATAAACCATTAAAATATGGCCCATTATAAATAAAGCAAATTTTTAATCTTTCAAAAATTTGTCAAAAATTTAAAAATCAACATTTGTAAAAACTGTGAAAAAACTTAGTAGACATTGTCCCAAGGAAGCTACATATAAAATTTGAAATGAATCCAACCAGTAGTTTCTCACTAACAAAGACGACTACAGCATCTACCCAGTGTGAACAGTAATTAACATCAACACAGGAGACAGAAATGACATGAAACTCCTGCTGCGTCTCACCTGCAGCATAAACTCCATGCTGATGCGGTTTTCGATCAGCCTCATCACCAGGTGGGCCTTACACTGGAACATCTTATAATACTCCCAGGACAATGTGTGGGGGTGTTTGATGGAGAAGTGAAGGTGTGGAGTCGGACTAAAGGGAAATAAACATATAAACAATGAGTTTTAAATTCAAGAAAACAGAAAACACCCAAACTGATTCACGAGGAGTTAAATTTTATTCATTACTTGTCTTTTTCTTTGCCTCCACTGAAGGTCGGATGCAGCAGAACACCTCCCATCTTCAGTTCATACTCAACAATCTTATCCAGCTCCTGGTGAAAAACACAGTGATGTGATCATTTAGAAAAAGGTCAGGATAACATTAAAGGCAGTTTTTATACCCAGTAAACTAGTTTAGGATCTAATAAAAGTGCATTACAAATAAAATTTATTATTATTATTATTATTATTATTATTATTAATAAAGAGATCAAGTGGCTTTAATACAGCACGTCTACACAAATACATGAAAATACAGTGTAAACCTGGGATGCACCACATGCAAAATTCTTGGCTGATACCAGTTTAAAAGCACATTATGATTGATAGCCAAAGCTAATGTTGGTTTGTGTGTCTTTGTTTTGGATACCCCCCGAAAAAGTAAATCTTTGTTACAAATAAAAAAAAAAAAAAGTTATTATTACTTTTTTTTAAGTATTTCAATCTTTATCACATTCATTTCAAATGAACACAGACTGAAACAAATTCATGAAAATATCTTAATATAACACAACAGACAAACATCAGATTGAATAACAGATACACTGGAAAAAATGCCCCCCTAAAACAAATTAAAAAATGAATATAAGATATTTTTGCTTGAATTAAGCAAAAAAAAATCTGCCAATGGAACAGGTGAAAATTATCTTGGTAAGATTTCTTGAAATAAGATTTTCAGGATCTGTCGTTGAAAATAAGTTCTTATATCTCATGGAAAAGTTACTCTTCAGGTGATTATGTCTTATTTTACGTGTGATGAGATATTTTGACTAGAAATGACAAAAATATACTTGGTAAGATTTGGATTTTTTCCAGCGTATCCAATATGCTGAAACTAATATGGGCCAATATCAGCAAATACTGGCTGATACTGATGTCTGGAAGATATAATATATAGAAATCAATATATACTGTACATACACATTACTACACTAATTCTTTTATTCCTTCTATCATCAGGCTTTTAAATGCCAGTGACAGTGCGAAATGTGTAGTGTAGGGTACACTGTGCATTTACATATGTTGTTTTTAGGTTTTAAGTGTATTTTATCTATTTATTGCTACTGTTGCACTTCGTCACTGTTGCACTTTATGGCTGGACCATTCAGCTGTCCTTTTCACTGACAGATCTGAGTGTATTGTATTGTGGAATGTGTGTCTCATGTCCCGTGCTGCTGCGACCCATGTCTGCAAACTGAATTGCCCCTAGGGGATAAGCAAGGTGATCTGAATCTGAATTACTTTGCTTCCCTCACAGTGCAAACAGTGATTACAGTAACAGAAACCAACAGTTCATATGGGTAAAGTCTGGGACAGAATCATTTCTGCACAGATGCTGTTTAAATCATTCCCTAATAGTAATCTAAGGGTCCACTTGTATTGTTTTTTCATATATGACAACAAATGGAACAACTATATTTCCAAAAAAGTTGAGGCATAGATTAAAAGGTAAATAAAAAAACAGAAAGCAAAAGTTGCAAATCTCATAAACCAACATTTTATTTACAATGAAACAGTAAAATACAGTTGCGGAAAAAATTATTAGACATCAAAAGTCATCAAAAACAATGGTTATGCAAGTCCTAACTCCTGTGTGTATCATGTGACTAAAACAGACAGAAAAGAAAACATGGAATGCCTAAAAGCTCTGTTTTTGTCAGTACAATGCCATAGATATTGGTGTAAGAACTGAAGTGATTTTGGTTATTATCAATAAAACATGGAAAATGGATAGATATCAGCTTTGAAATTAAACTACTATGAGCTATTTTTGTTGTTATCATTATATTTGTCCAAATAAATGTGCCTTTAGTTGGACCAGGCATTAAAATGAACAAGAAATTGAAGAAAACAAGGGGTGGTCTAATAATTTTTTCCGCAACTGTATACCAAGTGTTCAATGTGAGAAAATAAACTATTTTAAGAAAATAAGTGAAGGAGGAAATTCTGAATTTGACCTTAGCATATAGTGTTTTATGCCTGGTTCACTCTGAGCAACAGGACGCTATATTTTAAAACTTGTAATGTGCAGTTAATAGAAATGAAACCAATAAAACTGTTTTACAATTAATAATATTAAATGATGACTCTGCCTGTTTACTTACATAATATTTATGCAATGAATACACAAATGTCAGTCACGGTGTATTCTAATTTGTGCAAGAAAAACAAAAAAAGAAGTGGAAAAATATCTAAAATAATCATCATTATTATTATTATTTATTATTATTGATGATGATTGATGAATTCGACCTGTAAGTTTTTACCTCTTTAATCCAGTGTCGGTACTCGTTGACTCCGAAGGTTTTCTTCAGGTAGAGGCCATAGATGTAGCCAGAGATTCCCTTCAGAACCCACTCATCAGCCCTGCAGACCAAACAACCCAAATATAAACACACAAAACCATATTTATAATGAATCCATCAATAACAGACGTCAGCAACTTCAGGTCGACTTCATTTCAGCTCCTGCAACAATTCACAACCCTCCTCTCAATGTGAAGTTACTCAGGAATAAATAAACAAACACCGCTGCTCAGGATACCTTCACTTTCTGCAGCACTGGTGAAATATTTAACCATTTCACCTTTTCACCCCTTTTGCCAGGGCTATTTTCAGCTCTTTGACTGTTGAGATTGTAAAGCATTAAAGGCTTAACCAAAGCGGAGAGCTTTATCCTCTGGGTTTTCTTTGAAAGAACTTGGCAAATACAAGCCTCATAAATTCATCAGCTTGTAAAACAGTGACAAAATATTCAATGTTAGTGGTTTCACTGCTTGACACTGAACTAAACCCAATCCGGCTTCTGTGGCTTAGATGATTTCAAATGGAAATTACAGACAGAACTGACTGAGCATCTTTTTCGTCTACATTTTGCCATTTTAGAGGCACGAAACACTATTTTGTGCTCCTGCGAAACTTTTATTAACTATAAATGCCTTCACACCACAAACATTACTCTTCTTAACAAAAAAAGGGATAAAACAATGATCTAAAATAGGAAAAGAGCAGCTTTTCTGTTGTTTAACTTCTCTGTTATGTCTGACAGACTACTGAGTGCGGCCTGTTTTCAATTACAGACCCCAGTTAACCCCCACTCTGATTAATTGCAAGCAGGCAGCACCACGTTTCGCTAAAAATCAAAGGGATCTGACTTTCCTGGGGTCTTTCCTTACACAACAACAGCCGTTTCAACAACATAAGCAAACCAAGGTCCAACATCTGATGTGAGTTTGGAGGTCATAGAGGAGAGGAGGTAAAGGATGGACGACCTGGTGTTTTTCTCCGGCCTATGAGCAGCAGGAGAACGTGATAAAGCCTTGCTAATGGACCTGTTAACACAACAAAGCAGCCATGAATCCATCTCTCACGTTCTCACACATGCCGACCGCTATGACCGAGATGCCGAGCAGGACCACGGCCATCCATCATGCAGGCAAATACAGTCGCTGAGGCCAGAGTTGGCCCGACTTCTGACTCCTCGAACTGACAAATTAGGTTAGCCCTGTTGTAAATCTCTCATCACCTGCCTTATATGAAAAGAACTAAGGGCTAAATGTTACCACACTTTTAAAAAAGACACGGAGAGAGCTGCAGAAAGCACGGGCTCAAACCAACGTGGCAGCGTGTTAAGTGAGCGGACTGCGATCACTTCTTTTCCATTACTTCAAGTTCTGGACAGAGATTTGTTCGGCGGACAGTGGTTCTCAACACTCAGCATCAGAAACAGGACATCGTCCACATGTGAATCTACTTAACCCCATTCTGTTTATTTCCATCTGTCAGTAATCAAGGTTCCCACAAGTTTCTACAAGTTAAATATCAGACTTTTTAAGACCTTTTTAAGACTACTTAGAACAGAATTTAATGCCCATTTCACAGCCTATTTCACAGCCATACTGGCAAAAAGTCATGGCTTCTACAATTTAGTACAATGCATTTATTTACTCCTGCAGCGAGCTTCAAACATGTTCCCCTCCACTTTTGTCAACCAGGTCGAGAATGGTCTTTTCACCCACCAACCTGGCATTATTAAAACAGCACTTCCTCACACTTACTTTTCACTTCTGTGATCATTTCTAACCAGGGGCTGCAAAGTTAGCTTCTAATCGGGTCCTAATTTCATTATAAATTGTCAGGTTGGAACTGAGTCGACTAACATTATTTTCTTTGCATCTTGGACATTTAAACAACCACAGCCAACAAGTTTATAGCAATATAACTTAAGACCTACCACATAAAATTTAATACCTTTTAAAGACTTTTTTTATGGTATTAAATGCAGATTTGTAAATTCAGGACTTTTTAAGACCCCGTGGGAACGCTATATGATGTCAAATCCAGGACCTTCTCCCTGTGAGGATCGAGGATTAACCACAACATCATTTAACATTAAATCACAAAACTAATTTAAAAAGACCCAAAAATCCACTGGTGACCAAACTAATCTACTGAAGTACAATGTTTAAATACCTGCTGACCCCCTAATCCTATCAATACATGTAAACAGTTGGAGTAAAATACAGTGTTCTAATGTGTATTCTTGTATCCTGCTGTAATCAGTTCTAATAAGCATCATAATATTTTGCTGTATTTCTATGAAACTGCTCGGAATCCATATGTCCATATCAAATATACTATAAATAAATACATATTTAAAAACATGTTGCTCAAATTATAAGTCCAACATCAGCATTTAAAGAAAGAAAAGGAAAATTAACCTTTAAAAACCCAAACAGCAACCAGCAACACTCAAAGCATCTACTGATCTAGAACATTTAGTAACTATTGAACCAATAATCCTATCAATACATGTAAATATGTAAAATGCAGTTTGTCATCTTTTCATGCTCATCAGATATGACCCATTTGGACGTTCAGAGTGAACGTGGAAACACTGTGATGTTCTACGACACTGATTCACCAGTAAAACCCATGGAGTTGGATCAATGACAGCGGATGGAGACACTTATTTTTATGTTGAGTTAATGATATATTTTGTTGAAAAAGTCACTTTTTCTTCAGTTTTGAAATAAGAACCTTTGAATTTATTCTGAGCTTTTATGAACATCTACATGATCAGTGCATTAAATATAGGAAAAAACATAATTTGCACCAAAAAAAATAGAAAATACAGAGGATAATATTATAATAAATTGTGATAAATCACTTGAGAAAGGTTAAATAGACAGAAATTCCTTTAAGAACTGCTACAAAAGTAGTACTGGGTCTTTATGGGTTAAACTTAATAATAAGCTCAGTAAAGCAGGGGTTTAGGAGACTACAGAGAGATTTTGAGCACATCAGAAGAGACCAGTTACAACAATTCAGACTCATTCAGGTTAGTAAAAGTATGGAGAAATGCTAGGGTGGGGACGTAATTCAATACGCAGATTTCCATTTGCTGTGATGACTATCCTGGAAAGCATGAATAAAGAGAATAAATACTCTAAAACTATTTCAACACAATACCGCGTTTATAAGCAGGATACATAAGGTTACAATACAACAGCTGCTGAACAGCCTCTGCAGCCTGTAGCAGAGACTGTGAAGCAGCTGTTAAAGACACTACAGTCGACAGAAATGGAAAGGTTCTTCATCATCAGAGCTGACAGATCAATAGGCTGCTCTAAATGAGAACTTGTATGATGTACAGCTGCTGCTCGGTAATAAAAAGGAAACAGTATTTCATAATTAAAGTGCTGTTGCAGAGACTAGTCACTTTTTGAAGTGTTTGAATGACTTTGATCCAATTGTGACCTTGTATGAGATGGCCACATTCACAGTCGTACTGGAATAGAATAAAAGTTTTATGGGTTTTTTTTAAGCTAATTCTTTAAACTAATTTCACTTGTGTTGAGCACCACAAAGCAGAGAACTCATCCCTTTGTGCAAGCGAGCAGTTATTTTAGCAGGACGTGCACACGATGATGTGCACCATCATTTTAATATGATTTATTTCTCAGCTTTTTTTCTGCACAGATATAGCTGTACAAATTACAGGCCTTCACATTCATACATCCATATAATACAATATAAGTGCAATCCTTTGAGACTCAATAAACAATTTCCAAGGATGATAATGACACCAAAGGCAGAGGGCAAAATGTTGAAAAGATAAACACATTTATGCCTGAACCAAAATGACTAAATGCCCTCAAAAGCAAACAAACCGCAGATAAAAATGGATGTTTCTGTTAAAACTTAGCATGTTTGGTGTAGTTAGAGCTTGGAGTTTGTTGGTCTTTAATGTAGCAAAACGGTAATGGAGAACAAAATAATAGCGCCAATCCTGACATTATGCAACTGAATTAATCACACTTATTCCATCCAAGTACATCCATGCTCTTTGTTTGCTACTTCTCTTAATACTAGTTGTTTGGTCCACAGAAAAGATATTTAGTTATATGGCAACTCTTTAGAATCTTTCAGAGGTGGGAGAGACGTCACTAACATTCAGGCTCATGTAAGAGATTTGCTTCCTGGAATTTAGAAATAAACTACTATTCCCCCATTGACTGAACACAAACATTACATATTTGAGTGTCTTACCACACCGTAATATACTGAATGATGTAAAGTCCTGTGCAAAAGTCCTATTCCAACATTAGGTTTGTTGGTTTAGTAAAGTTCTAATGTCCACACGTGTATTTGTCAGTCTCTGTATTTAGATCCAATCTGATACAAGGGAAGTATGTACACCAGGAAAAACAAAAGTTTCAGGGAAAAAACAGCTTCTATAAACCAAAGCGGTTGTGTCTAATTTGACCTCCATTTGCACTTAACATGCGTTTAACTCTTTTGTTCAGACAATATGAAATTTAATGCATTAATTTTCTGGTGTTTTATACCAGGTTTCATTCAACACATGTCAGATGTGCCTAATTGCTTGAGCTGCTTCTTGTCATGGGGTCAGAGGTCAAACTAAATTGTGACTTTAACCTTTACAGTACATTTAGTTCAGTTTTTGTGTGTATTTTAAGGCTGTGCACATATTTCCTGTATTTTCCTGCTGTATTTAAAGAAAAGTGAATGACAAATAAATATGCTCAATTCAACCCTGTAAAAACAACAAAGCTAAAGGTGGATGAAAACTTTAGCACGTGACTGTATAAGTGAGTATACTATGTATTTGGTTTGTATAAAACATCTCACCAAGACATCCTGGAGATGAAGCAGCCAAAGAACTGCTGTGCCAAGGCCTGGGCCAGACAACGGCGAGTCATCGGGGTCTGGTCTATGATCATCGCACTGTGGAGCAGGTTGGTACTGAAAGACACACAACCACAGGCTATTGTTGGTACCACCATTCAACCTATGGATCAGATTCTCAGACAGACACTCATAGGTTTATTTTACCTGAAGATGCTCATGGAAGCATACGACGACACTTGCACGTAGGCCTCGTCCACAAAAACAGTCTTGAAGCAGGCGTATGGGTAACGGCAGGTCAGTATCTCCTCGTAGAACTCAAAAATCTCATGGAGGTAAGACATGGACTGTTTGAGCAGTGGCAGCAGCTGTGGCAGGCAGAAATGGGTCACCTAGAAGATAACAGGGCACATACTAGTACTGGGTAATGGTAGGTCAAATAATCAGACGATGAAATGCCAATTTAAAAGAAAAGGCATCACCCAGCTGTCAATTCATGAGGTCATTTAATAGAAAATGAACATAGACAGTTTTCATTCTCTTTCAGAACCAGAGAAACACTGAGTTTACATTAAAAAATTATATTTCAAAGTTTTTTTAATTACCTGACATTTATTTTGTTGATGTACTGAGAGTGGAGAATAAATCTACATAAGTCAACAAAGACATTAGAGCTGCCGCGAATAGTCATCAAGTACTGTAACAACTAGTTGACTTGTCAGATTACAAACTGAAAAAACAAAAAAAAAACAGCGGCTCTTCTTTATATTTACTGCAGCAGTAAAATACATTTTCTTCCCTTTAACAACAGCATTTGGTGCACAACAATTAGAATGCACAACAAAGTCTGTTAAACAAATATTTAATTCAATATTCAACAAATACTGCAGCAGCCAATAAAGTGCATTTTGTGCATAATAATTCCAGTGCCTAACAAAATGTATTGGATAAACAACGAAATACTCAAGAGTTGCAGCAACAAAATTAATATTTTTCCTTAAACAACAATGCATAACGTCACTAATGACTTGCCAACTACTAAATTTGTCGTCTAATTTTGCCGTCGACTATTAATTGTTAACTGGCAGCTGCTATGCTCTCAGATGACCTCACAGTTCATCAAAGACATTGCAATTAAACCAAATCAGTGACAGAAAAACTGACTATACTGAGCAGCAGCATTCAGCTTAAATATATAAAACTATAAATGGTATATATTCTACCCCTCTTTACAACATTTACAATCAACCTCATATAATTCAAGGTTCAACACACAACCTCTTCCCACACATTTACCACATTACATTAAGTATAGACACATTTTTATTGTCTTTTTTCTGGAAATAAAAACACTTGTTACTGACCGAAACCTGTTGCTCACTATCACCTTGTGTTTAAGGACATCTAGTGGTCATTAGGTCAAACTACAAGACTTTTCAGACACTTGACAAAACATATGAGGTGTTACAGCAGTATTTAAGTATAATACTAATATTAAAAAGCAATACATACAAATATCAACAATTTCCAACATGTTCGGGCTCCGTCTACAATCAGTTTTGTCCTTTCTTTTTTGCTCACACAAGAACCAAATTCATATTAAATCAGTCATGATTTATTAAGAAAATTATGTCTGTTTTGTACATATTACATATTACAGTATATTTACTCATCGGATTTCAGTCCAATACAGGGTGTCATATACAGTCAGAAAATTACTTAAGTTATGACGCTCACCTTGCATCACTACTGACTATAATCTACCAAAGTAAAACTAAGAGTTGGGCTTACTGCTCTGACTGACAGCACTTTGATTAATCAGTTTACTACTTTATATATAAAGAAGAGGGAAAAAATACCTGTATTTATTGTAAATTGCAAATTGAAGTAGGTGCTAGGCTTCAATCTCTGTGTGAACGTAAAACTGTTCAGATATTCTGGAGGACAGTATGTGTACACATTAGTAACGTAACAGCTAAACAGGCATCATTTGCTTTTTAATGGCTCTGTCTCTTTGACAGAACATGAAGAGGTCAATCACACAGTTTTACTGTTGGAAAAGAAAGTAATTATAATGAAGTGCACTAGAAATGACCCTCTTTCTATTCCCAAAAAGGATTCTGGAGGACTTGATTTCAACAAGACTAAGATACTATATTTACTTTTATTGTTTATTTGTATAGGAACAGCTGTGTAGCATAGATTATTACCCCAGACCCAAGCATTTAAAGCTTAAGTTAATTATATAGTGATGGTAGGATGCAGAATATTTTTGCAGAAATGGATGAAAATATTTAGAATTGGGTGGAAATGAATTATTATTACATGACTAAACTGACAGAACAAATTTATTCATTACTGTATGATAGGGGTGGGCGATACAGCAAAAATATCCTATCAAGATTTTTTAAAAATAAAATCACGATCTCGATTTTATCACAATTCTTTACACTGATCTTTGAGACTAATTTTCTGAATAGTGTAACTAAACAATTTCCCTATGTAAAACACAGCCCTACAAGAAAAAAAATTATTTAGCCCAACAAACCTTCTAGAACATTTTTAATTCGTTCTAGTCCTTCACCATCTAATACCGTCATATCACACACCCCGACTGTATGAAATATCTAATTTTGTTTTTAATTCAATATAATTCTATGTCAATGCTGCACTTCATTTTGTCTGTTATGGATTGGTCTTGCACAAAAAGTCCATCAACAGCTCTGTATTTCCTAAACCTCACACTACAATCAGCGTCATTGTCATTTTACCAAACTCACCTCGTGCATGTAGGGGTCTACGAGGATCTCAAAAGGCCCCACGGCCAGAGAGATGTTGGGGGCAGCGGTCGGAATGGGGAGGACGTAGTGGAAAGTCTTCTTCCTCATGTCGTGTGTGTAAATGGTTTCCACCAAATCACCACAGGACACCGCCACCATGGAGGCGTCCACAGTGAACTCCAGCTTCCAGGTACACAGCTCTGAGTAGGAGTCGACGCAGGGGAACCAGAATCTGGGACAGAAGACGCTCAGGGTCAAAGGATGTAACAAATCTAGGACTTAAATAAAGATGTTTTTGTGCATTTCCATTTCATAGCCCCAGCCTGTATTAAAACAAATGGGTTATTTCAGACACATAAACACACATAATATATCAGACTTCAAAGGTTTTATCTATGCACTCTGCTCTGTTCTCATCTTAAAAACAGTGGTTTATGCATATATCACCAACACAACTCCAAACAATAACTACTAAATATGGAAGCACATATCGAAACAAACATAGTCACAGTGTTTTGTGTTTATGTTGCATCAAAGGAAACTAAAAGGTTTGTGATTCACTGATTTTACAGCCACATCCCAGGGTGATTTAATGTGGACCAAGAGTGGCTAAACTCATTCAGGTACCAGATATTTTTCTCTGTTGTGTTTCCTTTTTGTGACTGACAGCTAAAATAAGTAGCTTTGCAAGTGTCCCATGCGTCATCAATTACTTGCATTGTTTTGAGGCAGAACCCAGCGGCTATATCTTGTTTACTGAAACTACTTTGCAATGTATACAATATATTCAGTGTAGCCGGCTGCAGCTGGTGCTTATGAAAAGCTCTTGTTAAACGTTAGTCTTTCAGTCAAACAAATCAATATAATGACAGATAATTTAGAAATAGTACATTTCACATTTCTTGATTAATTTCTGATTTGTCACTCTAAACTGCTCCCAGGTGTCAAAATAACCCAAATAATTGAGGCTTTAATTTCTGAAAATAGTGAAAAATGTCTATATTCTAAAATTGACAGTATTCCCCTGGATCTACAAAAATCCAAATCTAAGCCTGTTTTCTTCTTGTAATATATTAATTCTAAAAGTGTTTTTTCCAGTTGTAAATGACACATAGTTTTATTGAAGGATGAGTATTTTTCAGTCATGCTTTGTTTTCAGTTCATGTAGCCAGAAAACAATTGATTAAAATTGTCCATAACACTGGGAAAAAATAACTGTGGATTAATTTAGGTGTGAAACATGTATACATACTATTTCTGCCAAGCTGGAGCCCTTTGTTTTATAGGCATGCAGTCTAATATCCTAAAACAGAGCTGAAGTCCCACCCCCTCTGCTGTGCCCCATGAGACCTAACTTCAGAAAAAACATTTATGGCCGTTAACTTTATTGATCCCAGTTAAAAGGTGCCACCATTTATACATATGATGTTTGTCAATTAAAATACAATCTCACAAGTCAGGAAAGTCGCAGTTTGTGGTAAAGATCACGAACAAACATCTAGTTTTTATAACTTTGCTAAAACAACATCACCAACACCGAGATGACCGCTACCTCGGCATAAGAGTCTGGTTTAGACTAGGTCTAAAGTGTCATGAGATAACCTTTGTTATGATGTGGAGCTATAAATAAAATTTGACTGACTGATATTTCATATTGTTCTTTGAGAGGGAGGTGCAAATTTGACAAGAAGTGAAAGTCATTACACTATTTATATAGTATTACAAATAACACTGTGGAACTGAAGGCGATGCTCTAACTCAGACTGACCTGGTGGAGTTCTGGTATCCAAAGGAGAACACATGAGCCCCTCTTTCAGCCATGCTGCCTTCCACATCAGGTACAACAAAGTGGAGCCCCCCTTTTGGCTGGTCCAGGGAAAATTCTATGTATACCTTTAAAACTTTCAAATCTGGAATACCAAAACGGAGAAATATTCGTAATCCCTGTGATAATAACAGCAATACGACACAAATGTTTTTCACTCCTAGTTTACATGAGACATAATGCAGGAGAATCAAGCCTCTATAATCCTTGTAGCATTTTGTTTTGTCACTCACCATCTCCTTGTTTCCAGAGTTCAGATGGAACTTTAATGATCAGCTCCCCGTGTCCTGCATCAGGATCCACAGCGCTCACAGCCGCCGTGTACGCACTGGAGAAGTAGTTCAAGTTCCTCCTTCATAGATGCACACATAAAAAAAGAATGTTTGAGAAGACTCAAGCCACAGCATCACATTAACAACCTTATTTTATCGTATTTTAATCCATACAAACGCACTTAATCAGGTAAACAGAAGACCTCCCAAATTTAAGCCTCATTTTCACAACTAAGGAGATTATCTCCAATGTCCTCTGGTCCAGTCACTTACTCAAAAATGACAAACTAATTAAGCTCCTCTTTCTGATGTATTTCTACCCAACATATTCTGCATGGAAAACTAGTGCAGTGTTACACTCACTGCTTGGACTCATGGTGGCAGACTTCCAGGGTCGGGTCATTGTAGATAAATGGAGCCTCCAGTTCATTGACTCGCACCCTGTAGATCCGGCATTGTTTACTGTTGAGCTTGATCCTGTTCAGGTTGACCACGGTGGGGAAAATGGTCAGCTCTACATAGCCCTACAAGAGAGGAAAGACGATGTGATAAAAGAAGACATTCACTTCGCTTCATCAGAAAAACACAATGTTATTTCTGCAAGTTAGGTTTAACATTAATACATTTTATCAACAACATGCAGAAAAAAATAAATTACTCAATAAGTGCAAGTAGTTGGTAATAGTGTCTAAATGGATCCTGCTGTTTGTAATTGTTGAGCTTCAAACTTATTTTAACATGAAGATATACTTTATTTATCACCACAAGAGTAATTTCTTTTGCACTCTGTGTGGGGCTGGGAGATATGGACAAAAAAAACAAAACCTGTGTCACAAATAATGCCTTCTCTTGATGGAAACTAAAGATATTATATGATTCCTAAACAGCTTTCTTTACTAAAACTGTACACTGTATATGAGTCACATCAATAACCAACAATAACAAAAAAGCAGCTCTTACACAGGTGTCAATGTTTATTACAAGTAAAATAATTTTATATAACATAAAACATCACTCAAAGGAACTGAGTGGAGAAACAGATTCAGAATGAATATTGTATGAAAAACAGGTTACTATTTAAATTTTTGTTTGAGCCATGAAATTCCACCAGAGGTTTAGTAATTTAATCTTTTGTCATGATTTTAAGAAAGCAAAAACGTAACTAAATACCTTTCATATAATGTCCAGCAAAACCAAAAACATAAAATTAGCAGTATAAACATGTAAACATACATTCACTGTCTTCTGTCTAGTAATAGTAGAATACCTGAAACAATTAAAGGTATCACAGTTTATAAGGATATACTCACAATTACAGATTTCCTCTGGAAGTTGATGTTGTTGATGCACACCACCTGGTGGGTCGTAAAGCAGTGACAGAATAATAACGTCAGTATGAGGTGTAATCCTGAGCTGGGAAACTGTCTTATTACGTGTGTCAACTACAGGTGTTGACAAATTAAAGGAAAAACCAACATACAGTCTTGTAAGGCATTGAACCACAACTGAAAAACCATTCACACCATTCTAATACAAAACAAAGCATTCAATGCTTTGTGGATGGGGGCATTATCATCCTGTAACAGACCACTCTTGTTAAGGTTTTCCTTTAATTTGTCTGTTAATTGCATAAGTTACCTGAGTGGTTGACTGTAGAGTAACTACTGTATTTACTTATTACTAATAAGTAATAATTTTGATAATTTTGGGTTTTTTTTGCATGCTCGAAACAAATAAACAAATCAAATAATATATGTATGATACTACTATGAGTGCTCCTGCTAAATACTGCACTAAAATTCAAATTTGAGACACTGAATGGTGATGAACTGATGTAAATCTAACTAACCAAAAGTGTACAGTGTGTAAATAGAGTATAAATGAACTCAACTTTTACCATCTACAGTTGTAAACATATAAACCCAAAACAGTATATATGAAACACTGGCAGAAACAATTTCACTGCACAATGAGTACTTATCCTTTTCATACTTTAAATATATAACCAATGGTAATATTTCCATGCTTTTCTTGAGGTTTTGCATGCATATATTGTATAAGTAGTGCAGTATTTTCAGTGTGCTAGTAGTACTGTTACTACTGAATGGTTACTGTTTATAATGGTGACTAATGCTGCAAGTATTAGCTAACTTTACTTAAAAACAGAACTAAAAACCACTTCATATGTTTACCAATTGGTAGGTAGGGGAAAAAAATACTTATAATTTAAAGGGACGCGGGCTCTCAAAGCCTTTATCCTTCTTCCTGTTCATCTTCGTTTGTTGTTGTTTTGACTGAAGTTAAAACTCCATAACACAGCTCCGTACTGGGTCCTTCTCCACAGTCCGGCTTCTTTGCTGGCGAAATATCCAGCTAACTTGCTCCAGACTGTATAAAACACGACGGTATCCTCTCCTGTACGAGAATACTGTATAAAAACAGAGTAACTGTACAAGTCACTGTATGAAAATGAATGCGCTATCTTCCGTTTACATCCCCCAGTGACTGCAGCAATGTTTTCACTGCAGTGACAATGAACTTATCCGTAAATTTTGCTCAAACCAGCCTTAACCGGTAGCTGATGGTGTAAAAAAAAAAACCAGTGTGGCTCCATATGACAACTTCTGCAGCCTCTGTGCATCAAACCATCCAAATAAACTCCTCTACCCGGCTGCTCACAGAATCGTGTCCGCAGACGGAGAGGGTTCCGCCATTTTGTTTGTAACCTTTGACCTCCCGCGTAAATTACTAATATTTAACTAAATTTTAAATAGATAATACACGGTCAGTATTAACACATGAGATGTGAGGTATTATGTAATAGCTACAAAAGTAAATATAAATGATTAGAATGTATCAAAGGAAAAAAGTAGCTTGTTCCTGCCGTACAAGCGTCACGGGAACGCGCACAGCATAAACTAGACTCTGATTTGTTTACTACACCTAGTGACACATAAACGATTAATTAACCATCTTACTCCGTATAAAAATTGTTTTATCGTGAATTCCGTTTATTAAACAGTCTAACCATGAATAGCGTGGGCATAGAAAGGATTGCAAACAGATTAAATCACATCTTTTTGTCTGTAAAAGACATCGGTGTACTGTCAGAACTGGATGCTCAGTCTCTGTGTTCCTGCAGCAGTAGGGGAGGAGTCTGCACTTTCAACACCGCAGTGTGATGTTTTTTGTAACATCGCCACCTATCGAAGTGGATGACCGCAAAAACACTGTGACCAAGGGAAATAACATGCTGGAAACTAGTCTCTGTCTATGTAATGAAAGTGTTGAAGGATTATTCATTTTAAAAGCTGTTTTCTGTCAGATTAGCTATACTTTTAAGGGATTATCCCACACACAATTAATTCCTGGCTAAATAATTCTGACATGTTTAAATATATGGTGTATGATTGTTGTGGCATCATGACTCATAAATGACAAATAAATGTAATAAATTTCTGATAAAATCACTGAAATTGTTTTTAGCTAAATACATTTTAACTACTAGAAACTCACTAGTCTAAATAAACATTTTTTGCTTGATTATTTACAACCACTGCAAACATGACACAGATCCTTTTCTTTCTTTCTGTCTTTCTTTCTTTCTTTCTTTCTTTCTTTCTTTCTTTCTTTCTTTCTTTCTTTCTTTCTTTCTTTCTTTCTTTCTTGTGTTAATTGATATTTCTGCTGAACAGAGATGAACTGAGAACATTTGAAAGTACAAATATTAAATATAAATATTTTCTATTTATAGCTCTATTTTTATTTATTTATTTATTTATTTATTTATTCATTTATTTATTTATTTTTATTATGATTTTTTTGTTTAGTTTTGTTTCTTTTGTTTTTCTCCTTTTTTCCCCTATGTTTTGTATTATGTTTGTGTCTGAAATAAACTTAAACAAACAAAACCCTTTAAAGACATGTTAAGTGCAAATAACGTGTTTATTTTTAAAGGGCTCATATTTTACTAAACCCACTTTTATTAGTCTTTGGTTCATTTATTTGTGTATTTGGACCCTAATAGCTCCAAAAGTTTGAATTTGAACCCTCCGGATGCTGCACAGCTATCTTTATATTCATTTTGACAAAAATCAAGTGGATTTCTACAACCTGTTTTAATTCCTGCTTAATTTATTATGTATATAACTAGTTACATCAGGACATTTGCCCATATAAGGTCAAAAACATTTCTCCAAGTACACCATAATTGTTGTCAGTAGCAGTTGCAGTAAAAACTGAAAATATGTCTAAACTTGGAGCTGTTGGTTGTATTAACAAACACAAGTGGCTAAACAGGACAGAGCAGCACAGCCAGCAACCTGGAGGGGGCGGGGCCTGAAGTGTCTTATTTGCATTTAAAGGGCCAGCGCTCAAAATGACCTTTCTGGTGTAATTTCTCAGAAATAGTGTTGAAGATGGACCTGTGGAGTTGAATTAATGAAGAATTCCAACCCAAGCAAAGCATTTACAGTTTATGTAGACCACAGGGAAATGTTTTAAAATGGATAATTCCATTTAAAATGGAAAAAAAGCTAAATATCACTCCTTTAATGCTTTCTATATCTCCAACATATCCTATAGGAGACATAGTACCAGCATGTGTCCACATGTAATGTGTGAAAACTGTATGACGTCTTAGATTTGTGCTTTGCATTATCCTCTGTTCTTCACTGCAAATTTTGAAGAATAGGCTTCAGTGGTGGCGCACCAGTGAGGAGCAGCAGCCCCATGTCCCTAATCACACTGGTCAACAACTAATTTATTGTTTCAGTTTTTTGAGCTGATTTAGGATAATTTTGGTGCTGAATCCAAAAATCACATTCATTTTGCTCAATCAGGTCAACTTTCTGAACTATGCTACATATTGGCTTTTGAACATTTTTGCTTACATTTATGGGCATTTTCACATCATATGATACAAAATTCTTTCATATTTCTTGCAATAAACGAGTTCTGAAGATTTTACTTTTGCCAATTTATGATTAATGGTTTTTTTTAATATTACAGGTGAATAAAATGGCTTCGACTAGAAGATCTTGCAAAAATAAGCCTGACGTATTCTGCTACATCTGCGCTGAATACACCATTGTACCTAACAGGAATCAAGTCACAAGTTTCATAAAGTGTGCTTACCAATCTTATTTTGGTATTAAACTTGGTGACCAAGATAAAGTTTGGGCGCAGATTGTGAGAAGATCAAATTTTTCAAAATCAAATTAGCAAAAAAAACCCTGACCTGATTGAGAAAAACACATGTGATTAGCGGTGCAAAATGGTCCTAATTCAGTTGAAAAAACCTAGACAACTTGCAAAAAACACTTTTTTGTAACCCAGTGTTATTGATCTCAATTTGGTTTGATGTACTCTGTGCTGTCAAATGACAATAAAGGCAATTCTGATTGTGAATTCTGATTCTGGTTGTATGTTAATACAGAAAGTGAAAAGTGCAAACAGTATGTGTGTTCATAAAAAAACAAATCTAACTTTGGCTGAAGCCTTCTGCACAGACTGTGCTTTAACTGTAATAATCCTGGATGAAACAGTGAACATTCTACTCATACCTGCAGCTAAAAAAGTTGGAAATAAAGAGCTTTGACTTTTTTTTTTTTCATGCGACTGTATCAGAGCTTCGCCTCACGCCAGTGCTCAAAGGGACAGGAAGTTTGTACCACGGACAATTTATCCAATGAACATGACGAGGTGATGGGATTAACATTTTTCAGACAACCCTGGATTAGAGTAATAATAAATCTGGCCACATGCCAGGTTGCAAGTAGCTTAAAGTTAGATTCTGCACAACAGGGCACGGGCCTAACATGGAAGCAGAATATCCTTGTGTAACGTCGGGGGTGTTTGCTTGGAGATTCCAAAACACACACAACAGGAGTTTTCCCGTTTCATCACGCTGCCTTTGTGCCCGTTGAACCCTGCTGTGCATTCCTGGAGCCGGATCAATAAATTGAGGTTAATTCTAGTTGCTTGTCAGCGAGAAAAATTAATTTGTCAGCTCTCCTGGCACGGAGTCAGGAAATGTTTGACAGCCTGACCCCGGGGCCGGTAGGAGCCTGATATAAGGGGAGGGTTTATAAGGGGCCAGGGGACCAGCAGGGGCCACAGTCTGCCTGAGTGAAGGGACTGTCACTGACATCCAGCTGAAAAAAGGTAAGAACTGACCTACTTTACACTCATTTACAGGAGTTTAAGTCTATTTAACCTGTTAAACCCTGACCATATTTTCAGGGGAAAAACGCCTAAACAGACAAACCCAAAGTAAATGAAGAATTCCTTCACAATCATAAGGTTCATATGGATGTTCTTGGTGTCTGTGGACATTTACAGACCTCACAGAATCTATTCCCATTGTCTAAAATATTGTATCTATTACTATGCCTGAGTAAACTGGAACAAACTAAAAGAGAAATTTGAATTTTTTATCCTCGCCTGTTTTTTTTTTTCGGCTGGATTGATGATGATATGAATAAATTAATTGTTCGTGTCGGAGATTTTTAATAGCGTATATTTCACCCCACAAAGATTAAAAATCATGTTTGAACATTAAAGTTTGCACTAAAATACACTTTTGATGTACTTTTATTAACATTAGGGTCTAAACTTTGAGCAAAAGTTGAAAAAAACATCCATTGTCCTGATTTATTATATTTTTATAGTAGATGAATATTAATATAATTTTTTCGGCCCGTGGGCGGGCTGATAGGGCTAAAGGGGTTTTTAATGGCATGTGTTTTTGCAAATTTCAGTAAATATCAAATTACATGTTTTTAAGTCATGATTTAAGATTTTAGCCCTTTCATGCATAGTGGTCACTCCAGTGGTCACTCCAGTGGACAGTTCTTCTCCAGCTGTTCTCTTGTATATTCATGGGTTTTGTTGTTTTAGTTCCATATCAGCCAACACAGTGGACACTTCTGCATCATTTTATAAACTGCAATTCATACAATTATTGTAACTTTGCTGTTCTTGATTGGTTCTTGAGTGGAAATCAATTGTTAATTGTTATTTTTTGCATATTATCTCCATGAAGTGAGAAATAACTAGTATTAGAATATGTTAAAATGTGAGAAAACGTCAGATTAGCTGCATTAAACATGGTTTCATTTCATTGTTTTCGTATCACTTTATCATATTGGGTTTTAAATACATGTTTCTTTGCTTCAAGAATAAAATTCATGGTGTAGCTGAGTGGACATTTTTGTAAATCTATGGAAAAAAAAAACCTCAATCTCATAGTTTTTTTCATGTCTAAGGAGTAATAAAAACACACACAAAAAAAAACCCAAAACACCTCAACTAAGGTTCTCATGACTCATGCATGAAAGGGTTAAAGATGTAAAACTTTGATAATAGCTCTCTCAGAATTAGGAAAATTTTATCCTAAGGTCAGAGTTCTGGTAGGTTTCCAAGTTTGTGGTGTAAAAAAAACAAAAAAAAGATTCTAACCCTTTTAAATCTCTGGTGATTTTTTTCAGTCCATTTAACCTTTCCTAAGTAATCCATCATTATTCATCATAACACTTTCTTTTGCATTTTGTATTTTCGGGTGAAAATCTGGCATGTTCCTATATTTCATTGACTGATAATGTAGATTTTCATTAAAGCTCAGAGTAAATTAGTCCACCACTTCTTCAAGAATAAGGAGGGAACATTGTTTGAAAAAATATAATTCGATTCATCATAACTCCTAAAATTACAGCTAAGTACGTGTCCAGAGTTCAACCTTGTTGGAGAGAATGTGGAGTTGTCAGTGTAAATCATGTACATGTGTTTTGGTTATGTCCTAAATTTGCATCATTTTGGGACAATGCATATTCAACAGTTGTTAAGATATTGGGTTATGCAATTCCTAAAACATGTTTGGTGATGTATTTTGGATGTATTATTGGTAATAATGTAATAAAAATGATAGATATTTGTTTAACCCTTTCATGCACAGTGGTCACTCCAGTGGTCAGTTCTTCTCCAGCTGTTCTCTTGTATATTCATGGGTTTTGTTGTTTTAGTTCTATATCAGCCAACACAGTGGACACTTATGCACCATCCCATACACTGACATTCAGACCATTACTGTAACTTTGCTGTTCTTGATAAACCTGATCTGCACTAACATGTTTAAGTGTAAATCAATTGTTATTTGTTGGACAAGAAGTTTTTTTTTGCATATTATCTCCATGAAGTGAGTAATTACTAGCATTAGAATATAATAATAATAATAATAATAATAATAATAATAATAATAATAATAATAATAATAATAATAATAATAATAATAAACTTTATTTGTATAGCACCTTTCATACAGAAATTGTAGCCCAAAGTGCTTCACATTGATTGAAAAAATACAAGATTAAAATACATTAAGATTTGATTATACATCAAGAAATAAAATGAAATTTGAGAGAAATACAATAAAATAAAAATAAAAACAGCGCACATTAAAATATTTGATTATAGATAGAATTTTTGAAGTGCAAGAAATAAAATGAAATTTGAAATACAATAAAATAAAAAATAAGAACAGAAATACAATAAAATAAAAGAAAAATAAAAACAGCGCACATTCCTGGTTCCTGAATATGTTAAAATGTGAGAAGACATCAGAATAGCAGCATTAAAAATGTTTTTATTTCATTGTTTTCATATAACTTTTTGATATTGGGTTTTAAACACATGTTTCTTTACTTCAGAAATTAAATGCATGGATATTTTTGTAACTCCATAGGAAAAAAAAAAACCTCGATTGCATTGTGTTTTTTTCATGGCTAAGGAAGAATAAAAACCCTGAAGAAAAAAATCTTGACTAATGTTCTCACAATTCATGCATGAAAGGGTTAAAATACTATTAGCAGCCTGGAAAAAGGATATTACCAAAAAATGGTGCAGATTAGAACCACCTACAACTAACGACTGGATACAAACTGTGAATGGAATATTTAAGATGGAGATTCTGACCCTTCGATTGAGGATTCAGTGTCATGATAAATGGGAAAAATTGATAATTTTCATTTCAGCGTCACAAGGTTTTTTATGATCAGTGTATCCCAAATGTCCCTTACGTTTGTATTGTACAGAATTCAAATAATAAAAATAAAGTAACAAAAAAAAAAAAGCTCAGAGTAAATTAAAAGGTTTTTATATCAAAACTGAGAAAACTGGAGAAAAAGTGACTTTTCCACCAAAATATATCATTAACTGAACATAAAAACAAGTACATATAATATAACCACTGTCATTTAGTTTAACTTGTGAATCAGTGCTGTAGAAGATGACGGTGTTTCCATGGTAACAACGGAGCCTCTGAACGTCCAAATGGGTCATACTGTATCTGATGACCACGAAAAGATGAAGAACTGCATTTTACCTCAGTTATTTACATGTATTGATAGGATTAGTGGATCAATAGATACTGAACGTTTTAGATCAGTATGAATGAATGAATGATTTATTTATTTTTAAAATGGGATCGTTCGTATTAATGAACATTTACATGTAAATACAAGAGATTATAACCATACAGCTAATTTCCATCTTGAGTCCCATTGGCAGGTAAAAGAAAAAAACAAAAAACAAAACAAACAGCTCACAGAAAATATAAGGCAAGGCAAGTTTATTTGTATCACACATTTCAGCAATGAGGCAATTCAAGGGGCTTCACACAGGACATTGAAATTCAACGACAGGGAAAAAGAAACACATTTAAAACATTATAAAAGAAACATGTAAAAGGTGATTAAAAACAGCAAGTAAGAAAACAACACATAAAATCCAAAAAAATAAAAAATAAAAATAAAAACACACACATATTAGAGTCAGAGTTGCAGTGCAGAGTTTCAAAAGAGAATATAAAATTTAAAAAGTCAAAAGCCTTTTAGTCAGCAGCAGCAGTGAACAGGTGAGTCTGGAACCGGAACCAGAACCCAGTGAACAGGTGAGTCTGGAACCGGAACCAGAACCCAGTGAACAGGTGAGTCTGGAACCGGAACCAGAACCCAGTGAACAGGTGAGTCTGGAACCTGGACTGAACAGAACTCAGACTCTCAGATCTCAGACCTGATATTTTCTGGTAGTTTGTTCCAGATCTACGGAGCATAGAAACTGAATGCCGATTCTCCAGGTTTAGTTCTGACTTTGGGAACCCAGAGCAGACCTGCACCAGACCACCTGAGTGGTCTGGATGGGTCATACTGGACTAGAAGGTCTCTGATGGATTTTGGGCCTAAACCATTCAGTGCTTTATATGTTAGCAGGAGAATTTGAAAGTCTATTCTCTGAGAGACAGGGAGCCAGTGTAGAGACCTGAGAACTGGACTGATGTGGTCCAGTGTAGAGACCTGAGAACTGGACTGATGTGGTCCAGTGTAGAGACCTGACAACTGGACTGATGTGGTCCAGTGTAGAGACCTGAGAACTGGACTGATGTGGACTGATGTGGTCCAGTGTAGAGACCTGAGAACTGGACTGATGTGGTCCAGTGTAGAGACCTGAGAACTGGACTGATGTGGTCCAGTGTAGAGACCTGAGAACTGGACTGATGTGGTCCAGTGTAGAGACCTGAGAACTGGACTGATGTGGTCCAGAGTAGAGACCTGAGAACTGGACTGATGTGGTCCAGTGTAGAGACCTGAGAACTGGACTGATGTGGTCCAGAGTAGAGACCTGAGAACTGGACTGATGTGGTCCAGTGTAGAGACCTGAGAACTGGACTGATGTGGACTGATGTGGTCCAGTGTAGAGACCTGAGAACTGGACTGATGTGGTCCAGTGTAGAGACCTGAGAACTGGACTGATGTGGTCCAGTGTAGAGACCTGAGAACTGGACTGATGTGGTCCAGTGTAGAGACCTGAGAACTGGACTGATGTGGTCCAGTGTAGAGACCTGAGAACTGGACTGATGTGGTCCAGAGTAGAGACCTGAGAACTGGACTGATGTGGTCCAGTGTAGAGACCTGAGAACTGGACTGATGTGGTCCAGTGAAGAGACCTGAGAACTGGACTGATGTGGTCCAGAGTAGAGACCTGAGAACTGGACTGATGTGGTCCAGTGTAGAGACCTGAGAACTGGACTGATGTGGTCCAGTGTAGAGACCTGAGAACTGGACTGATGTGGACTGATGTGGTCCAGTGTAGAGACCTGAGAACTGGACTGATGTGGTCCAGTGTAGAGACCTGAGAACTGGACTGATGTGGACTGATGTGGTCCAGTGTAGAGACCTGAGAACTGGACTGATGTGGTCCAGTGTAGAGACCTGAGAACTGGACTGATGTGGTCCAGTGTAGAGACCTGAGAACTGGACTGATGTGGTCCAGTGTAGAGACCTGAGAACTGGACTGATGTGGACTGATGTGGTCCAGTGTAGAGACTTGAGAACTGGACTGATGTGGTCCAGAGTAGAGACCTGAGAACTGGACTGATGTGGTCCAGTGTAGAGACCTGAGAACTGGACTGATGTGGTCCAGTGTAGAGACCTGAGAACTGGACTGATGTGGTCCAGTGTAGAGACCTGAGAACTGGACTGATGTGGTCCAGTGAAGAGACCTGAGAACTGGACTGATGTGGACTGATGTGGTCCAGTGTAGAGACCTGAGAACTGGACTGATGTGGTCCAGTGTAGAGACCTGAGAACTGGACTGATGTGGACTGATGTGGTCCAGTGTAGAGACCTGAGAACTGGACTGATGTGGTCCAGTGTAGAGACCTGAGAACTGGACTGATGTGGTCCAGTGTAGAGACCTGAGAACTGGACTGATGTGGACTGATGTGGTCCAGTGTAGAGACCTGAGAACTGGACTGATGTGGTCCAGAGTAGAGACCTGAGAACTGGACTGATGTGGTCCAGTGTAGAGACCTGAGAACTGGACTGATGTGGTCCAGTGTAGAGACCTGAGAACTGGACTGATGTGGTCCAGAGTAGAGACCTGAGAACTGGACTGATGTGGTCCAGTGTAGAGACCTGAGAACTGGACTGATGTGGTCCAGAGTAGAGACCTGAGAACTGGACTGATGTGGTCCAGTGTAGAGACCTGAGAACTGGACTGATGTGGACTGATGTGGTCCAGTGTAGAGACCTGAGAACTGGACTGATGTGGTCCAGTGTAGAGACCTGAGAACTGGACTGATGTGGTCCAGTGTAGAGACCTGAGAACTGGACTGATGTGGTCCAGTGTAGAGACCTGAGAACTGGACTGATGTGGTCCAGAGTAGAGACCTGAGAACTGGACTGATGTGGTCCAGTGTAGAGACCTGACAACTGGACTGATGTGGTCCAGTGAAGAGACCTGAGAACTGGACTGATGTGGTCCAGAGTAGAGACCTGAGAACTGGACTGATGTGGTCCAGTGTAGAGACCTGAGAACTGGACTGATGTGGTCCAGTGTAGAGACCTGAGAACTGGACTGATGTGGACTGATGTGGTCCAGTGTAGAGACCTGAGAACTGGACTGATGTGGTCCAGTGTAGAGACCTGAGAACTGGACTGATGTGGTCCAGTGTAGAGACCTGAGAACTGGACTGATGTGGTCCAGTGTAGAGACCTGAGAACTGGACTGATGTGGTCCAGTGTAGAGACCTGAGAACTGGACTGATGTGGTCCAGTGTAGAGACCTGAGAACTGGACTGATGTGGACTGATGTGGTCCAGTGTAGAGACCTGAGAACTGGACTGATGTGGTCCAGTGTAGAGACCTGAGAACTGGACTGATGTGGTCCAGTGTAGAGACCTGAGAACTGGACTGATGTGGTCCAGTGTAGAGACCTGAGAACTGGACTGATGTGGTCCAGAGTAGAGACCTGAGAACTGGACTGATGTGGTCCAGTGTAGAGACCTGAGAACTGGACTGATGTGGTCCAGAGTAGAGACCTGAGAACTGGACTGATGTGGTCCAGTGTAGAGACCTGAGAACTGGACTGATGTGGACTGATGTGGTCCAGTGTAGAGACCTGAGAACTGGACTGATGTGGTCCAGTGTAGAGACCTGAGAACTGGACTGATGTGGTCCAGTGTAGAGACCTGAGAACTGGACTGATGTGGTCCAGTGTAGAGACCTGAGAACTGGACTGATGTGGTCCAGTGTAGAGACCTGAGAACTGGACTGATGTGGTCCAGAGTAGAGACCTGAGAACTGGACTGATGTGGTCCAGTGTAGAGACCTGAGAACTGGACTGATGTGGTCCAGTGAAGAGACCTGAGAACTGGACTGATGTGGTCCAGAGTAGAGACCTGAGAACTGGACTGATGTGGTCCAGTGTAGAGACCTGAGAACTGGACTGATGTGGTCCAGTGTAGAGACCTGAGAACTGGACTGATGTGGACTGATGTGGTCCAGTGTAGAGACCTGAGAACTGGACTGATGTGGTCCAGTGTAGAGACCTGAGAACTGGACTGATGTGGACTGATGTGGTCCAGTGTAGAGACCTGAGAACTGGACTGATGTGGTCCAGTGTAGAGACCTGAGAACTGGACTGATGTGGTCCAGTGTAGAGACCTGAGAACTGGACTGATGTGGTCCAGTGTAGAGACCTGAGAACTGGACTGATGTGGACTGATGTGGTCCAGTGTAGAGACCTGAGAACTGGACTGATGTGGTCCAGTGTAGAGACCTGAGAACTGGACTGATGTGGTCCAGTGTAGAGACCTGAGAACTGGACTGATGTGGTCCAGTGTAGAGACCTGAGAACTGGACTGATGTGGTCCAGTGTAGAGACCTGAGAACTGGACTGATGTGGTCCAGAGTAGAGACCTGAGAACTGGACTGATGTGGTCCAGTGTAGAGACCTGAGAACTGGACTGATGTGGTCCAGTGAAGAGACCTGAGAACTGGACTGATGTGGTCCAGAGTAGAGACCTGAGAACTGGACTGATGTGGTCCAGTGTAGAGACCTGAGAACTGGACTGATGTGGTCCAGTGTAGAGACCTGAGAACTGGACTGATGTGGACTGATGTGGTCCAGTGTAGAGACCTGAGAACTGGACTGATGTGGTCCAGTGTAGAGACCTGAGAACTGGACTGATGTGGACTGATGTGGTCCAGTGTAGAGACCTGAGAACTGGACTGATGTGGTCCAGTGTAGAGACCTGAGAACTGGACTGATGTGGTCCAGTGTAGAGACCTGAGAACTGGACTGATGTGGTCCAGTGTAGAGACCTGAGAACTGGACTGATGTGGACTGATGTGGTCCAGTGTAGAGACTTGAGAACTGGACTGATGTGGTCCAGAGTAGAGACCTGAGAACTGGACTGATGTGGTCCAGTGTAGAGACCTGAGAACTGGACTGATGTGGTCCAGTGTAGAGACCTGAGAACTGGACTGATGTGGTCCAGTGTAGAGACCTGAGAACTGGACTGATGTGGTCCAGTGAAGAGACCTGAGAACTGGACTGATGTGGACTGATGTGGTCCAGTGTAGAGACCTGAGAACTGGACTGATGTGGACTGATGTGGTCCAGTGTAGAGACCTGAGAACTGGACTGATGTGGTCCAGTGTAGAGACCTGAGAACTGGACTGATGTGGTCCAGTGTAGAGACCTGAGAACTGGACTGATGTGGTCCAGTGTAGAGACCTGAGAACTGGACTGATGTGGACTGATGTGGTCCAGTGTAGAGACTTGAGAACTGGACTGATGTGGTCCAGAGTAGAGACCTGAGAACTGGACTGATGTGGTCCAGTGTAGAGACCTGAGAACTGGACTGATGTGGTCCAGAGTAGAGACCTGAGAACTGGACTGATGTGGTCCAGTGTAGAGACCTGAGAACTGGACTGATGTGGTCCAGAGTAGAGACCTGAGAACTGGACTGATGTGGTCCAGTGAAGAGACCTGAGAACTGGACTGATGTGGTCCAGAGTAGAGACCTGAGAACTGGACTGATGTGGTCCAGTGTAGAGACCTGAGAACTGGACTGATGTGGTCCAGTGTAGAGACCTGAGAACTGGACTGATGTGGACTGATGTGGTCCAGTGTAGAGACCTGAGAACTGGACTGATGTGGTCCAGTGTAGAGACCTGAGAACTGGACTGATGTGGACTGATGTGGTCCAGTGTAGAGACCTGAGAACTGGACTGATGTGGTCCAGTGTAGAGACCTGAGAACTGGACTGATGTGGTCCAGTGTAGAGACCTGAGAACTGGACTGATGTGGTCCAGTGTAGAGACCTGAGAACTGGACTGATGTGGACTGATGTGGTCCAGTGTAGAGACTTGAGAACTGGACTGATGTGGTCCAGAGTAGAGACCTGAGAACTGGACTGATGTGGTCCAGTGTAGAGACCTGAGAACTGGACTGATGTGGTCCAGTGTAGAGACCTGAGAACTGGACTGATGTGGTCCAGTGTAGAGACCTGAGAACTGGACTGATGTGGTCCAGAGTAGAGACCTGAGAACTGGACTGATGTGGTCCAGTGTAGAGACCTGAGAACTGGACTGATGTGGTCCAGTGAAGAGACCTGAGAACTGGACTGATGTGGTCCAGTGTAGAGACCTGAGAACTGGACTGATGTGGACTGATGTGGTCCAGTGTAGAGACCTGAGAACTGGACTGATGTGGTCCAGTGTAGAGACCTGAGAACTGGACTGATGTGGTCCAGTGTAGAGACCTGAGAACTGGACTGATGTGGACTGATGTGGTCCAGTGTAGAGACTTGAGAACTGGACTGATGTGGTCCAGAGTAGAGACCTGAGAACTGGACTGATGTGGTCCAGTGTAGAGACCTGAGAACTGGACTGATGTGGTCCAGAGTAGAGACCTGAGAACTGGACTGATGTGGTCCAGTGTAGAGACCTGAGAACTGGACTGATGTGGTCCACTCTCTTGGTCTTAGTGAGGACTCGAGCAGCAGCATTCTGGATCAGCTGCAGTTGTCGAATAGACTTTTTAGGCAATAATAATAACATAAATGAAGTAAGACAAACAAAAAAAACCCAAACACGCCACAACACACACTGCAAACAGACAAAAACAGGGACCAAAGCAGCGACAAAGCAAAAATTGCTTAAAGTTTGCTCGTGAATTATATTATAAATATCCTGTTGTTGGTATTACACATGAGTAGATGCTTTGAGTATTGCTGGTTGCCGTTTGGGTTTTTAAGGGTTAAATTGCCTTTTGTTGCTTTAAATGCTAACGTTGGACTTATAATTTGTTTATTTATGTATTCATGGTTTATTTGATATGAACATATGGATTCTGAGCTGAGTAGAAATTTACAGAAATACAGTAAAATATTGTGATGCTGATTAGAACTGATTACAGCAGATGCAAGAATACACACAGGAGCTTCTATGAAACTGGGTTTATTTTGGTTTCTGGCACTTTTCCAGCTTTTTAGACCCAATAATAAAAGACAAATTCAGACATATTTCCCCCCAGGATGCATGTAATGATGACCTCAGATAAATGCAAAAAAAATTATACTCTTGCTCTGAGCCATCCCAAAATTAATGAATTTTTAATCAAATATTGGAGCCAAAAATAGGACCAAAATTGGGACAGGAAAAGCTGCCAAGGACCTGAAAACATGGCTGTAAATGGTCTTTTATACCACTATAAATAAAGACACTGTGTTAAATGTGTCGATCCTAGTGGGTTTCCTCATCCAGGCATGCAGGTTTTTCATGAATCTCAGTCTCAGTCCAGGTTTCGCATGTAACCCATCGTGTCCACTCACGTTACATGCAGAACCTGCCCATTTTAACACAAATAAATCGCAAGTGATTTTGCAACAGCAGTCTTTTTGGTGAAACACTCTGCCTTGCATATTTACTTCGATTCCCAAAATGTATCAGTGAGAATAAAAATACATTCAAAAAAATAGTAGCGCGCAATTTTTATATCTTTTTTATCGTATTACATGTGGATTTTTGCATAAAAATAATATAAAAATGTGTTTTATCGGAAAAATAGTTTCTCTTTTATCTCAGTAAATATTGATTTTTAAAATAGACCCAAAGTGCTTCCAAACTTGCTTCATAACATTAGTCTACATCTGGTTTGAATTTTTAGCCCAATGTCCTGTTTTTAGGACCAGTTTCATAGAAGCACCCACATTAGAACACTTTTGGAACATATTTAGAATCCTACTATAATGGACGTTGTGTGTCCGACATGTGTTTGAAGCGTGTCCCGGTGTCCCGATGTTGCAACACTGGAGGGCGTACGGGTGCAATGCCGCTGTTGCACCATGGGAGGGCGCTATCGTACAATGGCACCATGTGTACAATGCTGCTAGTTAAAGCTCTACCTACCGATGTGGCATTTCTCACAGCACTTAGTAAAAGTTTGAACATGAACAACCCTCCTCCCTCCAAAGCCCCGCCCACTTCCCTCTGCCTGAGCTCTGAGGCTCCTCCTCCTCTCTCCTCCTCTCACCTGATGCGCACGGAGGAAGTAGAGGCGGAGGTCCGGTCCACTTCGGTGTGTCCGTGGACCCCTCCCTCAGTAATCAGATGCATCATCCACCTGCAGCGGGCCCGCGGCCCCTGTTCCATCAGTAGACCCTGTATTTAAGGGTGTGGTCTGTGCAGTACTGGGTCAGTGTTTTCACTGCACCACAGAGATGAGATGTCCAGGCGACAGTCGCGTGCACTGTGAACATACGGCCTCCACGAATTTTCCGTGGACATTTGAGGTTTCACAGTCCATACATTTCTCATCCTACATCATCTTACATGTGTGACACCATGTACGTGTACCTGTATGAGTCCCACCGTCATAAAAGCTGAGCTTTATGCAGACCAGTTCAGTCCAGTACATCCGACTTCCGGACTTTTATCTCCATTCTTCATGCATCAGGCTCCTGTTTGTTCCCCTTGGTTGTTGTTTCTCTTCATAAATCCGTTTTTTCCCTTCCACATGAGCATTTGAGTTCTGTCCATTCACGTCCTAGACAGTAGACTGTGGTCAGTGACAGGAGAAGCAGTGGAGTGAAGGGTCTCTGCATCTGATATGCGGAGATGGAAATCATGGATCGGATGCTGGACGGCCGTAATGGATGATTGACAGGAGGTTCAGCGAGGTTCGGCCAATTATTTTATTTGGACCGACTAAAATGATTGGTCAGACTTTTATCAGAACTATATGAGAAATAAACATTTTTGAGTTTCAATACCTGGTGGATTTCTTTTACATTTTAGTTTGACACACACTTATTAGGAGCATTTTCAGATGACAAAAGAAAAGTGTAAAAATGCCACATCACACGGTAGAGCTTTAAACATAAATTCAGGTTTGTTGCTGAATAAATGTGTCTTGAAAGTGTCAAAGTCAGACTGTTACAGGCTTTTAGTGGTCCTCAAAGTGTTTGTAAAGTCAAATACACAGTGTAGAGGTCCATAAATGATCTGCTGTGAACTGAGCTGGGGCTGACTGTGTCCACAGATGGATCTTCCGCTCCTGTCCTCCATCCTGCTGTTCATCTCCACTGCCCAGGCCTTCCAGTACTCGGAGCTGGCCCAGTACATCGACAGCCACCAAGAGGAGTACGTAGAGGTGAAGAACCGCCTTTAACTCCAACTAAGACTCACAGAACTGGAACTGTTTTATAACAGAAGAAAAAATGTTTAAGATAAAAGGAGAAGCGTTTGCTCCTGGAGGATTCTGTTGGGTTTCTGTAAACTGGCTTAGAGTCTGGTTTGGACCAACTCTATAAGTAAAATGTCATGAGAGAACTTTTGTTATGATTTGACACTATATAAATTAAATTTGATTGATTGAAAAACCATCACATTCTGGGATTTGAACAAATAACATTAAATTAAAAGGAGAAGAGTCAATAAAAAGCACAGCTGACAGTAGAGCTGATACCAGAAGGAAACGTAAAATAGAATGTGATGTTTCAACTAAAGGAACATCACATTTACTGAATACTTCTCCACATTTATAAAACTACAACTAATGATGCATTCATCTGAGGTTTTAGCATTAGTTTTGTCATTTTATGTTAAGTTTCTGTGACGCTTCTGTTAAAATAAACTATTGTCTATAATATTTAACAGAAGCAACATTGTATATAAGCCACTTTTTCTCTCTTTTTTTTTTATCATAGTTCTTTCTTTTTTTCTTTCATATCTTTTTACCAGCATTCTTTTTTATTATTTTCACAATATAACAAGAAAACACAACTACGTGATGAAAAAATAAATCAAAACACTCCCACTTCCACCCCCATTTATTTCATTTTTTGGTTAGAGATCAGGTTAGTAAATGATATTCTATTTTATTTAGAATAAATAGATAGATAGATAGATAGATAGATAGATAGATAGATAGATAGATAGATAGATAGATAGATAGATAGATAGATAGATAGATAGATAGACAGACAGACAGACAGACAGACAGACAGACAGACAAATAAATAAATACATACATACATACATACATTTCTGTTGAGTTGAACACTGAATCCTTGCTCCTTCTATTTGAAAGTGCAGCCGTTCAGAACCTCCAGATAATTCCAACACACATCTGAAGTGCTTTATTATAATTCTCGTAGCCCTTCCTGTCACCACTAGGTGGAGTCATTGACCTCCAGTCTTTTCATTTCTCCTGAAGTGTTCTAAGTATTTAAATGAACATTATTTAATCACTAATATACGGATGCTGAAGCTCCCTGTAGCACATGTCTGAAATGTGCAGTACAAATGTCAAATTGTGCAGAATAATCACAGATTTAAGAAGGATTCAGACATTTCACCGACATACTGAAAATGCTCCCAATGAAATCAAACATCTGCATTTAAACTCACACAAGTAAAAGTATGAAAGTATCAGCAAAATGTACTTCAAGTATGACAAGTGAAAGTGTCCATTCTGCAGTAAAATGGTCTGTCAGTGTTTTATAGGACTTCAAATATTATCACAGTTTCAAAAAAATTCTGTCAGCTGTTGTAAATTATTGTTTTAAATTGGGTTTTTTTTTTTTGTTTTTGTTTTTGCTGTTTGCAGTGTTGTTGTGATTTTCCTTTTATTTATTTATTTTAATTTTTACACCATTTTACTTTGTGTTTTTTTGTTTTTACTGTTTGCAATGTTGTTGTGATTTTCCTTTATTAATTTTTTTTTAATTTTTTTTACACTGTTTTACTTTGTGGTTTTTGTTTTTATTGTTTGCAGTGTAATTGTGATTTTCCTTTTTATTTATTTATTTATCTAGATCTTTTTTACCCCGTTTTACTTTGCTTTTTGTTTTGTTTTTGTTTTTTTTAACTATTTGCAGTGCTGTTGTGATTTTCCTTTTATTTATTTATTTATTTATTTATTTATTTATTTATTACTGTGTTTTTACCGAGTTTTGACCATGTAACTGCTTTTTGGAGTTCAACCAGGTGTCAAAAAGCAGCTGGACTGATTCAGATTTAAAAAAAAAAAAAAAAAAAAAAAAAGAACCCAAAACAAAACCTACTGTTCAGTTCAGTGTGTTCCAGTTCACAGTTCATGTTCAACATCCTAAATCTCTTATTAATGTACTTCCTGAGTGCCTTATTTGGTAAAAACCTGTCAAACTTCAATTCCTTTCTTTGTCCTTTTCTGTTATTCCACCCTGTTTTGACCCTAAAACACACAGTAAAACAAAACCACTGAAGAAACACACATTTAACTGAAATAATGTCCCAGGGGTTAAAGGGTGAACCATTACTTTGCTCATGTCAGTGTTGGATTATGGTTGAATCCAGTTACAGTCAGATAATGTTTTACCTTTGTATATATATATATGTGTGTGTGTGTGTGTGTGTGTGTGTGTGTGTTTGTGTATCATCAGACTCTGAGGGATTGGGTCGCCATCGAAAGCGACTCCAGCAATGTCCTAAAGCGTCCGGACCTGCACCGAATGATGGACATGACGGCCGACAAGCTGAGGACGATGGGAGGGAACGTGGAGCTGGTGGACATCGGAGAACAGGAAGTCAGTGACTGAGACGTTCGAGCAGAGCTGTCAAACGCATTTGAGTTCAGGGGCCATAACCTCCCAGTATGATCTGCAGTGGGCCGGACCAGTAAATTAATAATATATTAATAATATATAAATAATGCCAAATCCAAACATTTCAATGCGTTTTATAGTGGAAAAACGTAAAATTACATTATGGAAACGTTTACATCTGTAAACTGTCCTTTTAAAAATGTGAATAACATGAACAACTATGAAAAAAATGAAATTTATTAAGAAAAATAAGTGCAATTTTAACTATATTTTGCCTCAGCTTATCATTTGTAAATGTGCATTACAACTTACAGATCACAATGGATCTGCAAAAACACAAAATATTTTAGTAACTGTCAGAATATTAGTCAAATTGCACTTACTTCTCTTAGGACATTTCTAGTTTTTCATATTTTTTCGTGAAAGGCTAATTTGTAAATTTGCACATTGTCATGGAATTACACATTTTTACACTAAAACAGAGGAAACATTTGGAATTGTCATTACTTGTAGGTTTTGATGGCAGTATTTTACTGATCTGACCCACTTGAGACTAAAGTGGGGCTTTATATGACCCCTAACATAAAAGGATTGACTGTTTATATCTTGAATGTACTTTTTGCATTTCTCAAATTCATCCTAAAGGCTGGACTGGACCCTTCAGCGGGCCAGTTTTGGCCCCCGGGCCGTATGTTTGACACCTGTGCGTTAGAGCTTTGAATGTAACCGTCAGCCTAATTGGTTGGTAAATATTTGCTGTTTGAGGCTGAGAGGTGGGATCATCGGGGAGGGGGCGACGGTGCCAAATGAGCCTCTAACTTCAAAAAAAAGCTGCAGGACCATCAGGACTGAACCGGCCTCCTCATTACTGACGGAGCCACATCAAAGCTGCTTCCAAACTCATTAAACATATAGCGTGGCTGGGGTCAACGCAGGGGTCAACATCAACACTTTCCCACCAGTAATTAGGACAAACATAGCATCAGATATTTGCATTATATGGTCTTAGTGAACGGTAAAAACAATAGCTGACGACCCCCTTGACTTCCAACTTTTCCTTCGGTGCAGTCCTCAGTCTTCATGTAAGATTAGCTCTAATATACTGTCAGACTGTGTGGATCATTGAAACCCCTTTGATTCTTCACAAATACACAGACTTGTGTACAGCAGCTTGTAAATGCACCGATACGCCAGCAGAGAGCCGCTGAACGGCCTTATCCCCGATACTGTCACAGTTATTTATAAGGACGTCCTCCTGAGACCCAGTAAGGCATTTGTGTCCTCTGCAGGGGACACCAGTTTCACAGCTTTACTTAAAAAAAAAAAAAAATATATATATATATATATATATATATATATATATATATATATATATTTAAAAAAACACTGTCCACTGTAAAGGATATTCCATACTAAAATTAAAAATGTATTACAGGTATGTATGAAAGTGTCTATTCTGCAGGAAAATGGTCTGTCAGTGTTTTATATAAACTATATGAACAAAACTACTTGGACATTATCTTACTTTCAGCTGGTGATACTTCTTTTTCCCATTAACTAAAATATTATCACAATTTTAAAAAAAATTCAATCAGCTTGTGGTTTTTTTTTTTTTTTTTTAGTGTTTACAGTGTTGAGGTGATTTTCCTTTTTTTTTTTTTTTTTTTTTTACACCGTTTTACCTCGTGTTTTTTTTTTTTTTTTTTTTTTTACTTTTTGCGGTGTTGTGATTTTCCTTTTTTTTTTTTTTTTTTTTAAATCGTTTTACTTTGTGGTTTTTGTTATTACTGTTTGGCTTTGCTTAAAAAAAAAAACAAACAAAAAAACAAACAAACAAAAAAAAAAACACTGTTCACTGTAAACGACATTCCATAAAAAAATTAAAAATGTATCTGAAAAAAAATGGTTGGATCAAGGCGTTTCCTGTCAAGACAATTATTAACCCATAAAGACCCAAAAAATCCACCTGTGACCAAAACCATCTACAAATATAAACTGTTTAATACCTGTTGATCCACTAATCCTATCAATACATGTAATTAATTGGTGTAAAATGCAGTTTGTCATCTTTTCATGGTCATCAGATATGACCCATTTGGACGTTCAGAGGCTCCGTAGTTACCATGGAAACACCGTCATCTTCTACAACATTGATTCACCAGTCAAACCCATGGAGTTGGATCAATGACAGTGGATGGACACACTGGGTTTATGTTCAGTTAATGAGAGATTTGACTAGAAAAAATCATTTTTTCTTCAGTTTTCTTCATTTCTGATATAATAACCCTCAACTTTAATCAGAATTTTTAGGAACATCTACATGATCAGTAAATGAAAATTGGGAAAATACTTGATTTTCACTGGAAATTTTTCAAGATACAGAGGAGAATATCAAAATAAAAGATGACAAATCACTTTAGAAAAGTTAAATAGAGAGAAAAAAATTCATTTGGGAACTGCCACAAAAGTAGCACTGGGTCTTTATGGGTAAAAAAACAAACAAACAAAAAAACCCATTATCCACTGTAAAGGACATTCCATAAAATAATAATAAAAAAAATGTATCTGTAAAAACAGTTGGATCATAATGTTTCTGTCAAGACAATTATTAACCTTTAAAGACCTACAACTACTTCTGTGGCAGTTCCCAAATGAATTTTTCTCCATTTTTACCCTTTCTTAAGTCATTTATCATCATTTATTACTCCGGCCTCAAAGGGGAGGCAGAGAGTATTGTTTTTTATTTGTTTGTTTGTTTACACTTTAGCAGCAAAACTATTGGTTGAATTTATACCAAATTGGGTTTATGGATTGCCAGTGACCCAGAATAGATCTGATTACGTTTTGGGGAAAATAGGTCAAAGTTCAAATTTTTAATGAATTTTTAAAATCTTTTGCTTCTCCCATTTAATTATAATGGACCACATTTCAAATGTCTATAAAAACAGAAATTTTGTTTCAATTTACTCCAAACTTGGCACATATATGGAGGCAATTAATACATTGACATCAGCACATGCATAGACATGATGACATCAGCTGGACCGATGCCAAAATAAGCTACAATACATGCGAGGGGCGGGGCTTGTTGTGCCTGGAACCACCTGTTCTAAAATTATGTTCTGTATTTGGCATTTGTTTCAGTGGAAATCAGGTATTTTCCAGAATTTAATTTATTGATCATGTAAATGTTCATAAAAGTACAGGGTAAAGCTGAGGGTTATTGTATCAAAAACAGAGAAAACTGAGAAAAAAGTGTCATTTTCAGTCAAATCTCTCATTAACTGAACATAAACCCAGTGTGTCCATCCACTGTCATTGATCCAACTCCATGGGTTTTACTGGTGAGTCAGTGTTGTAGAAGATGACGGTGTTTCCATGGTAACTACAGAGCCTCTGAATGTCCAAATGGGTCATATCTGATGACCATGAAAAGACGACAAACTGTATTTTACACCAATTATTTACATGTATTGACAGGATTAGTGGATCAACAGGTATTAAACAGTTTAGATCAGTCGATAGTAGTGCCAGTGGACGTTCTGGTCGTTGTGGGTTAGAAAAAAAAAAAAAAAAAAAAAAACACTGCAAAGGAGATTCTGTTGCATCATGCTGTTTCCAATCAAGACAGTTATTTAATGTAAAACAAATGTCATTGCTCTAAAGCGGTTGCTAAATTAAGTGGAGTTTGTTCATTTGAATATGTCAGTATGGTGCAAATTAGTGACATTAGGCATAATTGACATAATAGTAATTAAACTAATTTTCCAGTCTCAGGTGTGTAGATTATTCTATTAATGCTGCTACTGATCAGTTATTCTAATCAACAATCCAAAATAAAACAAAAATGATCCAAAAATCAGTAGAATGTGATTAAATGAATGACACTCAGGTAAACAGTACACATCTGTACATTTACAAAGAAGGTTAAGCAGAACCTCATTATAAAAACAGTGGAATATGGAGGTGAATTTGCAGTAATAGTCTATTTGAAGTTTTTTTTTCTCAAACCCATTAGTTGCTCTGTTTGGTGTCTGCAGCTTCCTGACGGGCAGATGTTGGCGTTGCCCAAAGTGGTGACGGCTCGGTTCGGTAACGACGCCAACAAACACACGGTGTGTGTTTACGGACACGTGGACGTCCAGCCGGCCAAGCTGGAGGACGGATGGAAGACAGACCCATACAACCTGACCGACATCAACGGTAACAGAGTCCAGCGGTCCATCCACAGGGTTCACATGTGTAATAGTAGACATGGGACAAACTGAGGTTGAATTTAGTCTGAGTTTTACTGATTCATGCCTTTTTATGATGGTTTTTAGGACATGGTTGTACAGTCAAGGCAGATTTAGAAAGATTTTATATATTATTTTTTAGTTATATATATATATATATATATATATATATATATATATATATATATATATATATATATATATATTTATTTATTTATTTATTTATTTATTTATTTATTTATTTTTTAACAATGTGTCATTTAGTGTGGTTGATTTCAATTTGAAAGAAACGTTTTCACATCCAGTTAGTATTTGTTCCATGTGCAGTGGGTTTACTGGGTGTTTTAATTGCCATGGTCTAATCTTAACTAATCTCATTTTATCTAATGTTATCTTATCCTGTCTGATCCTATTTTATATCACCTCATCTCATGTTATTCTACTTTTAAGTTGTTCGTTATCTGGTTTAATCTCATTTTATCTTAATGTAATTAATCTTATCCCATTTTACTCTGTTTTAAGTTATGTTGTTTTATCTCATCTAATCTTATGTCATCTTATATTATCTTCTTTTATCTCATCTTATTCTGTTTTAAGTTATGTGATGTTATCGTGTCTTATCTCATCTCATGTTATTTTATTTTAAGTTGTATGTTATCTCATTTAATCTTATATCTTCTTACCTTACCTTACCTTACCTTACCTTACCTTACCTTACCTTACCTTACCTTACCTTACCTTACCTTACCTTACCTTACCTTACTTTACCTTATCTTATCTTATCTTATCTTATCTTATCTTATCTTATCTTATCTTATCTTATCTTATCTTATTAAAAAAATCCCATAGAACATAAAGCAATATAAACAGGTTTGGATAAAAAATTATTATTATTATTATTATTATTATTATTATTATTATTATTATTATTATTTTATTTTTTTACTTGTAAGAGATGTTGAAGATACTTTCAGAGACTGGTGTTTTATACATATATAAATACAACATGTTATGGGTTTTTTTTGGTAGAACAGCTACAAAATGCTCAGTGATTCCTAAACCAAAGTGTATTTGTCATTGAACTGGATTTTATTTGTAAATTCTGTTTTATTTGTTTGGTTTTAGCAGGAAATCCCCTCCACGAAGGCCACTTTTATTTTTTCAAATGTTTATTTTATTTTATTTTTTTAGGAAACCTGTATGGAAGAGGGGCGTCGGACAACAAAGCCCCGGTGTTAGCCTGGATCCACGCTGTGGAGGCTTACCAGGCCCTCAACATGGTGAGAAACAGAACATACTGACTTTTCTGATGAATAACATTAAACACAAGCAGAGTCAGCAGCACCTCATGCACCAGCTCATCATTCGATCCCAGATCCAGCCAAAGGGCAGATTATCTGCAGATATTTGTCTTGAAAAATAGAGAAAAATGAGCAAAACATCTGCAAACGAAGATAACTTTTATTTGTGCAGACTGTTCTAGTCAGGGAGAACAAACTGAGGCGCCTCAGGCAACGAAACGGAACGAACTCATGAAGTCAGTGAGTTTATAAAGTCACAGCAGTATTCTGTTCCTACCATCAGTTCTGACACTTTATGTTGTGTAAGAAAAGAAAAATATTCAATAAATACAAACATCAATGAACGAACAGGGTCGCAACTGAAAAAGTATGAAAAGGCACTGAATTCATACATAATTTAAAGTATTATTGGTGTTAAAATGCAAAGAAAGATGCAGAAAGATGGAGACGCATTTTCAGTTCTGACATTAAAACTTAAAACTGAAAAGTAAATTGTGTGTAATGCACATGTGTAAATGAGAAGTTGAGGCATAATATTGGTAAATTTGCATTTATTTTCTTATGAAATTAAACGTTTTTCAGGTTATTCACATCTTTTTTCTGACTTCTTTTCTCACATCTTTTTTCTGAATAGTTTGTAAATGTAAATTATTTTGATTTGATTTGATTTATTTATTTATTTCGAACATGCAAAAAAAACAAAAAACAAAAAAACCAAACAAAATAAAAACAAAATAAAACATTCAAATGGACAGAATCTATCTCCAAGCACATACAAGTCTGAATTTTGCATGGTCGAAAAGGAGTAGGAAGAAGTATGAACTTATTTAATCCAACCCCTCAGTGCTTTTACACCTTTATCGCTAACTTGATACAAGAGTCAAACAATAATATTTTCCTAATTTTAACATCAAACCACGACAAACAGATAATGCAGTAACTGAATTACACCCAACAATATGATCATGGCAGTCCAGTCATACAAGCAGACTCAACAATTCAACCATTTTCTTCAATAATTCCAGCAGATTTATCAGTACATCATCCATAAACAAACAGGCCTTATTGCCATTATTTAATACTATTACCTCTCAAGAATCATTTTAAAAAAAATATTTTTCATAGTTTAATGTTATTTATTGCACTACAACAAAGAAAAACTTGGAGTTGTCATTATTTATATGTCATTCTATTATTTTACAAATCAAATTTGGCTGAATTTGGCCCCTGAACTACAATGAGTTGGATGTCCATGCTGTAGCTGGTTGAAACCGGTGTCTAATTTTGATCATAAACAGAATAAATAACCTTAGAAATTCTTCTTTTTTGGGTTTTAACCCATAAAGACCCAGTGCTACTTTAGTGTCCGCTCCCAAATGAATTTTTTTTTCTCTATTTAACTTTTCTTAAGTGATTTATCACCATGTATTATATAATATTATACTCTGTATTTTGCATTTCTTCAATAAAAATCAGGTAGTTTTGCATATTTAATTTACTGATCATGCAGACGTTGATGAAAAGCTCAGATTAAAGTGTCATAATATCAGAAACAGAAAAAAAATGAAGAAAAAGTGTGTTTTTCAGTCCAATTGGAAAGTGGATTGACACTTGCACAAAGTCAGACAGCTGAAATGAAAAGCCTCTTGAACCCATACAGACCCAGCGCTACTTCTGTGTCCGTTCCCAAATGAATGTTTCTCTCTGTTTAGCCTTTCCTAAGAGATTTATCACCATTTATTACCACACTATCCTCTATATTTTGCATTTTTCACTGTAAAACGCGTCTTTTCCAATATTTAGTTTCCTATATTTAATTTAGATGGTCATGAAAACTCAGAGTTAATTAAAAACTTCTATCAAAACAGAGAAAACTGAAGAAAAAGTGACTTTCTCAGCAAAGATATCATTAACTGAACACAAACCCAGTGTGTCCATCCACTGTCACTGGTCCAGCTCTGTGGGTTTGACTGTAGAACAGCAGTGTCAAACTCATGTTAGTTCAGTTCCACATTCAGCCTAATCTGATCTAAACTGAGCTGAACCAGTCAAATAATATAAAGAATAGGATAAGAACTTTTGAGTGAAAAAAGTAAATTCTGTAATGAAAATGTTTACATCTACGAATTGTACTTGAACATAACATGAACAAATATGAACAACCTGAAAATTCTTTAGTAAAATAAGTGTAATGTTAACAGTATTGGGCCTTAGTTTATTATTTATACACGTGAATCACAACTTAGAGATCCCAGTGGATCTACAAATACACCAAACATTAAATAACAGGTAGAATATTATTAAAATTCCACAGACTTCTCTTAAGACATTTCAGATATTCACATTTTTTGTTAAAGGCTAGTCTGTAAATGTAAACATTTTTGTGTAATTTTACTTTTTTTTTTTTTTTTTTTTACTAAAACAAAGAGACAAATTTACAGTTGTCATTATTTAGAGGTTATGATAGTATTTTCCTGGTCTGATCCACTTTAGACTGAAATGACCTAAAGTGATTTTAACATCATTGATTGTTCATATCTTCAGTGTAATTTTTGCATTTTACACATTCATCCCAGGGGCCGGATTGAACCCTTTGGCAGGCTGGATTTGGCCCCCGGGCCGCATGTTTGTCACCTGTGTTGTAGAAGATGACAGTGTTTCCATGGTAACTAGAGCCTCTGAACGTCCAAATGGGTCATATCTGATGACCACGAAAAGATAAAAAACTATTTTACACCAATTATTTTCATGGATTGATAGGACCAGTGGATCAACAGGTATTAAACATTGTATACTGGTAGATGAGGATGATGATGATGAAATTCTTTATTCAGTAATCACATAATAACCAGTGTCAACAACAACACTTCAAACATTACAAACATTACCAACAGGTTTTTTTTTTTATTATCGTTTATTGTTCATTCACATGTATACAAGACAATAAAAACACAATAATAGTAACAGTAAAAGACATGCCGGGGAAGCCAAAAACCAAAGTGGTTTATTGTGGGCCTCCCCAAAGACTTGAAATTTAAAAAAGTACTTACAGTGTCTAATATGATATACAATCATAAATAAACAAAATTAATTAAAAGAAGGAAATAAGTCAAAAACAAAACGAGACAAAAAAACTGAATACATCATAAGCAGTGCACGTAGAAATAAATAAGAATTGACAAAACTATGAAACGAAATTTAGAATGAAACTAATAAGTTATCTAACTAAGAAAAATGATAAATGAATCAAGAAGAACAAACAGATCAGGTGAAAGTAGTGCTTGGGTGTTCTATGAAATCCAGTTTTAAGAGTTTTTTGAATCTGCGTCAGAACACACAGGTTTGCTGTGACTGGCTTAAATTGTTCCATATGATGGAGCTCCCGTACAGGATTGTAAATTGTTTCTGATTGGATTTTGTCATAATCGGTTTTAGTAGATAAGGTTAGGTTAGGTTAATGAGTGAACAGGCCCAGGCAGAAGCAGAATGCTTCTGTTAATGCCTGTCCTACAGAACACATTCAGCTACCCAGCATCCAATATAGGAAAAAGAAAAAAAAAAAAACAACGTATCCAAGCAAACAAACAAGCGAAACATAAAAAGGTGAAAATAAACCAGAGAAATAGAAAACTTAACCACCAAATTAATGGTAATTTAATGTAGAATCAAAAATAAATTATTTATCTGTTACTTATTAGAGCTTAACAATTGTATCCTTCAAAAATTGCCTTACGTACCATTTTTTTTAATCAAAAATGGACTACACATTCTTAAATCCATGCTGGCCTCATTCCATAGTTTAACTCCTATAACGGCTACTCTGTTACGGCTACTCTTGCATTCAAAAAGAAAAAGGGTAAAAAATAAAAATAGCAGAGTAGTCTGAGGAGGAGGTCTATGACTCACTAAATTCCTTAGTAAGCACTCATGGAGATATTTCTATATTCAAAAATGATCAAAATGTATTTTCTCCAACAAAAATATTCTCCGTGGTTGACTTCTACTTCACAATAATCAAACAAAAAAAAGCTTCTTAAGCAGATATAGTATATTTAGTGGTAGATAAACTGTCACTCCTCTCTCCTTCCTCATGACAGTCAGACAAAGGCCTGACCCAGCTGTCCTCTGTCCATAATCACAGGAGGAGGACGGTCTGATCAGGAGGAGGGCGTGAGCAGCTGAAAACAATAAGAAATCAATCATAATTCATTAATCAATATGACCATTTGCCTTATTTTGATTTACCATTATCCAAAATATTAATAAATAATATAAGTGGCTCCAACACATACACATCTGCTTTTAGTCTCTTTTTTTAGCTTTTTGTTCAACAAATTTACAAACATCTGACAAACCCTGTTTAGACTCATGTGTTTAGAACAGGGGTCGGCATCCCTGGTCCTACAGAGCCACTATCCTGCATGTTTTAGATGTTTCCTTCTTCCAACACACCTGATGGTCATTACCGGGCTTCTGCAGAGCGTGATGATAGGCTTATCGTTTGAATCAGGTGTGTTGGAAGAGGGACACATCTAAAACATGCAGGATAGTGGCTCTGTAGGACCAGGGTTGCCGACCCCTGGTTTAGAAGAACCTTTGTACACACACAGGGAGTCGCTTTAATTTGGATTTATACATTATTTGCATTATTTTATAGTAAACCAAATCATTAAATTTCATAATATGGGATTTCATAAACAGTTCATTAGTTTGTTCATAGTAAGCGGCCTTATTAATAATACATATGTCTGGTTTTTGTAGGAGGACTCTAGTATTTACAGTAGTTTTCTACGTCCAGCCCCACACTAACACACAATAGGACACATACATATACATAGTAGAAGTGAACAGTCCATTATATGGAGTGTCTTATGGTTGGGTAGATTTCTGGACTTATACAAGACTGTCATTGATTTTGCCATCTTTCCTTTTATAGATCTAATATGTGGTTTCCATGTTAATTTGGGATCATTTGTGATTATTTTTTTTTTTATATATTTATAACCATTTGCACTACATTCATATCAACTGTATTTGCACTCCCCTTTTTAAACACTTTTTTATTCACATTTATATGACTGTTTGTTTTACGTGTATGTGTGTTTATGTGTGTGTTTATGTGTGTGTTTATGTGTATGTTTATGTGTATGTTTATGTGTGTTTATGTGTATGTTTATGTGTATGTTTATGTGTGTGTTTATGTGTGTGTTTATGTGTATGTTTATGTGTGTGTTTATGTGTATGTGTATGTTTATGTGTATGTTTATGTGTGTGTTTATGTGTGTGTTTATGTGTATGTGTATGTTTATGTGTATGTTTATGTGTGTGTTTATGTGTATGTTTATGTGTATGTTTATGTGTGTGTTTATGTGTGTGTTTATGTGTGTGTTTATGTGTATGTTTATGTGTGTGTTTATGTGTATGTTTATGTGTGTGTTTATGTGTGTGTTTATGTGTATGTTTATGTGTGTGTTTATGTGTGTGTTTATGTATATGTTTATGTGTATGTGTGTGTTTATGTGTATGTTTATGTGTATGTTTATGTGTGTGTTTATGTGTATGTTTATGTGTATGTTTATGTGTGTGTTTATGTGTGTGTTTATGTGTGTGTTTATGTGTATGTTTATGTGTGTGTTTATGTGTATGTTTATGTGTGTGTTTATGTGTGTGTTTATGTGTATGTTTATGTGTGTGTTTATGTGTGTGTTTATGTATATGTTTATGTGTATGTTTATGTGTGTGTGTATGTTTATCGTATCTTATCATATCGTATCTTATCTTATCGTATCTTATCGTCTCTTATCATATCTTATCTTATCGTATCTTATCGTATCTTATCGTATCTTATCTTATCATATCATATCTTATCTTATCATATCTTATCGTATCTTATCTTATCGTATCTTATCTTATCGTATCTTATCTTATCATATCTTATCATATCTTATCTTATCATATCTTATCGTATCTTATCTTATCGTATTTTATCGTATCTTATCTTATCTTATCTTATCGTATCTTATCTTATCATATCTTATCATATCTTATCTTATCGTATCTTATCTTATCGTATCTTATCATATCGTATCTTATCTTATCTTATCATATCGTATCTTATCTTATCGTATCTTATCTTATCATATCTTATCTTATCGTATCTTATCTTATCGTATCTTATCTTATCATATCTTATCTTATCGTATCTTATCTTATCGTATCTTATCTTATCGTATCTTATCGTATCTTATCTTATCTTATCGTATCTTATCATATCGTATCTTATCTTATCATATCGTATCTTATCTTATCGTATCTTATCATATCTTATCTTATCGTATCTTATCTTATCATATCTTATCATATCTTATCGTATCTTATCTTATCATATCGTATCTTATCATATCTTATCTTATCTTATCTTATCTTATCATATCTTATCTTATCTTATCATATCTTATCGTATCTTATCTTATCTTATCATATCTTATCTTATCTTATCTTATCATATCTTATCTTATCGTATCTTATCGTATCTTATCGTATCTTATCATATCATATCTTATCTTATCGTATCTTATCGTATCTTATCTTATCGTATCTTATCATATCGTATCTTATCATATCTTATCTTATCTTATCGTATCTTATCATATCGTATCTTATCGTATCTTATCTTATTGTATCTTATCTTATCGTATCTTATCATACCGTATCTTATCGTATCTTATCGTTTCTTATCTTATCGTATCGTATCTTATCTTATCTTATCGTATCTCATCTTATCTTATCTTATCATATCTTATCTTATCATATCTTATCGTATCTTATCTTATCTTATCGTATCTTATCATATCTTATCTTATCATATCTTATCGTATCTTATCGTATCTTATCTTATCGTTTCTTATCTTATCTTATCGTATCGTATCGTATCGTATCGTATCTTATCATATCGTATCTTATCTTATCATATCGTATCTTATCTTATCTTATCGTATCTTATCTTATCGTATCTTATCTTATCGTATCTTATCTTATCGTATCTTATCGTATCTTATCTTATCTTATCGTATCTTATCTTATCGTATCTTATCGTATCTTATCGTATCTTATCATATCGTATCTTATCTTATCATATCGTATCTTATCTTATCGTATCTTATCATATCTTATCGTATCTTATCATATCTTATCTTATCATATCTTATCGTATCTTATCTTATCGTATCGTATCTTATCATATCTTATCTTATCATATCTTATCGTATCTTATCTTATCTTATCATATCTTATCTTATCGTATCTTATCTTATCATATCTTATCTTATCGTATCTTATCATATCTTATCTTATCATATCTTATCGTATCTTATCTTATCATATCTTATCTTATCGTATCTTATCTTATCGTATCTTATCTTATCGTATCTTATCTTATCATATCTTATCTTATCTTATCGTATCTTATCTTATCGTATCTTATCGTATCTTATCTTATCGTATCTTATTGTATCTTATCGTATCTTATCATATCGTATCTTATCTTATCGTATCTTATCGTATCTTATCGTATCTTATCTTATCTTATCTTATCTTATCTTATCTTATCTTATCTTATCTTATCTTATCTTATCGTATCTTATCATATTGTATCTTATCATATCGTATCTTATCTTATTGTATCTTATCATATTGTATCTTATCTTATCGTATCTTATCGTTTCTTATCTTATCTTATCGTATCGTATCGTATCTTATCGTTTCTTATCTTATCGTATCGTATCGTATCGTATCGTATCTTATCGTTTCTTATCTTATCTTATCGTATCTTATCGTATCTTATCTTATCTTATTGTATCTTATCATATCGTATCTTATCTTATCGTATCTTATCGTTTCTTATCTTATCTTATCGTATCGTATCGTATCGTATCGTATCGTATCTTATCTTATCTTATCTTATCTTATCTCATCTTATCTTATCGTATCTTATCTTATCTTATCTTATCTTATCTTATCGTATCTTATCGTATCTCATCTTATCTTATCGTATCGTATCGTATCGTATCTTATCTTATCTTATCTTATCTTATCTTATCTTAAGGTCACCAGTGGTTGTTTGGCTCTTAATGGGTTACATTAGTCATAGTCGGTTGAAGAATAAGCGGTTTCTTATTCCCGTTCGTGGTCCAGGAGTTGCCCGTCAACGTGAAGTTTGTCATCGAGGGGATGGAGGAGACGGGCTCCAACGGCCTGGACGCCATGATCCTGGCCCAGAGGGACACCTTCTTCTCTGACGTGGATTACATCATCATCTCAGACTGCGGTTGGCTGAGCCGTCGTCCCGCCCTCACCTACGGCACCAGAGGAAACTGCTACTTCTTCGCCGAGGTTGTGAACGAGTGTAAACACAAACCACACACACACACACACACACACACACACACACACTGGGACTCGGGCGTTTTCACAGGTTACATCTGTTCACAGGTAGAAGGACCGAAGCAGGATTTACACTCTGGTGTTTACGGAGGCACCGTCATCGAACCCATGACCGACCTCATAGGCATTCTGGGTAAGTTTACAGTTCACGAAAATATCACTTTTATATCCGCTCACAACGCTAATTTACACTTATATAATGGAATGTCTACATTTTTAGATTAGATACAACTAGATTTGATTTGATTTGATTAGACTAGATTATGTTATATTAGACTAGATTAGATTAGACTACATTAGATTCAATTCGATTCGATTTGATTCGACTGTATTATATTACACTAGATTAGATTAGATTAAACTAGATTAGATTAGATTAGATTAGATTAGACTAGACTAGATTATATTAGATTAGACTAGATTATATTAGACTAGACTAGATTAGATTAGACTAGATTATATTAGATTATATTATATTAGACTAGATTAGATTAGGTTAGACTACATTAGATTAGATTAGATTAGATTAGATTACATTAGACTACATTAGATTAGACTAGATTAGATTATATTAGATTAAACTAGACTAGATTAGACTAGATTAGACTAGATTATATTAGATAATATTATATTAGACAAGATTAGATTAGACTAGATTAGATTAGACTACATTAGATTAAATTAGACTAGATTAGATTAGATTACATTATGTTAGACTAGATTAGATTAGACTACATTAGATTAGATTAGATTAGATTAGATTAGATTAGATTAGATTAGATTAGATTAGACTAGATTAGGTTAGACTAGATTAGATTACACTAGACTATATTATATTAGACTAGATTATATTGGACTAGACTAGATTATATGATATTAGACTAGATTATATTAGATTAGATTAAATTAAATTACGCTATACTAGATTAGATAAAACTAGATCAGATTAGATTAAACTAGATTAAACTAGATTAGACTAGATTATATTAGATTATATTAGATCAGATTAGATTAGATTAGATTAATATGAAGAGTCTGGTCTTGTCCAGCTCTAAATGTAAAGTGTCATTAGACTTTTGTTAAATTTGGTACAATATAAATAACCTTTGATTTAATTTGATTTAATTTGGTTGAACTTTAGGTTCCAGTAGCAGCACAGCACTGAAGGTACAGATATAAGAGGAATTAGACAATAAAAGCAGAAAAGAAAATAACAACAACAACGACTTTAAAAACAGTAGTAAAAACAGGCACCTGCATATTAGAAATACTAGCAGTAATAATAATAATAATAATAGAAGTAGATATTATATAAAAAAAAACAACAATATAACAATAATAATAAAAGTAATACCAGTAATAGTAAATGTAATGATATCAATCATACCAAGAGTAACAATGATTAAAGTAATATTTGTAACGATTATAAAATAATAAGCTACATAAATAGGTAATAATAATAATGAGGCTAATATTATAATTAACAATAAAAAAAAACTAAAGTAACAATTACAAACAAACACTACACTCTTTAACTGATTCTTTCACCATCTGAAAATGTCAATGACTTAACGACATTACAAACATCAAATTCTAACGTCTATAAACTGGGTCCAAATGGTTTTATATGACTTGAGTGTTGCTGCATCTTCTACTTTAGTTTCATCTTTTACATCGTTCTCATCTTGTGTCTTTTTCATTGTTTTAATCTTTTATACGTCATATTCATCTGATTGTATTTTTTCGTCATCTGTGATCTGCTCTGTATCAGTTCAGCTCATACTGGGCTGTTTGTGACCCTGGAACTAAAAGAACTTCAATACCCCTGTTGAGCCGCATTATGTGATAAATTCCCATGAAGTAATAAAAGTTCAAAGTGTAATAAAAATGTCACGTCATCTTGTAATAAAGCTGCATTATGTAATAAGCTGATGGATTTTGTAATAAACTACGTCAACGCATTATATAGTAAATTTTTTCACATTATGTAGTAAGTTATTACAATTTGAGAAATTTAATTTGCCTTAAAAAGGTTCTATTTAGAAATAAATCCATTTATTGTTCAACATCAGCATTTTCTACTTTGTGTGTGCATGTTGGAGTGTGTGTACTAACTGTGAATGTATTGGTAATAGGTAGGCTATCATTACCACTACTACAACTACTAATCTACAGGGCATGTTGATTATTGATCATTATGTAAAAAATTCCCATTATGTATTAGGGTGGTCCTTATATGGAGTCAAACATTTTTTTTTGGAAATGTTCGACTCTCACCCCCTAAATTTGTTAGGATGCCAATAAAAATAAACTGTGCAAAATTTCAGATTGTTTTGAAAATATCTGGGGGTAGCTCAGGGCCTTTGAATATTTCCAAAATCGCTAAATATTGCATAAATTTCACTGTTCTTACAAACAAACAATGCAACATTGCTTTTATTAACACCCACACATTAACTACATGTGCACAACTACACAATATATCCATAAAAAGGAACAAACAAGCCAAAAAAGTTCATGCATGTATTCGCAAAAGATCATAGAACTCAAGTCAGAATTATCGTCTTGTCTTCAGTTGAGTGATCGTAACTGTTGTCACATGTATATTACAAGTATGTTACAAAATAGCAAGAAACAAATGAACAAAAATAGTGTCCTGCATTCATGACTGAATGTTGAACTGAAAGATGCATGATGATAATGTTGATGAACAACTACTGTCACTCTGGAGCACTGAGCAGCGTGGCCTTTCTTGCATCAGAGTATTGTCTGTGCTTCACTCAGACTGATGTGTTTTTACTGCCACAGACATACCACTGCTGAAACACTAAACAGTGATTCCACACAAACTGTGCACAACAGCACCTTTTGGGGGAAACCCAAAATTAGGAGATGAGGTCAGCAAATCCAAGTGATATGGACATTTTAAGCTTTATCTAGTGATGTGCTGACTGGGTAAAACCACCACATGTGGTTACCAACAGTCAGAATACATAAGGCCTAGATCTACATCACAGGTGTCAAACATGTGGCCCGGGGGCCAAAACTGGCCCGCCAAAGTTTCCAATCTGGCCCGCGGGATGAATTTGCAAAGTGCAAGTTAGGGCATCGAACTCAAAAATAATATAATAACCTATAAATAATGACAACACCAATTTTTTCTCATTGATTCAGTGCAAAAAACATTAAATTTTAAAAATATTTACATTAAGAAACTGTCCTTTAACAATAACATGTGAATAACCTGAACAAATACAAACAACCTGAAATGTCTAAAGAAAATTAAGTGCAATTTTAACAATATTCTGCCTGTTACTAACTGTTTTGTGTCTTTGTAGATCTGATCTGTAATGCACATGTAGAAATGATAAGTCGAGGTATAAAATTGATAAAATTGTACTTACATTTCTTAACACATTTAATTTTTCACGTTAGTTACATCATTTTTGTTTGGATAGTTTGTAAATGTATGAATGTTATTTTTTGCACTAAAACCATTTGCAGTTGTCATTATTTACTGGTTATCATGCTATTATTTTATTTGGTCCGGCCCACTTCAGATTAAATTGGGCTGAATGTGGCCCCCGGAAGAAAATGAGTTTGACAGCCCTGATCTACATGATCAAATGAACCAATTTCAGCCATAAATCATAAGACAGCATGGCAGAAGCCTGGCACACAATGCAGCATATAGCATGCGAAAAATACCGAATACGGTTAACTGTGTTAAACTTCTTGAGCAACCTCTAAATATTGGTTAATGTTCCTAAAATTTTGCCAGAATTTTTTTTAAAATTTATCCTAACAAATTGGTGGGGTGAGAGCATGAACATTTGAAAGCTGAAAAATAAGGACCACCCTATTATGTAATAAAAGTTCAAAATGTAAAAAAGGTTTATGAACCTATTTCTCATGGAATTGTAAAAATGTCTACTCAGCTGGACACCATGGGTTTAATTTTCAAAGCAAAAAAAACAACATGTATTTACTGAAGTACTGTGTGAAAACTATGATTTTTTTTGTTTTGTTTTAATGCTGCTAATCTGATGTTATGTCACATTTTAACATACTGGAGATAATATGCCAAAAAAAAAAAAAAAGTTTAAGAAAAAACTGTTAATTACAGTCTAATAATAGCAACAAGCAATTGATTTTCACTCACACACGTTAGTGCAGATCAGGTTCATCAAGAACAGTAAAGTTACAGTAATGGTCTGAATGTCAGTGTATGGGATGATGCACCTTGTTGGCCAATATGAACTAAAACAATACAAACCATGAATATACACGAGAACAGCTGAAGAATAACTGACCACTGGAGTGACCACTGTGCATGAAAGGGTTAATTTCCGATTCTGATATCTACCGATACCGCTGCCGATATATGTGGGATATTAAACTAATTTTAGGTGACATCACATATCTCCTGTCATGGAATGAACACATCATGCCTCATTTTATTGTGATGTCCCATTGGATGCATTCTCAAATGCAACAAGGCTTTTAAAATGTAAACACTGTCTGTGCAAAGAATACATACAGGGGTTGGACAAAATAATGGAAACACCTTAAAACATCAACAAAATATAATTTAATATGGTGTAGGTCCGCCTTTTGCGGCAATTACAGCCTCAATTCTCCGAGGTATTGATTCATACAACTTGTGAATTGTTTCCAAAGGAATTTTCAGCCATTCTTCAGTTAGAATACCCTCCAACTCTTTTAGAGACGATGGCGGTGGAAATCGAAGTCTTACTTGAATCTCTAAAACTGACCATAAATGCTCAATAATGTTGAGGTCTGGGGACTGTGCCGGCCATACGAGATGCTCAACTTCATTAGAATGTTCCTCATGCCATTCTTTAACAATTCTAGCTGTATGGATTGGGGCATTATCATCTTGAGGTGAAGGTGTTTCCATTATTTTGTCCAACCCCTGTACTTCAACTGAAGTTGTGGAAAAAATGCCATATTTATTTATTTTCTCTCCCTCCCTCCATGAGTCTATTACAGTGTGGCAACTCTACTGTACAAGTTTGAAAACTGCACATTTCTTTCAGCTACAAACTACAAAATGCTTCATTTACGCGTCGGTAAATGCCGGCGAAATCAAGGCATTATTTTATCGGTTTTAATGACAGGCAAAAAAAACGATAACGATATTAACTGATATTACATTTTTAGGCCAATATCGGACATCCCTAATATGTGTTATTGTATTATGTGTTTATGCAAATCATATTATATTTGTTCATAATAATATAAAGCCAGAAACCTAATTATTTACTAGTAAGTATGAGTCATATTATGGCATAGTGTATAGATCTGATTAGACGAGGAAGGTTATTATTGTTATTTATTATATAAGGAGAAGGGGTGGAGTTTATAAGTTGTACTTCTTCTTACTCCTTTTTGAATATGTATTATATGTCTTATGTTTAAGTGTTTTGTTTATTTATTTTCTTCTGTCTGACATTCGTGTTCGAAATAAATACATCAATCAATCAATCAATCAATCAATAAAGCAAAGTAAGTGCCAGATATTGACAGTAGAAGGATTCCTGAATAAAAGGCCTGTGGCACTGAAATAACAGCTCAGAGGTTAAAGGGTTAAAGCAAAAACATGGAGCTTTTGAGGGATACAACAGTTACAGTTCAGTGTTTTTTGAGTCTTTCTTCAACAAAATGGTCAAAAAGATCAAACTAATGGTTATTATTGTACCTTCCTGCCTCAGATATGCTGATCAGTTCCAACGGTAAAATCCTGATTCCTGGGATCAGAGAGGCCGTGGCTCCGCTGTCTGACGAGGAATGGAGGATGTACCAGGACATTGAGTTCGACTTAGAAAACTACAAAAACAAGATCGGTGTCAACCAGCTCATGTACAGCAACAAGGTACGGGCGGTGATGTCCTGAACAAGCACAAGTGAGCTGAGTCGACCTGGTATCTACATGTGTTCGACTGGGCCCAAGCTCCAGCTGAAATGATCTACTATCATGTTTTTGGGTTTTTTTGTTTGTTTTATTGATTCTGACTGAAAGACCTCTAGTGGCAGAAAGTTCACCAAGACTGATGAAAACCACAAAAGTACGTTTTTGTTGGAAAACTCAGGTTTAACATCTTTAAACTGACTCCCTGAGACACTGAGAACTGATTTTAGAATGATTTTATTTGTGTTTTATGCTTAAGCACCTTCATAATCTCAGTTTTCTTATGTGAGTATGCTCCAAATCATTAGGTCTGCAAGTGCAGATTTTATTTCCAAAAATGAATGACTGTAATGACGTTAGTACAAACACAGAATCCAAATGCAGAACTCAAACACCAAAAGTATGATTCAAAAGATTTATTAATCACACCCAGGTGAATTAATATTATTAGTGACAGAATCTTGAGGATAAAGGTGGAAGATATCCTCCTCTGATTCGTCCTCCGGATCGAGGGCGACAGCCCGTCTCCCCGTGCGGTGTTAGGGGTTTCTTTCCCGACTAGGGAAAAGCAAAGGGAGGTCAGGGACGGAAACAGGTCATGCACAGGCAGGCTATCAATCGAGCAACAGGACATAAGGACAAGGCAAAACTCACGTACCGGTAGTCAGGGCGAGAAGGTCAAAACCAGGTATCAGAAGAGGCAGACAAAAACCAGACAGGGAGCAGGCAGAAGACGAGAAACCGAGGAATCCAAAAACAGGTCAAAAACAGGCAGGCAAACGAACAAACGAGGTCAAAACGCTGGTAAGAACTACAAGAGTTACAAACTGGTGTCTGACAGGGGGAAGAGACAGGTAATCAGGTAAGAGGTCAGAACAATCAGGGAACAGGAAGTAAAGACGACAGACAAGACACATGAGGGGAAACTTAACAAAATAAAACAGGAAGTGACAAACAAAACATAAAAGACAGACAAAACCAGACTAACGTCTGGCTGCAGGTATGACAATGACAGTAAGTTTAGTGAACAAGGTTTAGTTTTTATGCACCAGATTTTGAGCAAATTCACCCCAAAGTCAGCAAAAAAATTCAGACCACAGCTGAAGACTTAGTTTTATGACGTTGCTTTTAATTAATTGTGCTCCTTCTTCACATGTATATTTTTATTTGGAGATTTCCAACTTCACCCACTTGTTTTTATTAGTAGTGTTGTCATTTTAATATTGCATATTCTTTGTCAGCATTAGAATACTTTAAAACTAGAAAAGCACTCAGACAGCACAGACCTCCGCCAAAGCAGATCTGACACCCCCCCCCCCCCCCCCCCATCACCACCAAAATTTAATTATTTGTCCCTTGTGCCAGTATCAACATTTCCTGAAAATTTCATCCAAATCCATCCATAACTTTTTGAGTTATCTTGCTAATTAGCCAACAAACAAACAAACAAACAAACAAACAAACAAACAAAAACAAACCCTGGCAAAAACATAACCTCCTTGGCAGAGGTAATAATTTAGTGTTTTTGTGTGGTCCATCCAAGTACAATAAAAAGTAACAGGAAGGAAATTATAAATACAACAAAAAACAATATATATATTTATATGTATAATAGTTTTGCGTTTTGTGCAGGATGTGTTTGTAAGGATAGAAGCTGTACTTCATACCGGTCCTTTTCAAAAAAATTTTTTTTTTTTTTTAAATTACTCAAAATAATAATAATAATAATAATAATAAACTTTATTTGTATAGCACCTTTCATACAGAAATTGTAGCCCAAAGTGCTTCACATTGATTGAAAAAATACAAGATTAAAATACATTAAGATTTAATTATACATAAAGAAATAAAATGAAATTTGAAATACAATAAAATAAAAAATAAAAACAGAAATACAATAAAATAAAATAAAAATAAAAACAGCGCACAGTCCTGGTTCCTGAATTGTGACCCCATTTTTATCTCCTTTCAAAGGCTGATGAGAATAAAAATGTTTTTAATTTGGTTTTAAATATATTCAGTGAACTGGCTTCTCTAATGTCTTTTGGAATTGTATTCCATAACTTTGGTGCATAGTTAGTAAAGGCTGCGTCCCCCATTTTCTTTTTTTTTCTTTTTTTTTTTATAAACATATATGGCTCTGTATATATTTATACCAAATCTACATAAATAAGTGCGCAAAAATATTGCAGTTATCAATTATGTGGTTTAATGAGGTTATTTTGTTTAATCTCTTTATGTAAAGCCCTCTAAGGCTTCCTTTTATAAATGCTTATTCTTACTTTGCGTCTCCATGACATATTTTCCCTCTCAGACATGTCATGAAGCTGTTGGACGTAATCACACAGGTGTTTTGTGGTCCGTCTCCTCCAGGTGGACTTGTTGGCCCACATGTGGCGCTACCCCACCGTCTCCATCCACGGCATCGAAGGCGCCTTCTCTGATCCAGGAACTAAGACCGTCATCCCCGCTAAAGTCATCGCCAAGTTCTCCATTAGACAAGTTCCCAACATGGATCCTGCAATGGTCAAGAAACAGGTAGAACAGGATCTGAGGCCTGTCCCCCTTTTACACCAACATTCCCAGGAACTTTTATTACCAGGCATGTATTTACCTGGTAACAGAATTCCTGGTCATCTGTGTGGTTTGTGTATCTGCGTCAAGAGTTGATGGAAATTTATACAAAACATTTTGAGTCCTGATGAATTTCTTTGGAATAAATTTGGCAAATTCTTTCAGTGAGGTCCAGGCTGTTTTGAGTGCACAAATACACATGTAAGTGTATTCAGGTGGACAGACAGATGTTTGAGAAGGTCTCTAGCAGTATGGACACTATTAGGAGGAAAACACAGAAGCCACTGGTGCTGAGGTTTGGCTTTTGAATGTCATCTAACTGCTTTTGCTCCTTCTGCTCCTGTGTTTCAGGTCACAGACTACCTTCACTCAGTCTTCGCCAAGAGGAAGAGTCCTAACAAGCTGAAGGTGACCATGGTGATCGGGGCCAAGCCTTGGCTGGCAGACACTCAGCATCCGCTCTACGAGGCCGGAAAGGCAGCCGTCAAGAGAGGTGCCAAACATACGGCTCACATTACATTAAAGCACCCACAAAAAACCCCCCTCAAAAAAACAGAAAACCCTCTGCACTGAAAACACCGACACAACCTGCTCTTGGATTGAAACCTGCACAAAGTCAGAGACCTGAAATGAAAAGCCTGTTTAACCCATAAAGACCCAGTGCTACTTCTGTCAGTTCCCACATGAATTTTTCTCTTTTTTAGCCTTTCTTAACTGATTTATCATCATTACAACATTATCTTCTGTATTTTTTTCATTTTTCACTGTAAATCATGTATTTCCCTCTATTTAACCCTATAACACCAAACATATCATATTTGATCCATGAGTTTTGAAGCCCTCTACATGATCAGTGTGATATTCTTTTTCTTGAAAAACCAGATGTATACAATTAGATACATGCAATACACAGATAATCCACCAGGGGGAGGAGTTCATTCACCAGAGGCCTTTCCAGTGATACGACAAGACTGTCATTAACCATTTCATACATACTGGTCACTACAGTGGACAGTTATTCTACAGCTGTTCTCTTGTATATTCATGGATTTTGTTATTTTAGTTTCATATCAGCCAACACAATACACAATACACTGCAATTAATAACATTACTTTAACCCTTTCATGCATGAATCATAAGAACCTTAGTCAATATTTTTTTCTTAAGTGTTTTTATTCCTCTTTAGGCATGAAAAAAGCATTGTAATTGAAATTTTTTTTATGAACCTATTTTTTGTAGAGTCACAAAAATGTCCACTCAACTGGACACCATGCGTTTAATTTTTGAAGCAAAGAAACAAGTATTTAAAACTCATCATCAGAAAGTGATATACTGTGTGAAAACTATGAAATAAAAACATTTTTAATGCCACTAATCTGATGTTTTGTCACATTTGATCCTACTCAAATACTAGTTATCACTCATTTCATGAAGATAATATCCTCCTGAGATCCAGAAAATTGACATTTTTAGCTTTTTTACACTAAAAAATTGTCTTGATTGGAAACTGCATAATGCAACAGTTTTTTCAGATACATTTTAAAAATCATTTTTATTTATTGATTGATTTTTTAATGGAATGTCCTTTGCAACGGACAGCATATAAGTTAAACTGTCAAAATTTTGTCCCCTATAGAGGACAAATGCATTGCTGGGTCTCAGGAGGATATGCAAACAAACAAACAAAAAACAAAAAACAACTTTTTGTTTCAGGAAACTGTTAATTACAGTCTAATAACAATTAGCAACTTATTTCCACTCAAACATGTCACTGCAGATCAGGTTTATCAAGAGCAGCAGCGTTACAGTAATGGTATGAACTGCAGTGTTATGGATGATACATAAGTGTCCACTGTGTCGGCTGATCTGGAACTAAAACAACAAAACCCATGAATATACAAGAGAACAGCTGGAGAAGAACTGTCCACTGGAGTGACCACTGGAGTGTCCACTGGAGTGACCACTGTGCATGAAAGGGTTAACTTGGCTGCTCTTGATAAACCAAATCTAACATGTTTGAGTGTAAATCAATACCTTGTTATCGTTATTAGACTGTAATTAAACAAAAGGTTTTTTTTGGTTTTTTTTGGCATATTATCTCCATGAAGTGACTAGCATTGGAGTTCACCACAAACAAAAAGTTAAGGATATTTCTTTTTTTTTTTTTTTTTCTTGTCATTTTTGCCATTTGTAAATAAAACTATGTCCGGTCATTAAAAAAATGTGTTTCTATTCAGTTCACACGCAAAAAAGTAAAAAGCATTGTGCAAAAAAATCCCAACTGAAAAAAATAGTCCCAAAATTTTAAATATCCATAACTTTTTGTTTGTAGTGTATGTTAAAATGTGAGAAAACATCAAATTAGCAGCATTCAGTGTTTTTTATTTCATAGTTTTCACACAGTACATCAGTAAATACACATTTTGTCGCTTTAAAAATTAAACACACATTTTTGCAACTCCATGAAAAATAGCTTCATAAAAAAAAAAAAAATAATAATAATCTCATTTTTTTTTAAATGCCTAAAGAGGAATAAAGAAAAAAAAAAAAGATTAATGTTCTCATAATTTATGCATAAAAGGGTTAATAAGGAAGGAGGCAGAACTTTGCCAATTTTGAAAAGGAATTACCAATTTGTTAAACATGTTTGTGTTATATTATGTTTTTGTTTGTTCAAAAATAATAATATTTGAGCATTGAGACCCCATGTATCAAATATGATACAAATGAAAATCCTACATGGAAACTGATATTTGAAAAACCAGTAAAGACCAATAAAGGCTCCGGTTTCAAAGAACTGGAATTTTCTGTCAATGATTTAATGGTTCAGGCTTTAAAGGGTTAATTTCCTATATTTAATTCAGATGCTTATGAAAACTCAGAGTTAATTCAAAACTTAGTATATCAAAACAGAGAACACTGAAGAAAAAGGGAGTTTTTCTGCAAATATATCAATAATTGAACATAAAACAAGTGTGTCCATCCACTGTCGTTGATCCAACTTTACTGGTGAATCAATGCTGTAGAAGATGACGGTGTTTCCACGGTAACTATGGAGCCTCTGAATGTCCAAAGGGGTCATATCTGATGACCGTGAAAAGATGATAAACTGTACTTGACACCAGTTATTTAATGGATTGGATTTATTATTATTTCCATGAATTGATAGGAATCGAGGATCAGCAGGTATTAAACAGTTTAGATCAGTAGATGTTCTTGGTCACCAGAGGCTGTTTGGGTCTTTATGGGTTAAATTGTTTAGAATAGATGACCTGGAGTCTCCATCTCTGCACCGTTTCCTCATAATATCACTTTAGATCCGCATCTTTAGTTTATGAAAGATTAGACTGTACACAGTTAAGGTCAAACCACGCATTAACTCTGAACATTTTGTTGAGTTCAGTCAGTCTGGATAAGTTTAACCCTTTCATGCATACTGGTCACTACAGTAGAAACAGTTCTTCTCCAGCTGTTCTCCTGTATATTCATGGGTTTTGTTGTTTTAGTTGCATATCCACCAACACAGTGGACACTTATGCATCATCTCATACACTGCAAAAAGTTACTCTAACTTTGCTGTTTTTGATAAACCTGATCTGCAGTGACATGTTTGAGTATAAATCAACTGCTAGTTGTTATTAGACTGTAATGAACAGTTTTCTTAAAACTTTTTTTGCATATTGTCTCCATGAAATGAGTAATAACTAGTATTAGAGTATGTTAAAATGTGAGAAAACATCAGATTAGCTGCATGAAAAATGTTTTTATTTCATAGTTTTCACACAGTATATCACCTTCTGACATTGCGTTTTAAATACATGTTCCTTTGCTTTAAAAATTAAACGCATGGTGTCCAGTTGAGTGGACATTTTTATAACGCCATAAAAAATAGGTTAATTAAAAAAAATGTCAATCATATTATTTTCTTTATACCTAAAGAGGAATAAAAACACTGAGGAAAAAAAAATCTTGACTAAGGTTTCGATAATTCATGCATCAAAAGGTTAAAATAACACCAGAGAGAACTTTGAACTTCAGCTTCTACTTATTTTGTCCTATTCTCTGAGGGTCAAAGGTTGTGTTTAATATTTGTACTTAAAATTCTCCAACTTAAATCCAATATTTAGAGCAGAAATGAAATGTTCTGAACTCTGAGTCTGAGTACGTATACAGACTTTGGTGAGGCCAAAGATGATGTTTGTCTGGTGGAACGAAGAAAGTCTTGCAGAAATATTCCACATAATATATATATACAGTAATATTTCTGCTCAGAATAAAGTATATGTAAAGCAGGTATTCACTTAGAGCAGCGGTTTCAATCTTTTTCCCCTTTGATGCTTCATTATTTGTGCCCGTCCTGCCCACACACACAGCAAATGAATTCACTCGAAAGCTTTATTGGCAAAAAATTACCATAAATTAAAGCCCTTTTTGCATTCCTCTTTGGTTTATCCTGGTTATCTTTGGTGATTATAATTTTAATGCAGTCAGAGCTCACAGAGGTTTGATCGACTAAGTGAAAAAATTAACATAGTTTTGATTTTCTATTTAATGTGTTCGTATTTACAGTCCTGTGCAAAAGTCCTAGTCCAACATTAGGTTTGTGGGTTTAGTAAAGTTCTAACGTCCACATATATGCATTTATCACTGTCTGTATTTAGATCCAGTCTGATATATGTGAAGTATGTACAGCAGGAAAAACAGCTTCTATAAACTAAAGTGTTCATATTTGGTGTGACCTCCCTGTTGAGCCGCATTATGTCATAAATTCCCATTACATAATAAAAGTTCAAAATGTAATAAGAATGTCACGTCATCTTGTAATAAAGCCGCATTACGTAATTAAATGTCGCATTTTGTAATAAACTACCTCAATGCATTATGTAGTAAATTTTTTCGCATTATGTAGTAAGTTATTACAATTTGAGAAGTTTATTACAAAATGCACTGGACGCATTTTTATTTTCAGGAAAATGTAATGTGATAAATTAATCTTTAAACTGTGGCTAAAGTTCTGATTCCATTACCTGGAGCTCCTGTGACTAATTTCTTCTAAACTGCTCTGAAATTATATTAATTTGGATTGTTATTACATCATGAACCATGTTATTATATTTTTTTTTTTGTAATTTTATTTCTTTATATAATAGGGACAGTGCATATTAATGAACATCTACAATAACTGCAGCTGTAAATATGCCAGATTGTAGCAGCAGTGCTAATTTCCATCTGTAGTCCTTAGGCAGGTGACAAGAAAGACAGCTGACAAACAGGCAAAATATAGTCAAAGACATCATAAAAGACAGTAGACAGAAATGCAAAACATCCTAAAACTAGAAGCACTCGGAGAGTGCAGACCTCCACCAAGGCTGATCAGTGCCCCCCCCCCCCCCCCCCCCCCGTGGGCCCCCCCACGCCAAGGAGATTATGTTTTTGCCAGGGTTTGTCTGTCTGTCTGTCTGTTTGTCTGTCTGTTAGTGTGCAACATAACTCAAAAAGTTATGGACAGATTTTGATGAAATTTTCAGGGTTTGTTGGAAATGGGCCCCCCCACCCCTGATCACCACCAAGATTTAATCATTTCTTCCTTATCCCATTTCCAACAAACCCTGAAAATTTCATCCAAATCTGTCCATAACTTTTTTGAGTTATGTTGCACACTAACGGACAGACAAACAAACAAACCCTGGCAAAAACAGAACCTGTTTGGCGGAGGTAAACACACAGAACAACACAGTGAGGATGATCTACTGATGGTCACAGGCTTGGTTTTCCTTCATCCAGTGTTTAAGCTGTGATTTGAAGGAGGCATATGACTGTGAGTGTCTTATGTTGAGCGGTAAACTGTTCCAGTGACTGACAGGGCAGTTTGTCCAAATGTAGTGCGTCTGCGTGGCACCTCCCAGTCTCCTCCAGCTGTGGCCCTGGTGACCATCCCACTGACAGAGCAGGATCAGAGAAAATCTGTCAAGGGAGGAGGGGCCAGTCCATGCAAGACTTTATATATCAGGCAAGCATTTTTAAAATTCACAAAATTATTAAAATTAAGAAATGTATATTTATCTAAAACCTGCTTTCAGCCTTTGCATTGTGGATTTTCCCAGCGTTGAACTCAGGTTCATGTAAATGTCAGGATAGGTGACTTCTGTCCCAGATCAGTGTTGGTAGAACACTTGTTGTTTGGTAGCTTGTATGGATCCATGTCCAGTCCAGCTGTCTTTAATTTCATCTTATATTCCACATTTTTCCAGGTCTGGCTGTAGTTACTGCTGTACTCCGCCATGTTGAGCCGGTTTGTTTTTGCCACTCAGTCTGACTGAGAGGGGCGTGGCCTAGGGGGGAAGTGACGGATGTGCATTCCCTCTGTTCTTTCAGAAACAAAGTTGTTACATCTGTTTATAGCGGCATCGATGACTGATGATGACATAACAGGTGTGGAAGGGCCGTCTCATTTCATAGGGGAAGGTTTCAACCTCTACAACTTGTAACTTTGTTTCAAGGGGGAGGGCCAAGGGGTGAACAGGGACTGGGCCTTAATGTGATGTAGGCATCTTCTAATCTCAGACGTGAAAACACCAGATTTCCTTTAATTTATTTTTTGTAATGAGTAACGATACAGTGCATTAAAAGTGTATCGGAGTAGAAGTATGCAATTGAATTAGGAAATGTAGCTTAGTAAAAGTGAAATTAAACAGAATAAAAAATACTAAAAGGCACAACATCTTCTAAAACATACTTAACCCTCCGGTATCTGGGTGCGCCTTTTAGGCACACTCTGCACTTTGTGTTAAAAAACTTCATATTATTTTTTACAATTTAAATAAGGTTAGAATTCAGAAGTTGTTCATTTGTGCATGATCTTTAAAATTCTGTCCACCAACTCAAATGTGCACATTGTAAACAAAAGAAACTGACCAGACTAGCATCTGTCTGCCAAGTGTGCCTAAAACGCACTATTTCTAACATTTGATCTGTATGATTAGGGCTGAGCTGGATTTACAAAAATAAAATCAAATTAGAGCAGAAAAATAAATCAATATATAATATTTAATAGTTTTATTTATAGGTGTGCATTTTACGCACACTTGGTGACAGATGCTAGTATTTTTGAACATTTGACCTAGCGCCAAAAATAATAATGCAAATTAACTGATGTTGGAGTTAATCACTGACATATGCCAGGATGAAAAAAATCTAATAATATGTGATCCACTTTTTATGGAGTATGTTGAAAAAAAATTTTTTTGGGTGTGTTTTTTGCATCCAAAAAAATGGTTTGTTTCCATTACAAACACGGCATTTAAAGGGTTAAAAAAATGTGACAATTATTGAGTATTTAGTATTTTTTATTTACGGCTCAAGTTGATGAAATAGAAAAAAGTGTAAAAGAATTAAAAACAAACTGTATGAAAAATTTTTTGACATTATTCCACAAGTGTGCCAAAATGGCACACTTGGTGCTTAGTAGGGGCCTTGCTGGACAGGATACCGGAGGGTTAAGTACAGTAGTGAAGTATTAGTACTGCATTACTATACCACACTGGTTATGTTACAGCCTGTTGGAAAGTACGTGTGAGTACTAAGTCACTGCTCGGTCAGTCAGTTATGGTCCATGACATGTTACCTCCTTCATTAGCTGTTCCAGCACCGTTAGTGTCACAGACTCGTTTTGTCCGATTACCTGGGCTGTGATGGACTGTTCACTGACCCCCTGCAGCAGACACTAGTCTAAGATGACACATTATTAACCAGTCTTGGTCACATCTTTAGGACAACGGCAGAATACAAAGCTTACGGCTGCACAAACACATGCTTTTCACTCAATCTTGCTCACTGACTGCTGTCTGTTTACTTGCACTCAATAACCCGGAATCAACGGTTATGTCATTTACAGCCGGTAATGGCTGCTCCCCATAGGTTCTGCCCCCACCCTGAACTCACATAATAATAAAAAGGTCCAGTGTGGTGCATTTATGTGGATTTGCACCTCTCTCACTTATAAATAAGACGAAGCACAATTAATGTAAACATGACCAGTACAGGTACGCTTCAGATATTCAGTTTATTACCAGATCTTGTCATAAATCCTCACTTCTTTTCCAGTTTTCGACATGGATCCTGATCTGATCCGTGAGGGCGGGACCATCCCCATTGCCAGAACCTTCCAGGACGTGACGGGGAAGAGCATCATCATGATGCCCATCGGAGGGTTTGACGACGGGCTGCACTCGCAGAACGAGAAAATGAGCAGGTTTGACTCAGCTGTAGTTGAAACCGTTCCCTTTGTTTTTATTTGCGTCTATAAACAGTGGAATCTGACGGAGACGCAGGAGAGAGGATACGGAAAATCAGCCGTAGGCACAAACACTTGAATCCTCTCTAACCCCTTAAAGACCTGCAAGGACTTTTGTGGTGACGCAGCCCTTCATTTTATCACTATTTATTATTTTATCATCTGTATTTCTCTGTGAAAATCAGGAATTTTCTAATATTTGATTTGCAGATCATGTGGATGTTAATAAAGGGTCTGAGTTAATTTAAGAAAAGTGAAGAAAAGGTGACTTTTAGAAGCAGATATTATTAACTGAACATAAAAACAAGCATCCAACACTAGTATCATGGGTCAAACTCCATGGGTTTTACTAGTGAATCAATGCTGTAAAAAATGATGATGTTTCCACGTTCACTAAAGAGCCTCTGAAAGTCCAAATGGGTCGTATCTGATGACCATGAAAAGACCACAAACTGTATTTTACATAAATTATTTACACGTATTGATATGATCAGTGGATCAGAAGATATTAAACATCTTATCTCAGTAGATGCTTCTGGTCTTTGAGGGCTGAGCTTTCAGAACCAGCTTTAAACTCATCCATCCACTAATGTAAAGAATAAATGTATGATGGAATAAAAGAAAATTGAATCTGGAGATGAAGCTGTAACTGGGTGCTTCTATGAAACTGGGTTTATTTTGGTATCTGGCACTTTTCCAGCTTTTTAGACCCAATAATAAAAGACAAATTTACACATATTTCCTCCAGAATGTACCTAATGATGACCTCTGATAAATGCAAAAAAAAAAAATTATACTCTTGCTACGAGCCATCCCAAAATGTATGAATTTTTAATAAAATATTGGGACCAAAAATAGGACCAAGACTGGGACAGGAAACACTACCTATAAGTGTCCGTGCATTTGATCTGGAAACATGGCTGTAAATGGTCTTATATAGCGCTAGAAATAAAGGCACTGTTAAATTTGTGGATCCTAGTGGTTTTTCTAATCCAGACAAGTGGGTTTTTCATGAATCTCAGTCTCATTCCAGGTTTTATGTGTAACCCATCGTGTCCACTTATGTTACATGCAGAACCTGCCCAGTTAAATGCAAATAAATTAATTTTGTAACAGCGGTCATTTTTGTAAAACACTCTGCCTTGCATAATTAGTTCAAATCCCAAAATGTACCTGTGAGAGAATAAACAGATATTTAAAAAAAAAAATAAAAAATAGCATTTAATTTTCATGTCCTTTTGTTGTTGTTACACACTGACTTTTGTATTAAATATAATATAAAAATGTGTTTTATCTGAAAAATAGTTCATCTCAGTCAGTATTTATTTTTAAAATCCACCCAAAGTGCTTCCAAACTCTTCATAACATTAGTCTACATCTGGTTTGAATTTTTAGCCCCAAGAACCAGTTTCATAGAAGCACCAAATGCAGCAGAAACACTGACTCCACTTTTCATTTCACGTGTTTTTCACGTGGCAAAGACAACAGGAACTGACAAATGTGAAATGAGCAAAAATAAATAAAAAGCTGTCAAGGTCAGAGTTTCATCTCTGATTATTGGATGGATTCTGTCACTCCTAGCAAAAATGAACAGATCGTAGATATTTTTTATACATTTTACAAATAAAGTAATAGATTTTGGGTGTGCTTTACATTTTATCTCAATGTGATCGTTTTATGAAGAACTGAAGAACTATCGTCTATTTCTACATGGTTTCAGATGAATAAACTCTCTCTCAACACCCAAAAATCTAACTGGATCATATTTTGTAACAAAAATAAGAAGTATAACAAGGAAAACAACAAAATATTCACAGATAACTTTGAAATAACCCAGGTATCTTATGTTAAATTTTTGGGTGTTATTGTAGATGAAAAATTAAATTGGAAATCTCATATTAATCTTGTCTGTAAAAAAAATCCTGAAGTCAGTTGGCATTTTGAACAGAGTTGGTTCACTGATAAATCATTCTTGTTTCTTGACTTTTTATTATTGCTTCATTTCTCCTTACATTATTTATTGCAGTACTGTTTGGGCGGCAACCTGTCCCACGTATCTCAATAAGATTCTCTTAATTCAAAAGAAATTTTTCAGAATGATCAGTTTTTCTAACAGACTCCACTCATCTGCTCCTCTTTTCCAAAAATTCAATCTTCTCTCTGTTTTTGATGTGAACGTTTCCCAGACTGGTGTCTTCATGTCCAAATATGGTCACTTAACTCATATTCTTCCTAAAGTTTTTCACAATTTCTTTATGTTGTCTTCTGTTATTCACAACTTTCCGACACGATTTTCAAGCAAATTTTATCTTCGGTACTGCCGAACTTCAGTCTGTCAGTATTCTCTGAAATATGGTGGACCAAATCTGTGGAATAATCTACGACCTGAACTTCAATCAACATCTACAGGGTGTCCCATAAGTCTCCATACACAGGAAAAATAAACGTTTCTTGACATAAACCATTTTTATTTATATAATATGCTCTATATGACTGCCATTTTGTCGGGAACACATTTCAATGCGTGTCCTCCACAGCTGAAGAACTATAAAGAAGAAATATAAAGAAATACATGTTAGAACCATATTTGTATGGAATGTATTATGTCTCCTGTGTATGGAGACTTATGGGACACCCTGTAGTTTATCATTGTTTAAAAAGCATCTGAAAAGGACTTTAAGTCATGAAAATATGTAAGGCTGTATATCACTCGATTTGTATTTGATGATTTGTAATGTAATTACATTTTTATTGTTTTTACTTTAGTTTATTATTTCAGTTATATTGTATTTTTTAATTCTTTTTGTTTTTTTGTGTATTGTTCATTTCGGGGGTGGTATTCATAGAAGCCTTCTTTTTTGGCTTCTAACCTCTCCTGCACCATTTTGTTACTTGTTTGAATGTTATATGAATGTCTCGGTCACCACTTTTAATGCAAAATTTACCTCTTTGTTGCGACAAATTGACATGTGGAGCGCAACCATCGCAAGATCTTTTCTAAAAATCAATGGAAAGTGGAAGAAAGCTTTCCAACGACTGAAGGACGCCACGAGGTCAAGGAAAATATTCTGCTTTTTGAACAAGGTGACTGTAAACGCACCGCAAATACGTTCCTCTGCTTTGTCCGTTTTCAGGTACAACTATATTGAAGGAACCAAGCTATTCATCGCCTACCTGAATGAAGTCGCCCAGATCAACAAGACCAGCATCTGATATCTGATGGCGAGGACCTCCAACATGTCAACTCTACCATGAAGGACAAAAATGAACAATCGCTGACGCTGGATTTGTATTTTTACTGAGACTATTGTTCTGCTAAGCTTTAATTTATCTGCAGCTCAAGTACCTCTGAGTGTTTATCTATCTATCTATCTATCTATCTATCTATCTATCTATCTATCTATCTATCTAGTCGTGTGCTTGAATGTACAACCTGTTTAAATGGAAAACATTCCTAAACTGTCAGTACGTGTGAATGATCTTCTGCAGCCGCTTCCCGTTTCCGTTCATACAGTATATTTATGTTGCATTTAATGTCACACGGTACTGTACGAGTGTTCATGTCATGTAGTAAAAGCTCAACAAAGCAACAATCTGTCGCCGTATGTGTGTGTGTGTGTGAATATTAATAATAAGACAAACACACGTGTGGGTGTTCAGTGTTTATTCAGTCATGTGATATTTATTCGACCACTCACACATTCACTGCACATTATTTAAAGTCATTTCGGAGCCAGTCAGGTGAATAAATACATGAAACCAGCATTTCCAAAAGCGTTTATTCCACTGTTTTTACCGTAATTTGACAGTAAATTAGACTCGGTTCGCGGTGCTGTCTGATATGTCTGTTTTTGGACGTTTCTATCTTAAAACAGACCACTTGATAAAAAGCAGTGACGCCAAGAAAACAGAAAATCATCTGAGCCTTCTTTCAGTATTTTCTTACTTGTTTACAGAAATTGTGAATTATTCCCTTTATGACACACTGCAAACACCAGTCAGTGAATAAAAAAACATTTATTAAGTGAGTGGTAGGAAAACCCCTTCTAAGTTAAGATTCATTGCCTTTAGAGCTTCAGCTGATGTTTACTGGTGTTACATTTCACTGATTAAATGTCTGTCATGGAAGAGTAAAACCAAGCCAGGGTTGGAATTTTCTGTTTCCTCATAAAAATGACTAAAGATAATGACTAATTTAACAAATTAGCTGCAACTCTGATTCACTTTTTTCTAAAACAAACACCAGACTTTCTAGGAATTCAGACAAGTTAAGATTATTATCCATACAGCGCTGTATCACAAATGATAAATGTTCCTCCAGGGGCTTCACTGTGACTTCTGTGTCCAGTAAAAACAAACACTGTCCTTCAACCCTTGATTATATCAGATTTCTGTGTGTGATACTGACCCATTTCCATGATCTCAGAATGAATATTACAGAAACAGATCAGAAGATGAAGATTTTTATGCTTAATTCAACAAGTTTGGCTATTAACCCTTTCATGCATGAATTACGACAACCTTCAAGATCAAGATTTTTTTCCCAGAGTGTTTTTATTCTTCTTTAGGCATTAAAAAAAATAATGCGATTGAATATTTTTTTTATTAACCTATTTTTCCTGGGGTTGCAAAAATGTCCATTCAGCTGGACATCGTGCATTTAATTTTTGAAGCAAAGACACGTTATTAGTGTTTTCTTTTGTTGGAAGCTCCAAGAAAAAGTCTGGATTTGTCTCGGTCTCATTTTTATAAATTTATTTCGACTTAATCTGATCACAAACAAAGCATTACTTAGTACAAAGGATCCACCTCAAGGAGGAAATGTGTGCTGACCAAGATGTTCCAACCAACACATACGATCCTAAAAACTTACAAAGTGAAACGAAGGAATTCTACCTTAAAACATTAACTACTGACTAATATGTGATTAAACTTAAGACTTTACCTGTCTAAATTAAAATAATATTTCAATGTATTTACTGATATACTGTTTGAAATCTAGGAAATAAAAACATTTTCAATGCTGCTAATCTGATGTTTTCTCACATTTTAACATGTACTAAGACTAGTCATTACTCACTTCATGGAGATAATATGAAAAAAAAAACCTTTTTGTTTAAAGAAAAAAAAAAAGCAATAAAGAGCTGCTGATTTACACTCACACATGTTAGTGCAGATCAGGTTTATCTAGAACAGTAAAGTGACAGTAATGGTCTGAATGTCAGTGGTTCTCAGTCTTTTTCTGTCGGGCCCCCCTTTGGAGCACGAAAAGTCTCCAAGCCCCCCTCAACCCCAACAACATTGTACCTGTGGTGCAATTATTACTTTTATTGAAAGAAACATCAATATCCTAAAAATACTTTTTGCTTTTCCTTGAATAATTTGTCATGCAAATTAAAAATAACTTCGATTTTTGATTGAACAATAAAAATGACCTCAACAAGACTGCTCCCTGAGACATGATTTTTCAAAATAAAAATAGGAAATGTGTAATTATCTTAAAACTATGACAATAAGGTAAATATTTTTGTAGAACTACAAACAAATTTTGGAAACAAAGATGAACATTTTAACAATATCAGTGGCTGCAATGAGCCTGTTTCCGTTGCACATCTCAGAACATTAAAGTGAAAACTGTACAAACTGTGCAAAAGCAGAAACATGTCACATTTTTCTTTTCCAGTCCAGTCCTTGTCCATTCTCCAAACCTAAACTCTGTGTCTATTCTAGTGACAGATCACTATGGCAGTAGATTTATTTGTTGTACGTCCCTAAAATGAGTCCAGGGTGCTCCAACGCTAAAACATTAGTTCCACCTGATACATGTTTGAACCTGAAGAAAAAAAACAAAACACCTAGGAATGATCCCATGCCCCCCCTGGAAAGCCTTTGCACCCCCCTGGGGGGCCCCGCCCCACAGTTTAAGAAACACTGGTGTATGGGATGCTGCGTAAGCGTCCACTGTGTCGGCTGAAATGAAACTAAAACAACAAAACCCATGAATATATAAGAAAACAACTGGAGAAGAACTGTCCACTGGAGTGACCACTGTGCATGAAAGGGTTAATTCAGAATTATTGTGATAAAAATCCCATTCGCTGTTTTCAAACCATAACGCTCTAAACATAGTAGCAGTGGGTTAGTATTATATATATATTTTTTGTTATATTCTCATTTCCCTGTACAAACATATTCCTGTAGTGTGTCTGTGTCATACATCCCAGCAGAAAGTGGAAAGGAGGAACCCTGGTGTTGTGAAGAAGCCGTGTCTGAAACTTCAGCGGCCTGATTCACAACACCAGCTGACCCTCCCCACCGACGCGACGCCGCAGATCAGTCCCAACCCGAGCCTGGACGTGGTCTCCGGTCCCGGATCCTCATCGTCACCGAGCTGTGAGGGAGTGAGTCACCGAACAGGAGTCTATACTTACCTTTCATTTTCTGTTTTTTTCACAATAAGAGTCTGAATCAGTGTGGGTGCAGTACATCCTGTTCGGCCACTGGAGGGCAGTTCAGAACCAGCAGCTCAGCTCACGGCTCGGATGTCAAACCGCTGACACACCCTGACTTAACCTGTAAAAAAAAAAAAAGAGGCAGAAAAAGGCAGATTTACAGGTTAGAAATGTAGCTTTGAACTGGAAAAAAAAGGCTAAAATTCAGCAAATTTGCCACAAGATCAAACAGAACTAAGTACGACATGTAATGACGTGTGCGGAGCGTCTGTCAGATCCACAGATCAGCTCTCAGATGTAACACTGCTCTATTTGGTCGCCTATTTATAAAGTGCTTTAGTATTGAGGACAGGGCCGTGATGGAGCTGAGAATAACTTTGGTTTCACAGCGGCAAGCCTTAATCCACCTTGAAGCAGCCCACTGAGTATGAAAAGTGAAATGGTGTCATGGTTAAGTGGGTTTACGGTGAAACGCTCCTTTAACAATATTTAACTTTGGTTTTTAATGCATTGTTTTCAGCAAGGACATCGCTAATAGGATGAGTTTTTAAGTAAACGCTCTGTAATCTTTTCTATTTAATACAATTTCGGACAGAAATAAAGTGGAGAAAAACTGTATCATTTGAGGGCAGACCGCTGAGATTTATGACCTGAATAACGTACGTCGAATCGCCACGAGCGGAGAAAAATTATCGTTTGTAATAGATTTATTAAATTGAGTAATTCTGTAAAATTAAAGATCACAGTCAGATTAGATGAGTGGTGGTGGAGGGAGTGTTCAGACCCTTAGCCGGGTAAAGAATAAAAGGTCTTTTATTGAAAATGTTACGATGCAAAAGTACAAATATATATATTTGCGTTCTGTGTTTTAGACTAAAAAGACTCTTTATGCCAGGGCTGTCAAACTCATTTTAGTTCAGTTCCACATTCGGCTAAATTTGATCTGCAGTGGGCCAAACCAGTAAAATAATAACATAATAACATATAAATAATGTCAACTCCAAAATTTTCTCTATGTTTTAGAGTGAAAAAAGTCAAATTAAACACTGAAAATGTTTACATCTACAAACTACCCTTTCAAACAATGTGAATAACATGAACAAACTGAAAAAATCCGTGTTATTTTAACAATATTCTGCCTCAGTTTATCATTTCCACATGTACATTAGAACTTACAGATCACAGCGGGTCTACAAATACACAAAACATTTAATAACAGACAGAATATTGTTAAAATTGTACTTACTTCTCTTCAAACATTTCAGGTTGTTCATATTTGTTCAGGTTATTCACATTTTTGGTGAAATTATACTTTGTTTTAGTGTAAATACATGACAATATTTACATTTACAAAAAGAGACATTTGGAGTTGTGAGTATTTCTATGTTATTCTGATCGTATTTGACTGGTCCTGTCCACTTGAGATTGAACTGGTCTAAATGTGGAACCTGAACTAAAATGTTTAATATCTTAGTGTAAATTTTGCATTTCACTGCTTCATCCCAAGGGCCAGATTGGACCATTTGGCGGGCCGGATTTGGCCCCCGGGCCGCATGTTTGACACCTGTGCTTTATGCAGAATACACCATACTTAAGTGCATATTAAACATAACACTGGTCAACAACAAATGTATTGTTTCAGTTTTTTGAGCTGATTTAGGATCATTTTGGTGCTGAATCCAAAAATCACATTCATTTTGCTCAATCAGGTCAACTTTCTCAACTATGCTACATATTGGCTTTTGAACATTTTTGCTTACATTTATGGGCATTTTCACATCATATGATACAAAATTCTTTCATATTTCTTGCAATAAACGAGTTCTGAAGATTTTACTTTTGCCAATTTATGATTAATGTTTTTTTTTTGTTTTTTTTGCACAATGACGATTTAATGTTCAATTTACATGTACTTACCTCTATTATTCAATTTACAGGAATTAAAGTTTGTAACACTTAATAAATACATCCTGTTAGAAAATGATTTTTTTTTCTCTTAAAACCTCTTTTGGGTGAGAACTATATAAAAAAATCAACTGATAAAGTCACAAAACTGTAATTAATTTTGTGAGAAGATCAAATTTTTCAAAATCAAATTAGCAAAAAAAACCTGACCTGATTGAGAAAAACAGATGTTATTTTTGGATTTAGCGGTGCAAAATGGTCCGAATTCAGTTGAACAAACCTAGACAACTTGCAAAAAGCATTTTTTTGTAACCCAGTGGAATTTTAGTGCTGCAGAACCTCCAGCTGCTGGTTTGAACTATTTCACTTCTTAAAAGCATTGGTTTTCCAGTTAAAAAAGTATCCTAGTAACAGCTGAGGTGTAGTAATACAGAAAAGGAACCCAGCATAAAATGGAAGCAACAATTAAAGTCATCAAAGCTGCATTAAAGGGAAGTTTTAGGATCACTTGGTGGCAGCAAAACAAGACAAAAGCACATTATTGATTCACTACGCAGCGTCGAGAAGACGTAAATTTCCAACGCTTATTTGTTTTTTGGCGTCAGTGTGCAATAATTCAATAATTCCCTTTCAGCGTATTATAATTCAAGTGGTCTAAGAGGACATCAGACTGGTGCATCTACTCCTCTCCTTTGTAGGTCTTTTCCGACATTAAATAAACGTCCATCGCTGTTCAGATTCTGTCACTCATCCAGTATAGAGGCTTGGAAATGTGGTCGTTATGCTTTATTTTCAGTCTTTTAATTTGGATCAAAAAGATAAAGTTGAAGAAGATATTTTCTAATTCTGGCCTTTTTTTTATCCTTAATTTTAGCTCCTGAAGCTTTAGAAGTAAATGCAAATCACCGTAATAGCCTAAATCATATTGGCATCAGTTTTGTTCTTTGAGAAAAAAACACATAATAAGAACCTTGTCACAGTTTTTATATAAGTGACATTATATTATATACAACTATAGCCACAGTAACAACCTTAAGTGTCAAGTGTTAAAAAAAAAAACATCTCCAAAACATGTTAAATATATTCCTATAGACCAGGGCTGTCAAACTCATTTTAGTTCAGTTCCATATTCAGCTAAATTTGATCTGCAGTGGGCCGAACCAGAAAAATAATAACATAATAACCTATAAATAATGACAACTCCAAATTCTTGTCTTTGTTTTAGTGTAAAAAAAATATTAAATTATGAAAATACTTACTTTTATAAACTATCCCCCCCCCCAAAAAAAAAAAAAAAAAAAAAAAAAACCCTGAACAAACTGAAATTTAAATTAAAAAATGTAAGAAAATTTAGTGCAATTTTAACAATATTATTCCTCAACTTCTCATTTGTCCACATGCATTATGGATCAGATCTACAAAGACACTAAACACTGACGAACAGGCAGAAAAATTATTAAAATTGTGCTGAATTTTCTTGAGACATTTCAGGTTCTTCATATTTGTTCAGGTTATTCACATTTTAGTGTTTCAGGATAGTTTGTAAATGTAAATATTTTCATATTTAATGTTATTTTTTGCACTAAAACAAAGAAAAAAATTAAGCTGTTAATTCTAGATTTTTTTTTTTTTTGCTTAATTCAAGATTTTTTTTACTTAACTGAAGATTTTTTTTTTTGGCTTAATTCAAGATTTTTTTTTTTTTTACTTAATTTAAGAATTTTTTTGGCTTAACTGAAGATTTTTTTTCTTTTTTTGCTTAATTCAAGATTTTTTCGCTAAATTTGAGATTTTTTTTTTTTTTTTTGGCTTAATTGAAGATTTTTTCCTTAATATAAGCTAAATTTTTTTTTTTTTGCTTAATTCAAGACTGTGGAATTTTTGCACTTGGCAAATTCATCCCAGGGGCCGGAATGGAACCTTCGGCGGGTCAGATTTGGCCCCCGGGCCGCATGTTTGACACCTCTGCTATAGACGCTTCAAGTGTTGAAAAGACCTCTGACAGTTTGATTTTATGCTGCTTTTACTGTATATTATTTCACATTATTACAATATTCTGATCACACCAGCGTCAGTGTTCATTATTCACTCTTAACTCTATAATCTCCTGACAAAAGCCTCTCACTCTTCAGCTGCTAAACTCTGCTTCATTATCTGTTTATTCGCCTTTCGAAGGTAGAGTGTAAGCAGTTATTTCATGTACTGTCCTGATGAGAGCTGCTGAAAAAAAACACTCATCGGGAAAAAAAAAATGTGTAAATGACAAAAAACTAAAAGGCAAATTGTGATACTGTGTGGATTTGTCTATTTTTTCTTAGTTTTGCGCAACACAACATGGTAGACAAGTACACAACATGGCACTGACTCCAACCACTCAACAAAACAACATTTTTACAGTTTTACCCCTAATGCATCATTGGGTTTTTTTGTTTTTTTCATTTTGTTTTTATTGGAAAAGGAGCAAGATATCTCAACATTAACATCAATAAATATGATATCTATTAGAGTCCTTTTTGGATTTCTTATTTTATACAAACAACAGTGTCAAACAAAACAAAAACATGAACTGAGTGCTTACAGTTTTTTTCTCACTTTCGCTGTATTTACCTCCATCTTGTTCTTTAAACATTACACGTTTATGCAAAAGTAAAACATTCGCAAAGAATAAAGGCAGGGAGATTAGAAAGAAGACATTCGTAGAGGGGTGAGACAAATTCTGGGCGGCTAGAGCAGGGGTGTCAAACTCATTTTCTTCCGGGGGCCACATTCAGCCCAATTTAACCCTTTCATGCACAAAATATTATTATTAGTCAAGATTTTTTTTTTTTTAAATGAGTGTTTTAATTCCTCCTTAGGCATGAAAAAAAAATTTTGATCAAGTTTTTTTTCCTCATGGAAATACAAAAATGTCCATGCATTTAATTTTTGAAGTAAAGAAACATAAACCCAATATCAGAGAGTGAGATGAAAACAATGAAATAAAAACATTTTAATGCTGCTAATCTGATTTTTTCTCACATTTTAACATATTATAATGCTAGTTATAACTCACGTCATGGAGATAATATGCAAAAAAAAAATTTAAAAAAAAAAATTGTCTAACAAATAACAATTGATTTACACGAAAACATGTTACTCCAGATCAGGTTTATCAAGAACAGCAAAGTTACAGTAATGGTGTGAATGTCAGTGTATGGGATGATGCATAAGTGTCCACTGTGTTGGCTGATATGGAACTAAAACAACAAAACCCATGAATATACAAGAGAACAGCTGGAGAAGAACTGTCCACTGTAGTGACCACTATGCATGAAAGGGTTAATCTGAAGTGGGCCGGACCAGTAAAATAATAGCATGATAGCCAATATAAATAATGACAACTCCAAATTGTTTTAAGTGCAAAAAATAACATTCAGTTATGCCAATATTTATATTTAAAAATGATCCAAACAAAAAGGAGGTGAATAACGTGAAAAAAATAGAATTTGTGAAGAAATATAAGTACAATTTTATCAATATTATGCCTCAACTTATCATTTATACATATGCATTATAGGTCAGATCTACAAAGGTGCAAAACATTTAGTAACAGGCATACTTGTTCAAGTTATTCACATTTTAAAGGATAGTTTGTTAATGCAAACATTTTCATAATTTAATGTTTTTTTACACTAAATCAAAGAGAAAAAATTGGTGTTGTCATTATTTATAGGTTATTATGATATTATTTTTGACTTTGATGCCCTAACTTGCACTTTGCAAATTCATCCTGCGGGCCGGATTGGAACCTTTGGCGGGCCGGATTTGGCCCCTGGGCCGCATGTTTGACACCTGTGGGCTAGAGGATACAAACTGAATCCATTTGTCCCAAATATGGTCACATTTACCCCTCTGGATTCTGACAGAGTAAGTCCATTTTTCCATTTTGAAAATTTGCTAGACGCTCTGGTACCACTCTTCTGCTGTTGGTGGAGTTGGCTTTAACCACCGTATTGTAATAGATTTCTTGCTGGCTGCTAAAAGCGCCTGTAATACTTTTGTATCCTCCCTCCGCTCTAGTACAGAGACACCACCAAGAAATAGATTTACAAAGTTAGAGGTGACATGAACCTTGAAGACCGATACCTAATGCATCATTCTAATAATGACATTAATCATGCTGTACGTCTGTTTGTTTGCTTTGTTTGTATCTGGAGGCAGTCGTCGCCCTGAACAAACCACAAGTTTTAATTAAAGATCAATGAGGCCCCAAGATCTACAAACCCATAAAGTACTCGACATTTTTTATGGTTTCTCTGTAGACAAACAGGTGCAGTTCCACTCCCTGCTCTGTGTCTACGGCTCATTTTAGTTCAGTTCCACTTTCACCTCAATATGATCTGCAGTGGGCCGGACTGCTAAAATAACAACAGTGAAAAAAGTACCATTACATTCGGATAATGTTTACATCTATAACGTTTCCTTAAAAATCTGAATAACATGAATAACTTGAAATGTCTTCAGAAAAACAAGTGTAGTTTTAACCATATTCTGCCTCTTTTTATCAGTTTATCATTTACACATGTGCATTACAACTCACATTACAATTACAAACACACAAAACATGTAGTAACAGGCAGAATATTGTATTGGTAAAACTGCATGGACTTCTCTTCAGACATTTCAGGTTCATATTTGTTCAGGTTATTCGCATTTTTTGTAAAAGGATAGTTTATTAACGTAAACATTTTCTTGTAATTTTACTTTTTTTCCCACTAAAACAAAGATAAAATCTGCAGTTTTCATTATTTATAGGTTATTGTGATCATATTTTACTGGTCTGACCCAACTGAGATTTATTTGTTCTGTATGTGGAACCTGAATTACAATGATTTTTTGCACCATCGATTGTTAATATCTTCAGTGTAATTCATCCTACGGGTCAGATTGGACCCTTTGGCGAGCCGGATTTGGCATGTTTGACACCTGTGGTCTGCGGTGAGGCTTCATCGGCTAAACTCTGACTTTTCCCAGTGAGCGGCTTCGTCAAACGGACTTCCTCGGGGCGGTTTGGGAGCTCTGCCTCGGCCTCCAGGTGAGAGGGGTTTACTGTACTTCAAACTGGATGAGTATTCATGGTGTTCCACGGCTCTTGTTGTGCAGTCGGGTTTTAAGTGTAGCCTTTGACCACTCCATTAATCATGGGTTTGTCCTCCTGTCCGACCAATCCAGACCGGGTCAGTCCTTTACTAATTCCTCCAAAAGCTGCCGTGTCACACTCAACATAATATCCCGGCAATACATTCTGCCTAATCCCTTTTTATCAGGTTCGCTGGCCTTTCTGGTCAATCTAATTGCGACAAAGCCCACATAAGGGCTTTTGTGCCCAAAGAAAGTTCTTTTACGGTTTCAATTAAACGGCTGGGCCGGCCCAGCAGAAGCTCTTGGCCCGATGCCAGTGTCCTTCAGACAAAGAATGTCACTGCGCATAATGGATAGAAACACTTCACTGAGGAAGAGGGAAAAGAGGTGTAGAAGCAGGGAAAAAAGAAAACCCACCCAGACGCTCTCCTCACAATTTAGCTCATTTCAGAGCCAAAGGTTTTCAAGTATTTTTTTTTTTTTTACAGAGGGAAGAAGCACAAAGATTTAAGTAACAATCAAAAGTTGCCTGAGGGATTATGAGCTGGAGCCAGAGTGTGTGAGAGAGAGAGAGCGAGTGTTTCAGGGGATGGAGACGGAGAGAAACACTCCGCTCCGTTAAAGGGAGTTATTTGAAGACGTACAGCACATTTCAGTTTCAGAGAAGGTAAAAACACTCCAGGATCGGTTATTGAACCTTTTGGGCGATGCCTTGTTTAACGGCTTTCATTGATCCTCATTGTGTTTGATGTTTCAATAAGTCTGAAACACATGATTCTCTTTGTCATTTTCTTCTGCAGCTCATTATAAAAATAAATTTCCACACCTGTACCCACAAAGTTTTTCCGAACGACTGCATCATCAGCCAACGGTAGACTGTCCTCACAGGTGCATCCACATTACTCTGCAGCTCCACTGTTTCTCTTGGATTCCTCTAAATGCCAAAATTGATCGGAAGGCTTTCCTCCTGGTCTACAAATCTCTCGGTAGCCTTGACTCCCTGAACCTGTGAGTCGAGTCGATCTCTTTGCTCATCCGGATTTAGTCTTCAGCTCTTACTGCACAACACAGTCTTCATACAGCAGCTTTTGGAGGAAACGTGATTCAGAAAGTCGGAGGGATGGATTATCGAGAATGTTCGCGTTTTTCAACTGTGATTCAATTCTGTTGGTCAATAAAGAAACGCCTGGTGATTTCACACAACTCTAAAAGCAGGACTGAATGAGGTGTTGAGTCAAGGCTGGTCATAGTTGGACCAGTTGGACTTTTAGTATTTTCTTTTTCAAAACCAACTTTAGTATCTGCAGGAGTTCTTTATTCACATTCTTTGAAGCTCTTGATTTGCCTCAACCCAAACCAGACAAAATCTGTAGTGTTTTTCAGTTTCACGTCTTTATGATTTTATTTCAAATTAATTTTATACAACTGTGTTTTCTACGTAGAATCGAACGGTACTGACTTGACTCGCCATGACTTAACTCCACTCACCTGTTCAGTTTTTCTATCATGTAAAAGTTGGCATTTTTTGGTCGCAACTCCGTCGAGGTTCAAACTGAGCTGAAGCGATTCCAAAAGACACTGAGATAAAGGTTTGATTCCAAATTCACTTTATAGAAATGTACTCTTTACGTAAAGATTAATTAGCCTAGCCACTCATCCGGTTTTCTTAGCTTATTCAGGACTGAGAAAACAGTCTGGAATTGGGTGCATCGCTGTCAAATACGCACGATCTGTTCTGTACCGACCAATCACAAGTCTGGGGGGCGGGTGTTTCGCAATGCATCATACGAACCGACTTCTTTTTGTCACGAGTCAAAGTCAGTTCCAAGTCCGCAAATGTCTTTACAACTGTTCAATTCAAAATAACGACTGAATGTCAGATTACACCCTGTGTTCTTAAATTTCTCTGACAAAAGCGTCATGTGCGTCTTATCTGTGATTGGTGTGGTGGAAAAATTTACTTTTTATATTTTATACTCTTTATATTTTATACTGTTAGTACATCTTCTTTTAATGCTGAGTCATTATTCATTATGTGTGATGTTTACCACTCTGTAACACCCCCAACCCAGGAACGGAGTTCTTGCCTTGAGTTAAAACCCAAACACCTAAATGTCTGAATGTGTAGATAGAGGATGGCGCCTGCACTCCAGATTGGATCCAAGCAAGGTTAGAGTGGAGAGGTCATCATGACCTCTTCACGGAGCAGAGAAGGAGTAGTAGGGAGTGGTACAATGTACATAAGGAATGACATCATAGTTGAGGGGGTTGGATTTGGTTCTATATAATCTTTAGTTTTCTCTTGTTTAATCAGACTTCACTTACAGAGTTTCTCTGTGATTGACTTCTCAATAAATGCATTTATTTATTTTAACTCTAACTTTCTCTCCTCCTCTTTGTGTGTGGGTTATCAGTTGAACATTTCCATAACATTGGTTTACTCGACGCCTGTTAGTCCCGCCTTCATATTTGGATCCAACCTCCGTGATTCCAGACGGATTTCTCACTGAGAAAGATGGATGGGTGGCCAAGCTAGAGATTAATGCTACTGGCTTGACTCGCCACAAATTGACTCTTTTTTTGACTCTATAAAGGTTCGACCTGAGCTAAAGTGAAACCGAAAGGTAACGTGACATTATTAGTAGTATTTTCTGTTCACTTTACATCCTCCTGAGACACAGGAAAGTAAATGTTTTGGCTTTTTTTACATTAAATGTTTGGCTTGATAGGAAAAAGCCTAATGCAACAGTTTTTCAGGTGCAATTTTTATTTTTACTTTTTTTTTTTTTTGGAACGTCCTTTGCAGTGGACAGGATGTTTTTATACGTAAAGCTGTGAAACTTTTGTCCCATACAGAGGACAAAAATGCATTGCTGGGTCTCAGGAGGACATTATAACAAGGAGTAATAACTGATGTGATAGATGTAGACTTTTCTCTACAACTACTAGGTTTATATTTTTTAGAGAAGTTACCATGGTCTTATTCACTTCAGCTGGACCTCTAATAAAGGAACTGGGGGCATGTTGCTTTATTCATACATTTTCAGGGCTTTAACTAACATGTTGCTGCTTGTTGAGTTTTGTCCACTTGTCTTCTACCGTCCACAAGCCTGTATATAGTTACTTATTTTCAGTGTTGGGAATAACGGCGTTAAAAATAGCAGCGTTACTAACACTCTTTTGTTATTGTTTCCCACTAACGGTAATCTAATGTATTACTATTTGAAATGTTACAACGCCATTACCATTGAAATGTGGTGCGTTACTCTGCACTGAGATCTAACAGCTGTTATCTGTCCAAGCTCGCTCAGCCAGGCATGAGAGGTGTGACGTTCACGGATGAGTCGAGTCTTTTAAACGGCTCTTTTCAGCGAACAATAAGAACCGATTCGTTATGAGCCGTTCTTCTATTCAGATTACCCACGATGCCTTCATGCTTCACCCGTGTGTCCATGAGTCTGAGTTGTCCACGCCCCCTTCACCTGAACGACTAATGACATCTACGAGTTTGAGTTGTCCTAGCACAACACAGGCACCTGAATGCAGCTATGTGCACAGCTAATTTAGGGGAGGAGTTATCAGCAAATTTAGGGGAGGAGTTATCTGCTAATTTAGAGGAGGAGTTATCAGCTAATTTAGGGGAGGAGTTATCAGCTAATTTAGAGGAGGAGTTATCAGCAAATTTAGGGGAGGAGTTATCAGCTAATTTAGGGGAGGAGTTATCAGCTAATTTAGGGGAGGAGTTATCAGCTAATTTAGAGGAGGAGTTATCAGCTAATTTAGGGGAGGAGTTATCCACTAATTTAGGGGAGGAGTTATCTGCTAATTTAGAGGAGGAGTTATCTGCTAATTTAGGGGAGGAGTTATCTGCTAATTTAGGGGAGGAGTTATCTGCTAATTTAGAGGAGGAGTTATCAGCTAATTTAAGGGAGGAGTTATCTGCTAATTTAGGGGAGGAGTTATCAGCTAATTTAGAGGAGGAGTTATCAGCTAATTTAGGGGAGGAGTTATCAGCGAATTTAGGGGAGGAGTTATCCGCTAATTTAGGGGAGGAGTTATCAGTCAGAGTCTGACTGACTGGACTGAACACATTTACAGCTGTGTCAGGAGGAGCGTCTGAAAAAAGTGCAGATGTGGGATTAACTGGAGGAGCATGTTCTTGTATAAATGCAGGTCTGCACTTCTGTGGTGGAAGTCACATACTCAGTACGTGTCTGCTGTTCTACTCTATAACTGACTGTGAAACACGCTCAAAAATCAGTTTCTTTTTACATATTTGAAGGTTTTCCAAAAAAAGTAACACAATAATTACTTTCCCTGGTAACTAATTACATTTATGAAGGAGTAATTCCGTTACTAATTCAATTACTTTTTTGAGAATGTAACTAGTAACTATAACTAATTACTTTTTTTTTTTTTTTTTTTTGAAGTAATTTGCCCAGTCCTGGTTCTTTTACATAAGTCTATATTGGTGGTCAAATACAGAGGTGTAAACAGCTCAACACAGGCATATTTTTGTGTTGCTATTAAGATGATGTTGTGGCAGTTTCATAGCACGTTGCTATGACAACCAGCTGCACTGAGGGGGTCTGCAGTCCAGGTACCAAAAGAGAGAGTAGTTTTCAAGTCAGAGTGATGCAGCCAAAAAGCACTTTAAGGATCAATCAAAATCTTGGTGAGCATCTTCTCCTCTATCCCTGACAGCTCCATATTGTCTGTCCAACTCTATTTCATCCCCATCCTTTTCCATTCCCCTGATTTTGCTGTATCAAACCCGCCCGCCTGGCTATCTGTCTGTCTGTCTGTCTGTCTGTCTGTCTTTGATGGCCCCTGATTGAATCCTGTTCAGGAGGAAAAGCCGCCTCGGCATCTGGCAGCACCCATGCCTCTCCCTGACAGGTCAGACAGCTCTCCTGCTGGTTTCATCTGTGTTCCATTCATCACAATATTTTGCTTAGCAGACAGCTCTGGAATGATGACTCGCACCGAAACGAGGCGGTATAAGCGTATACGTGGGGTGTGGAGGGTCGGGCGAATTCATAACCCTATAGAACCGTAGCGTAGGAACTGAAGAACAAAGCATTCTTAAGGTGAAGATGATGTCATTACAAAGGCTGAAATAAATTATATGGACGTTTGGGAAGAAGTAGGAAACCCGTCCAAAACGCCAGAACTGAATCCTGTTGAAAACCTCTGGAATATGATCAAGAGGAACATGGACGGTATCAAAACCACCATTTTGTTTGCATTGTAGCCTCAGGACTCATATTCGCAGTAAACGTCCATGTGAAAGACTGATGGAGAGCACGCCAACACACGTGGAAGACAGAAAAAAAAAAAAAAAAAACAGGGCTGTTCTATCAGATACTGATTCCTGAACTGTATTCTGGGATTTTTTTTGCATTACTTAACATCTGAAAACCCTACATTTTGATTATTATGACCAGTGTTTTTGCACTTAAATGACAATTTATTTGGAAATTGAAGAAAAATGTTGCATATCCATTAATAGTAAAGTCAGTCATTTGATACTGCTTGTACTTATTTGATTTTCTGCTGCTCAGAGACTGTTAGGATGTTCTTGTTTCTGCTGATGCCCCTTCTCGGAGGGCCTTGGGGTTGGATTGGGCACGGGGGGAAATGATATAAAAGGCAATGTATAACACTGGGTTATGAAAAAATATTTTTTGCAAGTTGTCTAGGTTTTTTCAACTGAATTAGGACCATTTTGCACCACTACATCCAAAAATGACATCTGTTTTTCTCAATCAGGTCAGGTTTTTTTTGCTAATTTGATTTTGAAAAATTTCATCTTCTCACAAAATTGATTACATTTTTGTGACTTTATCAGTTGATTTTTTTATATAGTTCTCACCCAAAATAGGTTTTAAGAGAAAAAAAATCCTTTTCTAACAGGATTCCTGTTAGGTACAATGGTGTATTCAGCGCAGATGGAGCAGAATACGTCAGGCTTATTTTTGCAAGATCTTCTAGTGGAAGCCATTTCATTCACCTGTAATATTAAAAAAAACATTAATCATAAATTGGCAAAAGTAAAATCTTCAGAACTCGTTTATTGCAAGAAATATGAAAGAATTTTGTATCATATGATGTGAAAATGCCCATAAATGTAAGCAAAAATGTTCAAAAGCCAATATGTAGCAGAGTTCAGAAAGTTGACCTGATTGAGCAAAATGAATGTGATTTTTGGATTCAGCACACCAAAATTATCCTAAATCAGCTCCAAAAACTGAAACAATAAATTTGTTGTTGACCAGCATTATTATTCAGAGTTTGTAATCATCTTAATATTACCTTTATAGGTAACTTTACTTGAAATCCATTGCAGTCACCATAATATGCGCTGCGTTTCCATTGCTCTTTCATTAAGTTTTGTTAGAAAATGTTAATGGAAATACCAAAATTTGGATAAAAATGTCTTCAATTTTGCAAAGAAGTATTTAGATGATTTTTGCCTTGTCTGAAAAAGTTATAATGCATAAAATGGGAACCCTTTTAATGAATAATGTCTGATGTGGTGACCATTTCTCACCCGTATTCTCTTTTTATTATGGTGATGTTTTAAATAGCTCATATAACCCTGGTCAGATCAAACCATTTTCTTTTTTGCAATCTTTTCAAGGTTTGCTTAACATTTTATGGAAAAAGCTCCTGCACGTTTCTACAAACCAAAAATACATATAAACTCATTTCATCTTTAGAGAACCTGCTGTTTTTTCTTTTTCTACAATAGACAGGAGGTAGTTAAGGTGGATTGGGCACCAGAGAATAGAGGTAAATATTGTATTCCAGCTCCTGCGTTTTAAGAGATGAAAGATTAAGGTAAGAAAAAGATTACGGTTTAGTTTATCTTTTATCACATTCACTGCTGAGTTTATGTGTATTAAACTAAATCCCGGTTCCTTTCGGTATAAATGTGATTGAAAAGCACCATAACCTTGATATACACATCTAGATTTGTTCATCTGAAACATGTTGGTTCAGGGAAAAAATGTGATGATTACACTGGTCAACAACAAATTTATTGTTTCAGTTTTTTGAGCTGATTTAGGATCATTTTGGTGCTGAATCCAAAAATCACATTCATTTTGCTCAATCAGGTCAACTTTCTCAACTATGCTACATATTGGCTTTTTAACATTTTTGCTTACATTTATGGGCATTTTCACATCATATGATACAAAATTCTTTCATATTTCTTGCAATAAACGAGTTCTGAAGATTTTACTTTTGCCAATTTATGATTAATGTTTTTTTTTAATATTACAGGTGAATGAAATGGCTTCGACTAGAAGATCTGGCAAAAATAAGCCTGACGTATTCTGCTCCATCTGCGGTGAATACACCATTGTACCTAACAGGAATCAAGTCACAAGTTTCATAAAGTGTGCTTACCAATCTTATTTTGGTATTAATTATATTTTGTGAGAAGATCAAATTTTTCAAAATCAAATTAGCAAAAAAAACCTGACCTGATTGAGAAAAACAGATGTCATTTTTGGATTTAGCGGTGCAAAATGGTCCTAATTCAGTTGAAAAAACCGAGACAACTTGCAAAAAACATTTTGTTGTAACCCAGTGTAATTATCCTTGAAATTATGAGAAACTTTAACACAGAGATCCCGGAAAAAAGGTGAGATGGGGATCCCACCTTTTTGCCACCATTGACCGACTTCCACAGACAAGACAAAGGAGTAACGGAGGTGAGCTAGGCTGGACTTTCACACAGCGGACCTGTGTTCTGGAATTAAAGGGGCGGTCACACAGGGTATAGTGTGATGTGTAACTTGCGTGTTGGAAATACCCCGAGCATAATGGTGTTGCTAACCTCTCCAGAGTCTTTCACCGTTCCACAAATGTTAGCATGGATGGAGTCCTCTGCCTGAAGTAACAACAGCTCATGGATCTCTGTCTCCCAGTTTGACATCTTTCTGGTCACGTTGATATGTTTGTTTACTGCACACGGCCCACGCTCATATTTAAATCCCCCCGGTGCAGGGGTCGCACACGCAATACCACATCAAAACGTCCCACCTTGGCTGCAGAACAAGAGGCGTTCCTTTTACAAAGCATCCCGGAATCCTGCTTCTACCTTTATCCCAGCTCTGTAAGCCTGGACTTTGTATTCACTAAAATGCTTTAATTACAATGTACTTAAATGATTTCAGTTGTATGTTACTATAAAATGTTCAGTATATTCTACTAATTTGCAGACATAGTTGAAAGTATGAAAAAAGTGCAGGTTGAATGGAATTAAATGACTCAGTTTTAGTCATGAGCACACCTTTTTATCTCCGCATTGCATTGTGGGTATTGGGCATGTTGTTAAAAATGTGTTCTTTTTCTGTGCAGGGGTTCAGCAGGGTTGTGCTGTTAGTGTTCATTTGGATTTAATGTGTGTATGTCAGTGTTTATTGGCCTTTTTGTGTTTGTTTTTGTATTTTTGTAGAGCTGCACCATGAGTGAGAACCGGAGGAAGAACACTGGATTTACTGTTCATCTGAGATTGTTCTTGTTTAAGGTCAATCTTTATGCTTTGCCAAATTAAAAGCACTTCCTGTACTGACAAATGACACTGAGCTAACTTCCTGCCTAACTTCCATCCATGCCACAATATATTAAGTTGAATAATTACACATTGCAATTTATATTGCAAAAGATTTTAATTTAAATCAACTTGGAACTGAGTCCAATGAACTGATGATATTCAGTCTAATGATTATACAAAGCAAGTGACACTGCAACAAATTTTAAGTGAAATTAATTTGGCATTTAGTGTGTTGTACTTAAAATAACAATTCCATTCAAATCAAGCATTAAAGTTGAATACACTCAAGTTTTCATGACTCATTACTTAATTTTTTTTAAGGCAACCGGTTTCCTCAAATTTTTAAAGTAAACTCAACTTTTCCGGTCTGACAGTGTACCTCCAGAGGCGTTACAGAGGTGGGACCAAATGATCCACCATTTGGTTTACACAGACGTCGTTCTGGAATAAAGATGAATATTCCAGGAACAGAAGTGCTGTGGAAAAGGGTCTACAGACTACTTAAGAGTCGATCAAGCACATACATGTACAATCTGATAATTTTCAAATCAAATTAAATCCCCTTCCCAACAGTGACCTTCAAGGTGCAACTGCTGCTTGAATGCATGCTTTTTTTTTTTGTTCAAAGTGTTTTCATTACATATCTAGTCACAGAAAAGCATAATACAGTCATTGTTTTTTTTGTTTGTTTGTTTTTTAACCCAAACCCATGAACATTCCCACCCTGTTGCACCAAAAACAAAAAGAAATAATAATTAAAAAAAAAAAAAAACTGACAATAATTAACCCTTTGATGCATGAATTATGAGAACCTTAATCAAGATTTTTTTCCTGAGTGTTTTTATTCCTCTTTAGGCAGGAAAAAAAACCCAATGTGATTGAATTTTTTTTTTTTTTTAAATCAACCTGTTTTTCATGGAGTTACAAAAATGTCCACTCAGCTACACCATGAATTTTATTCTTGAAGCAAAGAAACATGTATTTAAAACCCAATATCATAAAGTGATCTGAAAACAGTGAAATGAAACCATGTTTAATGCAGCTAATCTGATGTTTTCTCACATTTTAACATATTCTAATATTAGTTATTACTCACTTCATGGAGATAATATGTAAAAAAATAAATAAATATTAACAATTGATTTCCACTCAAGAACCAAAGTTACAGTAATGGTATGAATTGCAGTTTATGAGATGATGCATAAGTGTCCACTGTGTTGGTTGATATGGAACTAAAACAACTAAACCCATGAATATACAAGAGTAAACCTGTAGAGTAACTGTCCACTGGAGTGACCACTATGCATGAAAGGGTTAATGAATAAATAAATAAATAAGTAAGGAACACAGATATTAGTTTACAGACTCGTATTAATCAGACTCCTCTGGAATAAGTGGTGGATCAACCTCTTTTATGTCATTCAGAACAGGTTGGCAGGAACTGAAAAACTTCTTGGCACATCCTCTTACAGAATATGTGATTTTTTCCAGTGCTAAGTGATGTAAAAGATCCAGAAACCAAGATTTTAGAGTGCATGCATCTTTATCTCATATTTCCTTCTGCATTTATTCATTTTAACACAACACCTTACTTCTCCATGTGTGAGTCTTCCACTGAGGCAGCGCTGTATGTTTCACTGCTGCTTCCTCTACTCGGTGAGAACGAAGCAGCCAAAAACCAAACAGAACGATCCCAGACGGTGCCAGACTGATCTGCAGCTCTGGCACTGCTCGAACAGAGTGTGGCAGTAGCTGTGGCTGTGTGAGACACAGTTAGAGCAACTGGTAATTTCATTATGGTTATTATTGCTTTTCCTGTTAGACTTGTCACATTGTTCTCATCTCAGCAGAAGAACCATCAGCAGCGATGATGGTCTGAGGAAAGAAAGTCAAACAGGCTGTGTGCGTTGACAGTCGGAGCCTCGGTATCAGCCTTCAGCTTCGCCTCCGTGCAGTCGAGAGCCGGAGCCATGCCCCACCCAGTTAACGCCGCTCTCCCCCAGCCCCCCCACCCCACCCCCCTCTCCTGTTGGAGCTGTCCATCCTTCACGCAGCCTTCAGACAGCTGTGCTTACTCTGCACTCCGCTGAGAGGGTGGGAAAGAAAGAGATGAGGAGAGAAATAGAGTGTGCCTGCTGCTGGATAAAAGCAAGCTTTTTGTTTCCTAATGGAGCCCTGCCCATTTTATTTACATCAGTCATTCAGCCGGTGCCTGACTTTGGCATCATCGATTTAACATCAGTCATTTTCTGAGGAGGAGGAGGAGGAAAACGAGGAGATGAAGGTGTCTGACTCGTGAGAGATGAGGAGAGCGACATGGTTTGCAGTCATTCATTAAGTGGCATTGTTTTAACTGTCTGTAAAATAAACGTATGCGCCGTACCATCAGTGTCTTTTGACTTAAGTTTACTGCTGTTTTTAAGTTGGAGCAGATGTCGTCCTATTTTAAGGCCTGCTCTTTGTGAGTTAAATCTGACTCAGATTGAAATTTCCATCACACACAGCCTATTCTCCGAGCCTGGCAGCTGAAAAACAGTTGTACAACTAAAATTGAGCCGATTTCACAGCTGCTGAGGAAAAAAATATATTAAAAATCCACAAAAGAGATTTACAAACAAGCTTGTTCAGCCTCAGCCCCGACGAGCTGACTGACAGCAGGGAATATTGGCTGCAGTTTGAGAGGAGACAGACAGAAAGCCTGAGCGATCGGCACTCGGCCAGACCCAGTCCGGTATTTTCAGCCCCAGAATAAACTCTCGCCTTATCGCAGGAGGAGCAGCCGGCTGCCGAGCAGGACAGGTGACAGAGATGATGCTGACAGCAGCCCGGCCTGCCAATCTAACATCTTGCCGGATTCCCAAAGCGAGGGAGAAAAAAAGAGCTCCTGTGTTCGACGTTCGAGGCGAGCGGAGCGGTTATAGCAGCGGTCATCGTAAAGTCACAGCCACTCCGGCAGGAAATTTGGGCCATTCGGAGGATGGTTGTGCAACTTGAGAAAGGCAAACCTGACCCCACCTCACCATAGGCCGCTTTAACAGGATCATGTTTGAAGGGATTAATTTGAGCCAAACTCACATGGAGTAACTGATCCAACATGTCTGAGATGTACTGACTCATCTGTACCCGATCTCACAGGAAGCCTCTGGAAGTTTTACATGACTTCAGCAGCATATCAGAGACGAATAAAAAGATCTTTTGTCTCGTTATGTATCGTCACAAAGAAGGTAACAATGAACGGCCGGATTTCCATAAATACGACGACTCGAAAAGAGCGTCGCCGAAGAAATCACAATTCACTTGGAGAAAAGGATGAGATAGAATGTGTCGAAAGAAGCAGAAAAAAATGTCATCACTGTGATAATTAATATCAAAGCTAAAAGTTTTCTCCTTTTTATGTCACTGCTGCTGAAAATTAAAGTAATAATATGTATATGAATGTTTTCTTTGATTGGTAATTTATTGGTAAAAGTTCTATAGATTTTTATATTGGTTTTGTTTGTATACAGGGTGGGGAAGCAAAATGTACAATATTTTGAGGCAGGGATTGAAAGACAGTGTATGACCAATTAGTTTATTGAAAGTCATGAGAATTTATTTGCCACAAGAAAATGTCCATAATAGAAAATGTTTTTATTCTATGTGTCCTCCTTCTTTCTCAATAACTGCCTTCACACGCTTCCTGAAACTTGCACAAGTGTTCCTCAAATATTCAGGTAACAACTTCTCCCATTCTTCTTTAATAGTATCTTCCAGACTTTCTGGTAATAGTTTTGCTCATAGTCATTCTCTTCTTTCCATTATAAACAGTCTTTATGGACACTCCAACTATTTTTGAAATCTCCTTTGGTGTGACGAGTGCATTCAGCAAATCACACACTCTTTGACGTTTGCTTTCCTGATTACTCATATGGGCAAAAGTTTGTGAAAAGGTATGGATAATAGTGTTAGGTATGATTATGACATCAGTATATGTTTGGGTTCAAAACAACTGACGTAGTGTCTGCTGAGAAAAAAACAACTAAATGTTCATTGTACATTTTGCTTCCCCACCCTGTATGTATATGTATATGTATTAGGGATGTAACGATTACCGGTATAACGATAAACCGCGGTAAAATTGCAGACGGTTAGTGTTACCATTTAAATTCTAATTATCACGATAACCGTGTTTGATTACTGCACTTTTCCGGCGAAAACACCTAAGTAAAGATCTGCTTTTATGTTAAATATTTGAGTATAGTTTTAATTTATTACAATTTTAATTCTATATACCTAATATTTGGAACCAGTATTTACTTATAAAGTCTTTGAAAAGGTTCGTTAAGCATCTGTGTGTTATTTATGCAATAAATTATATACATTTTTCAAATTGGATTTTATATTTTTTTGTGTTTTCTTTCCTTTTATGTTTTTATAGTAGGTTAAAGTGAAAAAATAATGGGCAGAAGATGTAAATGAAGTTGTGCTAAAAAAAACAAAACAAAACATGGGTATAGTAAACATTTGTTTATATAGTATATAAAGGCAAAATCAAAAGGACTGAAAAACGGCCAAAATAGGCTCAGACCACTAGGGGTTAATATTTGAATGTTTCTGCAACAGAAGGGACATTGTGCCAATTATTTCAATTGTTTTTTTTGTTGTCTTTTTTTTGTTTTGTTTTGTTTTCCAATTACAACTTGGTTACATTATTTCAGTGTGTGTATTAGTACTTTTTGAACATTTTGAGTACAATTTCAACAATACTGCGATAATAATAATAACCGTGATCATTTTGGTCACAACAACCGTGACATGAAATTTTCAAATTGTTACATCCCTAATATGTATATGTATACGTATATGTATATGTATATGTGTATATGTATATGTATATGTATATGTGAGTTTCATTTAGCCTTTAATTTATTTGTACCAGCTCAGTATATGTAAAATAAAACTGAATTAAAATGATTATAAAGCAGCAAATGATAAAACAACTGGAATCGGATAATATTTTTTGGGCTTTTTACCATAAATGCAAATCAAAATCCTTACATAAACTCTAAAACAAAATCTACTTACCAGTTTTAGCAGAGCAGCTGAACAACTTCTAACAAAATGAGGTTGTAAAATTGTGAAATTGACAGATATAATAATAACTACGATATCTAGTAGATTGCATTACCTTAAGGAATATATGACAGAAGGTCTGTGATGTGTGTGGAGTTGAAAAGGCCAAACAGTAAGAACTAACAAGGAAATGTCATGTTGCATTATGGGAAAGGCAGTGTTTTAAGAGCCTGATTGAAGCCAGAGACTGAATTCAAGGCACGACAACGTCCACTGATTACAGTTTTTTGGATCTGTTTTGCTCTTGTTGTGTCAGTGTTTGTTAAAATTACTGTAATTTATAGAAAACTAATAAAAACACTGAGCTAAAAATACCGTTTTTTTCTTATTTGAGTGCACTGACTTATACAACTAATAAATGTTAAGTATTACTTTTGCTATAAAATGTTAAAAAAACGCACTCATGTTTAGTCTTACTGCAGATATGACATTTCCTCTTTTTTGTAGATATAATATGTACTTCCAAAGCTAAAGATGCTGATGGGTAATGCTACATATAGCGAATGAATACAGGGCTAATGGTGTATTTTTGTGCTTCCACTTGCAAGATTGAACAAACAACTAATATTGACTCGTCAGTCTGCGGGCTGCGCGTCTCCAGACTGAATATCTTTAAATCAGCATGTGAACGATCCGCATTTACTTCCCAAAGTAAAGATGACAGTATCTGCAGGTCCATCAGTCCAGTGGCAGAGCAGCAGGAGAGTAATTAAAGCCTATAAATAGGAGTCTGGTGGAAAAGTCCAAACTGGAACCAGCCTTTAGCCCTCAGCAGACTGTACCCGAATGCAAATGAACGATAAGAGGAGGGGGAAAACCGCACATTTTCTCCCACTAGTTCCCTTTGAGCCGTGTGTAAATCTCCACTTTCTTGTCTAAAAAGAACTTTTAGTGCTTAATTAGTTCATAAAATCTTGTAGGGTGTGCCAGGCCTGAAGCAGGGTCCCCACGGCAGACCGACAACAGTCTGCTCATTAGAAGAAGCCACTGGTCTGTGTCTGTCACTCTGCATGGGCTGCTATCAAAGCCTCTGTGGTTTAGACGCAGCTACAGATGCAGCGGCGAGCGCACGTCCACGTGTACGAACAAACGCACACACACCCCACCCAACCTGGAGAAGCCTGGAATATTCTGCCTTTTATCTAAAAAAAAAAAGACTAACGCTAACAAGTCTGTGTACGTACAGTATGGTATTCCTCTGAGCTCTAATAGTGCCGACAACTATTAAAAAAAACATCGTTTCATTTGGACACAATCCCACTGTCCTGAAGCATGAACAGTTCTCTGTGGGGATGCACGTGTATTCATCCATCCTTACAAACGCTCTATTTACTCCTGGTAAACCTCAGTGATATATTTATTTATCTAAAGTGTATTGTTTTCCTTTTCCTAATTTTTTTTTTTTTTTGTATAAATGTAACTGCAGTATGTGTTCCTTGATACAGGACTGTGCAAAACCCAATGTGCACCTTTAATTTGGTCTGTAAAAGCTGTTTTTAACACCTGAAACTTACATAGCATTTTCTGTATATGCTGGTTGTATCTTAATATAGTGGTGTCTAAAACTATTAAAACTTCTTTTTTGGTTGTTTTTTTTTTTTTTAAATTTTGTCTCAATCCTCTCACCTTCAAGCATGAAAAGTTCTCTCTTTGGGGATGCAAATGTATTCATCCGCAGCAGAAAACAGTCCTTACAACCCTACATATATATATATATATATATATATATATATATATATATATATATATACACATACATATTTGGAATAAATATAATCACAGTAAGTGTTCATCAATACAACACTGTGTAAAAGCCATTGTGCACCTTTAATTCTTGTATATCCTGGTTGTATCTTACTATAGTAGTGTCTAACACTATTAAAACTTTTTTTTTTTTTAATTTTAACTCAATCCTGTCATCCTGAAGCATGAACGGTTCTCTTTGGGGATGCAAATGTATTCATCCGCAGCAGAAAACAGTCCTTACAAACGCTCTATTTACTCCTGTTAAAACCTAAGTGATATATTTATTTAAAGTGTATTAGCTTGCTATTCCTGGTTTTGTTTTTTTTTGTTTTTTTTTTGCATAAATGTAACTGCAGTAAGTGTTCATTGATACAGGACTGTATGAAAACCATTGTGCACCTTTAATTTGGTCTGTAGATTATCTTTTTTCCACCTGAAACTTGCATATTTGGTTGTAGCTTAATATTATTCTTCTTAATATAGTAGTGTCTAAAACTATTAAAACCTGTTTTTTTTTTTGTTTTGTTTTTGTTTTTAATTTTGACTCAATCCCATCATCCTGAAGCATGAACAGTTCTCTTTGGGGATGCAAATGTATTCATCCGCAGCAGAAAACAGTCCTTACAAATGCTCTATTTACTCCTGGTAAAACCTAAGTGACATATTTATTTATATAAAGTGTATTGTTTTCATCTTCCTAACAATTTTTTTTTTTTTTTTTGCATAAATGTCACCACAGTAAGTGTTCATTGATACAAGACTGTGAGATAGAGGTGTCTAAAACTATTATAAAAAAGGATTTTTTTTTACAAATTTGGACATAATCCAACACTCCTGAAGTATGAAAAGTTCTCTTTGGGGATGCAAATGTATTCATCCGCAGCAGAAAACAGTCCTTACAAACGCTCTATTTACCCCTGGTAAAACCTAAGTGATATATTTATTTATTTAAAGTGTATTATCCTCCTATTCCTAATATATTTTTTTGCTTAAATGTAACTGCAGTAAGTGTTCATCAAACCAGGACTGTGTAAAAGCCATTGTGCACCTTTAATTTGGTCTGCAGATGCTGGTTTTTCCACCTGAAACACACATATTTCCTGTATATCATGGTTGTATCTTGATATTGTGGTTTTTAAAACTATTATAAAAAATCATTTTTTAATTTGGACTCATTCCTATCATCCTGAAGCATGAAAAGTTCTCTCTTTGGGGATGCAAATGTACTCATCCGCAGCAGAAAACAGTCCTCTACTCCTGTTAAAACCAAACCGATATATCGCTTTATTTAAAGTGTATTGCTTTCCTCTTCCTAATTTTTTTTTTTTTTTTTTTGGCCGAAATATAATCACAGTAAATGTTCATTAATACAAGACTGATATACAGGATATATTTCCTGTACATCCTGAATGTATCTTAATATTATACTATTTAAAACTATTAATTAAGTCACGGTTTAATTTGGACTCATTCCCATATGAAAAGTTGTCTCTGGAGATGCACATGTATTCATCCGCAGAAGAAAACAGTCCTTTCAAACGCTCTGTTTACTCCTGTTGAAATCACTTTTAATAAAAGCAGTTGTAAAAATGTTACGACTTGCTGTTTTATGTATTTATCCTCCCAATATATTTGACTGTACATGTGAGGGCAGTGAACCTTCATTGACTCAGTGCTGTTTAAATGTCCTCATCCATGTTTAGTTTTGTTGTTTTTTTAGGTTGAAATGAGCAGACGTTTATTGAACACGGTCTCTTTTCTTCAGATACAGCAAGAAAATGCAGGAAATATGTGCACAGCCTTAAAAATACACAAAAATCACAGCTGAATGCCTTCTACAAAAAGTCAGTATTATTATGATCTGTGTTCTTATAAGAAAAAGTAGCCAAAACTACAAGACAATGACTTTCAAATGCATGAGACTTTTTTCCCTGTAACTTATATTTTTCACGCTGTACATGTACCTGCTAAACATTTGTCCTTTTCTTTCAATACTCCTAAAAAATTACTACGTTTTTTGAGGGTTTTTTTCACAGCAGGTGTTATGCATTGCAAATTGTTTGGGTTATTACTTGTTTGTTTTTATTTACTATATGCTTCCAGTTTTTCACAAGACATGCACATATCACACACGTTCTTTGCACAGACGTACTAAAACAACCTTATAACACACTTATATGTTACATTTCAGTCTCTTTTATTCTTTTATTGATTCTTACTTTGCATTTGCTTTTATGTTATGGTTTTGCTTATACATTTTGGGCTGAGTTAATGTGATAAATCTTTTGGAATTTCTGGTCTCACTCACACATTTCAGTGTCTTTTTTCTTGACTTTTTTTTTAATTCTGCGAACTGACTAACTAATTAAATAAATATTAAATATTAAATAAATATTCAGTAGAAACAGAACAATGCATATGTGTGGTCATTGTAACTTATAGCTAGTTAAATTAATTTTTACTTTATCTTATCCATGTTCTATCTATGTTTATTATTTGGCATTCACGATTATTTAACTTCCTTAATTTTATTTATAATGTACACGTGTTGATGTAACCTGCTTCAGTGTCTTTACTTCATATTGAATTTTTAATATTTATACACCATTACAATGGCTAATGCTAAAGTTATTACCATATTCATATCAACTTAAATGTGCATGCATTGAATCAACATTAAGTGTAGGAATCCACTAGTAAAACTGTCCATAAATAATACACATTTCCTGCTAAAAACTGAAGCCACTTTTGGAAAATTGCTTGAATTGATCAGTAAAACCGTATGATTCTAACCACTGCTGAGAGACGGAAGCTTCACTGTTTTTTAATAACAAAGAACCAAAACTTTAATCCTATACTTTAATTTAAGGCTTTTTGTTCCGATAAAATAAATATGTATAAGGACAACTGAAAGTGAAGCTGGTAAACATCTTTTTTTTTTTTTTTGTGGGAAAGTTGGAGTTCATTTATACACATGTGAATCGTAATAAAATGTGATCAAAAAAGAAAAAGGTCATCGAAATTATAAACCGTCATTGATAAAACGGTGACATCAAATGAAAATAATAGGATTGTCATTCAAAAACACATCAAAATGCAAAAAAAAATCCTAAAAATTTCATAATCTAACATTTGATGTCCGTGTTTTAAACTTCACTGAAACGTTACCAATGCCAACACCTGTTTTGATGCCATTACAAATTTTTACAATACACCTTTTTTAATGCCAATATTTCTTTTTTCCATTTTCAGGGTGTGTTTTTAATGCAAAATTTTACTCTCAATATCAAACATTAAAGTCCTCGTCTTGGCTCCATACTTCTGCTGCATCTGTGTGTGTTTGAGTCTTTTTACGAAGCGCTAATTAAAACAGAAACAAAGCAGCGATATGAAGTGATTAAGACCAAAGTGGATGTGACAGAAAGCATACATCTGGTGTGTGCATCAGTCTGCAGGATTAAGGTTAAACCACTCTGTGTTTAACTTCATGTAACTTAGTCTAATCATAAAGCATCATATCACACGTCTCCCGCCTACTGTTTTTTCAATTTGATGATGCGAGGCCTGTACGAGCGCAATATTACCGCCACCTGTGCCTGCGACTCAGCAGCGCCATATAACAAAGTGGCATGTTACTTAACGGCGAGGCGAGGCTGTGGAGGCAATCATAATTTCATGATGGGGGAGCTATTGTATTGCAGCTGCAGAAAAAGAAAGAGAGAGAGAGAGAGAGAGAGTAGGGAGTGGAAAAAAGGAGTGAAAAAGCGGTGACTCTGGACCTGTTTTCCACTGGATGTTTGGCAGGCGTGGCACTGCAGCAGCACTGAACACAGACAGAAACCCCACAGACAGAGGGGGGAAGGAGGGGGTCTGGACGACCACGTTACACTAGAGCAGGGGGGTCAAACATATGGCCTGTGGGCCAAAACCGGCCCTCCAAAGGGTCCAATCTGGCCCATGGGAGGAATTTATGATGATATGGGTGCTTCATGGGGCGCTGTAAAGAAGGTGGGGGGGGGGTTAACAGGACAAATTCATGGGGCCCAGCATTTCTGGGGGGTCCATAGAGCAATGGAGGGGGTCCAGTGGAAACAGGTTAGAACACACCTGGGCATTGTACGGCCCGGGGGCCACAGGCGGCCCGTTAGCTGACCCTGACTGGCCCGCATGAGGTCATTGGCAAATTAAAAGTCAATGCAAATATATATTTACATTTACATTTTTAAGCAAAACGTGGAACAAATTGTAGTTGACTGTTGCACCTGTTGAGTATTTGTCTCTTACATGTCTCACTGTCGTTGTAATGTATTTATTTATTAACTATTTGTTTTTGTAATTGTTTAACCTTGTTTCTACTTTTTACTTTTAGCCTCCTCACCTCCTTCCCCTCAAGGAGCCATTGCTCTTTGATCAGGCTGCATTTGTAAATAAGAATCTGTTCTTAATTGCTTGCCTGGGTGAATAAAGGTAAAATAAATAAAAAATAAAAATAAAAACATTTACATTTATGCATTTGGCAGACGCTTTTTTCCAAAGCGACTTACAGGGGAAAACCAATCAAATCACTCAATCAAATTTTATTTATATAGCGCCGGATCACAACAAAAAGTTCTCTCATGACACTTTATATGTAGAGTTGGTCCAAACCAGACTCTAAGCCAATTTACAGAAACCAACAGAATCAATATATATATATATATATATGTATTTCACTGTAATAGATGCAACTAATACAACGGCAGTGCTTTTATTTTGAAGAATCTGCTAAGTTAGCATATTTTTGCGTGCACTTTCTGTACTTAGCATAAGGCTTATCACCTGATTGGTTTGTTCATCGAAATTCGAAATTATGATTCGTCAGCTAACGCCAAAAAAAGACAGACTGATTTGGAATGCAGAGTTTTTAACAAGACATGGACTGTAAGTGTAAGTTTCTTCACTGAAGTCAGAGGTAAAGAAAAAGAAAAGGAACTGAGATAGGCAAACGAAGGTGGATGGATTTATTGTTTTTCATGTAAAGTTAATGTAGAGCTGGTTTTGCACATTTTCGAAAATGTTTTTGTGAATATTCATCAGATATTCGTATTCTGTGCTTCACAGTTTCAATGTATTGTTTCATTTACTGTTTTTATACAGATATAGATTGAGCAGAGCTGCTAGTGTATGTCCTTAACAACTGTCAAACTTTCTCACGTGGTCCTATAAGAAAACAAATTGCCCACCCTTGGGTTAGAAGGCGTGAAAATTTCTTGTAAAATAAAATAATTTGGCTGTTATAATAAAGGCACATAAGCCAGGAGTTGGACATTGAAAGCATGTTAAGGTTCACTTCTACTTCCTGCTAGTGTTAGTTATGGACCGCACCTGTATGTATGTAACTGCTGCCCCTACCCCATGTACACAACTCCCCTCCCGATAAATCAATAAGATACTGAATTTTATCAAGGTCCCACTATCGCTAGCGCCGCCCCAGGCAGATGGACTAAAAACTCAACCCAGATGTAGACTAATGTTATGAAGCAAGTTTGGAAGCACTGTTGGGTCTGTTTTAAAAATAAATATTTTCTGAGATAAAAGAGGAACTATTTTTGAGATAAAACACATTTTTATTTAATGTGTGCATACAAAAATCCGCATGTAACACAGACACCAAGTTTCTATAATGAACTCCTCTGTCTTTTTCTTTCAGGTTTTTTTCCCCAATACCCACACTAATACACAAGGCAAATCCACAGACAACTCAGTGATATCAGAGTTTCCCCCTGAAATTATGACTAGCCAGTATTCCAGCAAGTGCGCAGATTATTCTTTTTGAGATGGCTCAGAGCAAGAGTATAATTTTTTTGCATTTATCTGAGGTTATCATTAGGTACATCCTGGGGGAAACATGTCTAAATTTCTCTTTATTTATTCGGTCTAAAAAGCTGGAAAAGTGACAGATACCAAAATAAACCCAGTTTCATGGAAAGACCCATATTAACAAGACCAGTATGATTTCAAATAATAAAATACTATCATAACAACCAATAAATAATGACAACTCCAAATTTTTCTCTCTGATTTAATGTAAAACCAGTCATATCTACATTTACAAACTATCTTTTCACAAAAATGCGAATAACCTGAACGAATATGAACAACCTCAAATACCTTAGGTGAAGTCAGTGCAATTTTGCTAATATTCTGCCTATTATTAAATGTTTTGTGTCTCTGCCGATCCACTGTGATCTGTTAGTTATAATGCACATGTGTAAATGATAAACTGAGGCGACATATTGTTAAAATTGTGTATCGTGTCTTATTGATGCATGCGTATTTATGGTATAGGGATGTAACGATATGAAAATTTCATATCACGGTTATTGTGACCAAAATTATCACAGTTATCATTATTATCACGCTATTGTTGAAATTGTGCTCAAAATGTTCAAAAAGTACTAATACACACACTGAAATGATTTAACCAAGTTGTATTAAAAAAAAAAATAAAATAATTGTCACAATGTCCCTTCTGTTGCAGAAACACTCAAATATTAACCCTTAGTGGTCTGAGCCTATTTTGTCCGTTTTTCAGTCCTTTTGATTTTACCTTTATATACTATATAAACAAATGTTTACTATACCCATGTTTGGGATCTGTTTTTTCAGCACAACTTTATCTATATCATCTGTCCATTATTTTTTCACTTTAACCTACTATAAAAACATAAAAGACCACAAAACACACACACAAAAAAAAAATCTAAAATCCAATTTGAAAAAATGTATATAATTTATTGCATAAATAACACACAGATGCTTAACGAACCTTTTCAAAGAAGTGAATATTGGTTCCAAATATTAGATATATAGAATTAAAATTGTAATAAATTAAAACTATACTCAAATATTTGACATAAAAGCAGATCTTTACTTAGGTGTTTTCTCTGGAAAAGTGCGGTAATCAAACACGGTTATCGTGATAATTAGAATTTTTACAGTAATACTAACCGTCTCCAATTTTATCGTTATACCGGTAATCGTTACATCCCTATTATGGTATTTGACTAAACTGTTTCTATCTTATAATTTAATCGTGCTTTTAGATGTAAAGAACTTTGGTCTTCTTCATGTAGTTGTAATGTGCTACATAAATAAACTTTAACTGATTGACTGATTAACCCTTTCATGCACAGTGGTCACTCCAGTGGACAGTTCTTCTCCAGCTGTTCTCTTGTATATTCATGGGTTTTGTTGTTTTAGTTCCATATCAGCCGACACAGTGGACACTTGTGCATCATCTCATAAACTGCAATTTATACCATTACTGTAACTTTGCTGTTCTTGATTGGTTCTTGAGTGGAAATCAATTGTTAATATTTATTTTTTTGCATATTATCTCCATGAAGTGAGTAATAACTAGTATTAGAATATGTTAAAATGTGAGAAAACATCAGATTCGCTGCATTAAACATGGTTTCATTTCACTGTTTTCAGATCGCTTTATGATATTGGGTTTTAAATACATGTTTCTTTGCGTCAAGAATAAAATTCATGGTGTAGCTGAGTGGACATTTTTGTAACTCTATGAAAAAAAAAAAATTCAATCACATTGTTTTTTTTTTTTTTCATGCCTAAAGAGGAATAAAAACACTCAGGAAAAAAAAAAAATCTTGATTAAGGTTCTCATAATTCATGCATGAAAGGGTTAAAAATGTCGTTATTTTTCTTAAGAAATTCATGGTTCATGTTATTCACATGACTGTTGTAGATGTTAATATTTTCCTAATGTAATTTTGTGTTTTTTACATTCATCATATAATATTCTCCTGTAAAACATATGTGACCTCTAAACTAGAATGAGTTTGGCCGTCCTGCACTGAAGGGTTTTTTTAATCCACTATGTTCCTTAAGGTTAAGCTGTTCTTTATCACCTATCAGTAGCTGTTATTATATAAGAAGTTTCTCTCCTCTAGACGGCTTCTGTATAAAGTTCTGTAGATTTATGCAGAACTTTTTAGCACAACAGCCTGTTATTTTCCTCCTTGTCTGGGAATAACCTTCAGAATATGCTACGACATAATGATTCTGTCTCCTTGGTAAAAGCTGTGTCACTTCAGTCTACTTGTTATTCCTAAACTTCATTTGGCCTCATGTGCTTTTCCTCTTCATGTTTGATTTTATTATTTTATATTAATGAGCCTTCTTGGTCAGGCCTCCTTAAAAAAAAGATTAATTAAAGGTTAATTAAAGGCTAAATGAATGAATTAAAAATAATAATAATAAAAAAGGATTTATTAAAAGATCATGACGCCATAGTTATTATTTTTGCTCAAACGACACTTTTTTCATGTTAAATAATTAAATCTCAGTTCTTTCTATTAGTTGCTTTATCTTCCTCTATTTTTTTTAGTTGCTATATTTAGAACAGAACAAACGTGCGTCTTATTATAGACTATGAAACACAGTATTGCCAAAGCTTTACTGTATAAATCTGTAAATCTGATATGTCACAATTTGACAAGATAATCCTATTAGTCCCACAACGGGGAAATTTGATATGTCAGATACCAGAGATTTTTTGGGTAATAAAAAAAATGCAGATAGTGGCTCATTTCTAGTAACTTATTAATAAATATCAGTGGAAGATGACGGAGACAAAGGACGTTCAGTAGCCGATTAGATCTGAGGTCGACAACTAATTGAACATGGGTCATTATTTGGCACGAAAAGAGGTTTTTTGTAATCTTATTATAAAGTAATTCTAAAAAAAGTACATGTGAAATGCAGCCAAAAACACCACAATGACCCGCTGCATCTGGATGGAGCTACAATCCAGCATTATTTCAGGTTATTCCGACCCATAATCCTTTGCGCAGTAGAAGTTACATCACATATGCACTTCAGTTTTTCATATATTAGTGGGTTTACAGTGAGAGTATTTTTTGTTTTTTGGCTTTTTACTCCAAAAAACTGAATAAGTAGAGATTTTTTAGACTAATTTCTTCATTTTATTTGCTAAATTTTACCATCACTAAAGTAAAAATGTTTGTTAATGCATTTTATTGAAGAAATTATTACTATTATTACTGTTATTATTATCACTAGGACTACTATTTATGTTAATCTCATGCATATTTTGTATTTATTACTTTAACTTTTTTTTTTTTTTTTACTACTACTTATGTTTCTATTTGACTAAACTGTTTCTATCTTATAATTTAATCATGCTTTTAGATGTAAAGCACTTTGGTCGTCTTCATGTTGTTGTCAAGTGCTACATAAATAAACTTTAATTGATGGATTGATTGATTAAAATTGTAGTTACTTTTCTTATGAAATTCATAGTTGTTCATGTTATTCACACGACTGTTTGTAGATGTTAATATTTTCATAATGTCACTTTACTTTTTTCACTGTTTATTATTTTATCATTGTTATTATATTAAAAACAGTTGTTATTGTTTTTTATTGAAGAAATTATTACTATTATTATCGTTATTATTATTACTATGACTACTATTTATGTTAATCTCATGCAGATTTTGTGTTTATGTTTATTACTTTAACTTTTTTTTTTTACTACTACTTATGTTTCTATTTGTCTGTATTTTTTTTCTGTTTGGTTGAACATACTGACACTAAGAATATAATTTTTCATGCTAGACCAGAGGTGTCAAACATACGGCCCGTGGGCCAAAACAGGCCCGCCACAGGGTCCAATCTGGCTCGTAGGATGAATTTGCAAAATGGAAAAATTACAGTAAAGATATTAACAGTTTCAATCACTTTACCGTACTTTCCGGACTATAAGCCACACCCACCCTGTCTCCAACGTCTCACCATCGATTCATTGATGCAAAGCTTGTGTGCAGTAGCTCTATTTCCTTCTTTGACAGCTGGATCGATTGTTAGCCCGGAAAACATAAATAAGTTGCATCATTTTTGAGCTGCAGGTTCACAGCGTGTGGAAAAAAGTAACGGTTTATAGATCGGAAATTATGGTAGTCCACGTTCCGCATACAGACCAGTATGATCTAATATGAGTCGGATCAGTAAAATACTACTGTAATAATTTATACATAATCACAACTCCAATTTTTTTTTTATCTTTGATTTAGTGTGAAGTAAAATTGCATGAAAATACTTCCGTTTACAAACTATTATTCCACAAAAAAATGTGAAAAACCTGAACAAATATGAAAAACCTAAAACATATGGAAGTGCAATTGAACAATATTCTGCCTGTTAATAAATGTTTTGTGTCTTTTTAGATCCACTGTGATCTGTAAGTTGTGTTGTACATGTGTAAATGACAAACCGAGGCTAAATATTGTTAACACTGCACTTATTTTTCTGAAGAAATATCAGGTTGTTCATGTTTTTTTAACCTGTTAAACCCTGACCATATTTTCAGGGGAAAAACGCCTAAACAGACAAACCCAAAGTAAATGAAGAATTCCTTCACAATCATGAGGTTCATATGGATGTTCTTGGTGTCTGTGGACATTTACAGACCTCACAGAATCTATTCCCATTGTCTAAAATATTGTATCTATTACTCTGCCTGAGTAAACTGGAACAAACTAAAAGAGAAATTAGAATTTTTTATCCTCGCCTGTTTTTTTTCAGCTGGATTGACGATGATATGCATAAATTAATCGTTCGTGTCGGAGATTTTTTAATCGTGTATATTTCACCCCACAAAGATTAAAAATCATGTTTGAACATTAAAGTTTGCACTAAAATACACTTTTGATGTACTTTTATTAACATTAGGGTCTGAACTTTGAGCAAAAGTTGAAAAAAAAACATCCATTGTCCTGATGTATTATATTTTTATAGTAGATGAATATTAATATAATTTTTTTAGGCCCGCCGGTGGGCTGATAGGGCTAAAGGGGTTTTAACAAATCTCATTTTTATGGAGTTACAAAAATGTTCACTCAGCTGGAAACATGTGTTTAATTTTTGAAGCAAAGAAACATGTATTTAAGATGCAATATCAGAAATGGATCTACTGTGTGAAAACTATGAAATAAAAACCTTTTTAATGCAGCTAATCTGATGTTTTCTTACATTTTAACATACTCTAACACTAACTATTACTCACTTCATGGAGATAGTATACTAAAAAAAAGTTTTTGTTTTAGAAAACTGCTAATTACAATCTAATAATAACTAGCAATGGATTTACACTCAAACATGTTAGTGCAGATCAGGTTTATCAAGAACAGCAAAGTTACAGCGCTGGTATGAACTGCAGTGTTTAGGATGATGCACAAGTGTCCACTGTGTTGGCTGATATGGAACTAAAACAACCAAATCCACGAATATTTTCATTTTTATTTTATTTATTATATTTTTTATAGTAGATGAATATTAATATAATTTTTTTGGCACGCCGGCGGGCCAATAGGGCTAAAGGGGTTAAAGAATACTTCATATACGTAAACATTTTAATCACGTAATTTGACTTTTTTCACTGTAAAACATAAAAAAAGTTTGGGGTTGACATTATTTCTGGATTATTATGTTATTATTTTCCTGTTCTGACCCACTTGAGACCATATTGGGCTAAATGTGATGTGGCCCCTGGACTAAAATGAGTTCCTCACCTCTGCTCTAGCCTGTGATGGATATGTAAATGTAAGGGTCAAAGTTCATCCGAGCCTCTGCACGGAACGGCACCTTTTCCAATAACTCCAGAAGGTTGCAGAAATGTAAAATGTGCCTGTGTGACTGTGCAGAGCTGCTCCATCATCCTCCCCCTTCGCAGGTGATGCTACAGAGAATCCCATTTCTGTCTGAGAGCCGGCATTAAATTGAGTTGTCATCTGCGGAGCCGGTGGTGCCGAATTACCGGCACCTATTAAATTGTTGCCTTTCCTAATTAGCTCCGGCGTGAACTCGGAAGGCTCGCGTCCCAAAATGCGTGGCGCTTTTTATAATCCTTCCTGCACAGCGATCTAAATCACAGGTAGCTACCTTTAGGCTACGCTGTGGCTGGAGTCTTTCCGAGGCCACATTAAATGATAGGATCTGTAATAAGACTGAAATATAGCTTAGCTGATTGAGCCAGGTGAAGGGGAGAGCGCTTGTTATATTAATCCTAATGTGAAAATGATGGAAGAAAAATGAAGTCAGATAATGATGAAATGTTTAATCCCACGAGGAGCCTGTGCAGGAGTTGCGTAACTTAAATTATATTAATACCTTTATGCAATTATGTAATTTGTTAAATACTTAAAAAAAAAGGTGCAAATGCAAATAGAATACAATGACTCATGGCAGGTATGCACAAGTAGAGGCAGGATTATCCGATTGGATCCAACTCCAAACTAATTAAAACATTCTCAAACAATTTATCTCTTAGTCTTTCTGAACAAGTTTGTTGTGTATTTAGCAAAGCTTTTCTCCTGTAAAGTAGCAACTTCCAGGGATAAGAGTAAAATCTCAGGATTATTAGCTAGGAGGGGAAAAAACAAACACACAAAAACCAAAAAAAAAAAAAAAAAAACAGCGTTGCTATGGCGTTCCTTGAGAGCGCTTTTGCTTTATCCCTGGCGTTAACTGAGTCGGATGTCTGCCAAGATCCCCGGGGACGGAGTGTGTGTGATAGAAACAGAGAAAGAGAAGAGGAAGCAGAGCAGTTCCAGGATCTGCTGAATGGACAGACCCACGGCGGGAGGATTCTTCTGTGCCGACGCCGTCTTCGGACCTCAGCTGCCTCCGTAATTCAATTTTCATATTCTACATATAGACGAGGGTCTGTGCGGGTCCTGCTGATGCTATGTAGGTCACGATTGTTGGGAGAAAGTAGACGTTCAGAACATATTTAGGACCTTACATGTCCGTTTGTACGTCTACCCAATGCTTGTAAATCAACAGAACACAAAGCTCGACATGTTTCTCGTATTGGATTAGATTAAAACGACCCCACCGATGAAAGGAAATGCAGCCATTGTGAGTTTCTGCGAGCCACAAAAAAGGAACAATTTTGACATTTCTGAACCAAAAATACATTCCTACATCAGCAGCTCTTTTCAACTGTGTCTCTTACAAATATTAAACAGTTTAAGACGTTTCTGTTGCTTAGACACAGTTGTTAGGAAAGATATTTGATTTAATGCTGAAGAAAAACCTGTCATGATAGAAAATGAAAATGACTCACAATTTATTTAGTGATGCTTAAAAACTATATCTTTTCCTAACCCTCACTAAAGTGATTTTAACGACTGAACCTAAAAATCCACAGGAGTTTTGATCTAAACTCCACTATGAATTGAATATTTTACATCCAGAATCTTTATTTAAAGTAAATAAGTGGCAAAGCAATGAAAATTTACATTAAGGATATACACGAGTGTGATTTGCAGAAACAGATAATGACAAGATTATTTTGTAGAAACTGGTATTTTGCTGTCATGGAACAACTATTATTTGGTAGTTTATGAATATTTAACAATTTCTAACCTCTTCAATCAATCCTCATAATATCAAATTCAGAACATGTCGAGTAAAGACTGATTTTTGTTTTATCTTTTAATATTTTGCAGGTCAAATAATCCTGGAATACATAGAAGTACAGTTTGCTTTTCATTTACAAAAAATTGTCCTTTTAGATTTATTTATTCTAAGGCTGCCAAAATTAACTTATTAGCGCCAATTAATCCATCATCATGATTAATGTGATTAAAAATTTTAACACAATTAACCCATCTATAGCTCAGAATGACTCTGAACGTCTCTGCCAATGCATTTCGTGCAGTTTGTTTAAGTAGAGTTAGCGTCGCACATGAACAAATGGTCAGATGATCCGGTAGTGACAGACAGCAGAACCGACCCATAAAGATGGAAGACACTAAACAGTACGTTCACCCTCTGGATGGAAATATGAGGACAAAAAAAAAAAAAGATGGAACAGTGGTTTCAAGTTGTTTTGTTGAAACTGTGGTGTTGAATAAACACGTTAAGTGCATATTAGGGATGTCTGATATTATCGGCCCGATATTGGCATAAAAATGTAATATCGGTGAATATCGTTATCGTTTTTTCTGCCTATCATTAAAACCGATAAAATAATGCCTTGGTTTCGCCGGCATTTACTGACGCGTAAATGAAACATTGTTTGTAGCTGAAAGAAATGTGCAGTTTTCAAACTGTACAGTAGAGTTGCCACACTGTAATAGACTCATGGAGGGAGGGAGAGAAAAGAAATAAATATGGCATTTTTTCCACAACTTCAGTTGAAGTATGTATTCTTTGCACAGACAGTGTTTACATTTTAAAAGCCTTGTTGCATTTGAGAATGCATCCAATGGGGCATCACAATAAAATTAGGCATGATGTGTTAATTCCATGACAGGAGATATGTGATGTTACCTAAAATTAGTTTAATATCTCACATATATCGGTAGCGGTATCGGTAGATATCAGAATCGGAAATTAAGCGTTGGACAATATCGGCATATCGGTTTTTGGCAAAAAAGCCAATATTGGACATCCCTAGTGCATATATATTCCCTTCTTTCTTGGGTCTGTTTGCTCATGCTGAATGAAACGTGATTAATATCAAATAAAAATGAATGATATTTAATTGCGACTAATCAAAATTAATCCACAACAACCCTGTGATTAATCTGATTAAAAACTGTAATCGTTTAACAGCACTAATTTATATGTAAGTGACTGTAGCGTATCAGATCATAAAAAAGAAACTGAAATTTTAACACAGAGAAAACTTTCATAAATAATTATGAGGCTGAATCTGTGTAAAACCTGATAAAACCCAGTCTCTGTATCATCATTAAAAAGTATAATTCATTGAGTTTTGACAGTTTTCTCTGTTTTGCAGCTCTGTGCCTCATGTTTAAGTTAATGCATGATAATAAAGCAAGTCATGGTGCAGGATGAGTTTACTGCCAGAGGTGAGTGATCGGATAAATTTAGGGGAATTCCTTCTGTTAAGTCAGCATTTTCATTTTCAAATCAATCATGTGATCGCTGACCTAAACATCTGTAGAAGTGCTTTCTAATGCACAGTATATTTAACAGGATAGACGCTCTGGGAGTGCAGATGTAAATTAAAGCTGGCCTTGTGGTTATGTAATGTATAATCCATGTAAATCAGGGGTGTCAAACATACGGTCTGCGGGCCAAAAGTGGACGCCCGTGGTGTCCAGTCCGGCCCATGGGATGAATTTGCAAAAAGCAGTTAAGGGTGTCTTCAGTTGTTAAGTACATTTATGCATTTGGCAGATGCTTTTTTTTTCTCAAAAGTGACTTACAGGGGAAAACCAATCAAATCAATCAATCAAATTTTATTTATATAGCACCAGATCACAACAAAAAGTTATCTTATGACACTTTATATATAGAGTTGGTCAAAACCAGACTCTAAGTCACACTATTGTTAATAATAATAGTGTGAATGTGAGAGCGAATGAATAATGGGTTAATAATGTAAAGCTCTTTGGGTGTTTAGAAAAGCGCTATAGAAATCCAATCCATAATAATAATAATAATAATAATAATAATAATCATAATAATAATAATAATCATAATAATAATAATAATACATCGGTTTTATATATCGCTTTTCTAAGTACTCAAAGACGCTTTACAATAAACAGCCAAGGTTCAAACATACATCAAACAGTAAACAGATACGGAGTTAATACTAAATGGTAATCAAAGAACAAATACAGAGACAAATACTGACAAAAAAATCACACAAGAGAAGGTAGATGAGAGTGGATAAGGTGGAACAGGCAATGTGATCAAATTAAATACTATATTCTTTTACTTTCTATGTGTGTTTTACTAGATGTTTTGTGTATTTGTAGATCCACTGGGACCTTTAAGTTGGAATACATGTGGAAATGATCAACTGAGGCATAATATTAATAAAATTACTTGTATTTTTCAGGTTGTTCACATTTTTTAATGAAAGGATCATTTGTGAATACGAACATTTTCATCATGTAATTTGACTTTTTTGCACTAAAATAAACAGAAATACTTGGAGATATGATTACACTGGTCAACAACAAATGTATTGTTGAAGTTTTTTGAGCTGATTTAGGATCATTTTGGTGCTGAATCCAAAAATCACATTCATTTTGCTCAATCAGGTCAACTTTCTGAACTCTGCTACATATTGGCTTTTGAACATTTTTGCTTACATTTATGGGCATTTTCACATCATATGATACAAAATTCTTTCATATTTCTTGCAATAAACGAGTTCTGAAGATTTTACTTTTGCCAATTTATGATTAATGTTTTTTTTAATATTACAGGTGAATGAAATGGCTTCGACAAGAAGATCTTACAAAAATAAGCCTGACGTATTCTGCTACATCTGCGGTGAATACACCATTGTACCTAACAGGAATCAAGTCACAAGTTTCATAAAATGTGCTTACCAATCTGATTTTGGTATTAAGGATTATATTTTGTGAGAAGATCAAATTTTTCCAAATCAAATTAGCAAAAAAACCTGACCTGATTGAGAAAAACAGATGTCATTTTTGGATTTAGCGGTGCAAAATGGTCCTAATTCAGTTGAAAAAACCGAGACAACTTGCGAAAAACATTTTTTTGTAACCCAGTGTAATTTATAGGTTATTTATTATTTAACTGCTCTCCTCTTATGTAAACAAAACTAAACTGTGCTAAAGCCTGGGATGACTGTAAAGTTTTGTAAAGCAGGAAGTTGTTTTTATGGAAATACGAGGGCCGTTCAATAAGTTCATGGCCTCACCCAGAACAGAACAACACAGACTGATAATTTATATTTTATTTTTCAACATAATCTCCATTTACAGCAATGCACTTGGTCCATTGATGTTCAAGCATCACTATCCCATCACGAAAGAATGTAACATCCTGTATTAGAACAACCAGTATTTCTGGGTGAGGCCATGAACTTATTGAACAGCCCTTGTATCAGCTCCAAACTGAAATAAAATAAGGAATAATCCCTATCATTATCTGTCAATCATCATCACCCGCCCCCCCCCCCCCCCCCATGGACTGTTCTTGCTGCTGGCTTCGGGAAGGCGGTTCCGTAGCCGTCGTAGCAGAACAGCCAGGATCAGAAACAGTTTCATTCCACATACCATAAAACTGCTGAACTCAACATAATCCCCCCCCACCCCCACCCCCCCACCGACACAGGACTGTTCCAACATGCAACAGAACTGTGCGATATTCAGTACTGAAAATGTTTAATTTTTATTTTTTTAACCCATAAAGACCCAAACAGTCACCAGTGACCAGAACCATCTACTAATATAAACTGTTTAATACCTGCTCATCCACTAATCCGATCAATACATGTCAATAATTGGTGTAAAATACAGTTTGTCGTCTTTTCACCGTCATCAGATATGACCCATTTGGATGTTCAGAGGCTCCGCAGCTACCACGGAAACACCGTCATCTTCTACAACACTGATTCAGCACTAAAACCCATGGAGTCGGATCAACGACAGTGGATGGACACACTGGTTTTTACATTTAGTTAATGATACATTTGGCTGAAAAAGTCACAGTTTCTTCAGTTTTTCTCTATTTTGATGTAATAACCATTGAATTTACTCTGAGTTTTTATGAACATCTTCATGATCAGTGAATTAAATATAGGAAAATACAGGATTTAAACTGAAAAATGCAAAACACAGAGGATAATATTATCATATATGATGAAAAATCACTTTAAAAATGATGAAATAATAATAAAAAATAATAATAAAAATTCATTTGGGAACTGCCACAAATGTTGCACTGGGGTTTTATGGGTTAATCAGAGAACCATAATTTTTTTATACTCACACATAGTTTTTTATACGTGTATTTATTCTATCTTCTATAGTTTTTATATGCATATTCATTCTGTTTTCTATATTCTATAGTTTTTATTTTCCATATTTATTCTATCTTCTATAGTTATTATATGCATATTCATTCTGTTTTCTATAATCTATTAGTTATTTTATGCACATTTATTGTATCTTCTACACTCTACACTTTTAATATGCATTTTTTTTAATCGTCTATATTCTATAGTTATTATATGTATATTTATTCTATCTTCTATAGTTATTATATACATATTTATTCTATCTTCTATATTCTATAGTTTTTTATACATATTTTTTCTAACTTCTATATTCTATAGTTTTTTATACATTTTATCCTATCTTCTATATTCTATAGTTTTTATATGCATATTTATTCTATCTTCTATAGTTTTTATATACATTTTTATTCTGTCCTCTATATTCTATAGTTTTTTATGCATATTTATTCTATCATCTATAGTTATTATATGCATATATATTCTATCTTCTATATTCTTTAGTTTTTTATGCATATTTATTCTATCTTCTATAGTTTTTTATATACATTTTTATTCTATCTTCTATATTCTGTAGTTTTTTTATATACATTTTTATTCTATCTTCTATATTCTGTAGTTTTTATGTGTGTATTTATTCTATCTTCTATAGTCTATAGTATTATATGCATATATTTTCTATCTTCTATTTTCTATCGTTTTTATTTTCCATATTTATTCTATCTTCTATAGTTTTTTATATACATTTTTATTCTATCTTCTATATTCTGTAGTTTTTATGTGTGTATTTATTCTATCTTCTATAGTCTATAGTATTATATGCATATATTTTCTATCTTCTATTTTCTATCGTTTTTATTTTCCATATTTATTCTATCTTCTATACTCTATAGTTTTTATATACATATTTATTCTATCTTATATACTCTACAGAGAGACAGACAGACAGAGCGAGCTTTAGTTTGTATTTATTGCTGGTGTCTGCTGCACCAACTGCATCCAAATGTAATTTCTGATGTAAAATCTGGAATGACAAATAAAGTCTAAATATAAACCATGACAAAGCTTTGGTTAAAGACTCACAGGCCAAAAACTTTCAGATCTAACTTTATAACTCCAGAAAAGTTCTCATCCAAAACCAAAGATTCCACTTCATGAATATGCAATTACAGTTTTATTTACAGCTGCATCCTCTACATCCTAATTTGTCATCATTTCACTTGAGTCAGATTCACATTAAATGTCCTCCAGTTTCCCAAAGGTTCGTTAGTGTTCTTTATCGGCAAGAAGGCGACGGCTCCAGCGCTTTAGTGAAAGCTGAGTCATAAGAGCTGAGGTTTCCAGGACGAGAAGTCAGCTTCGACTGAGCTGAACTGGGCTGAACTGGGCTGAACTGAGCTGAACTGGGCTGAACTGAACTGGGCTGAACTGAACTGAACTGGGCTGAACTGGGCTGAACTGGGCTGAACTGAACTGAACTGAACTGGGCTGAACTGGGCTGAACTGGGCTGAACTGAACTGAACTGAACTGGGCTGAACTGGGCTGAACTGGGCTGAACTGGGCTGAACTGAGCTGAACTGAACTGGGCTGAACTGAACTGAACTGAACTGGGCTGAACTGGGCTGAACTGGGCTGAACTGAACTGAACTGGGCTGAACTGAACTGAACTGGGCTGAACTGGGCTGAACTGGGCTGAACTGAACTGAACTGAGCTGAACTGGGCTGAACTGGGCTGAACTGAGCTGAACTGGGCTGAACTGAACTGAACTGGGCTGAACTGGGCTGAACTGAACTGAACTGAACTGGGCTGAACTGGGCTGAACTGAGCTGAACTGGGCTGAACTGAGCTGAACTGAGCTGAACTGGGCTGAACTGGGCTGAACTGAGCTGAACTGGGCTGAACTGAACTGAACTGAGCTGAACTGGGCTGAACTGGGCTGAACTGGGCTGAACTGAACTGAACTGAGCTGAACTGGGCTGAACTGAGCTGAACTGGGCTGAACTGAACTGAACTGAACTGGGCTGAACTGAGCTGAACTGGGCTGAACTGAACTGAACTGGGCTGAACTGAGCTGAACTGAACTGGGCTGAACTGGGCTGAACTGAACTGGGCTGAACTGAACTGAACTGAACTGGGCTGAACTGAGCTGAACTGAACTGAACTGAGCTGAACTGGGCTGAACTGAGCTGAACTGGGCTGAACTGAACTGAACTGGGCTGAACTGAGCTGAACTGAACTGAGCTGAACTGGGCTGAACTGAGCTGAACTGAGCTGAACTGAGCTGAACTGAGCTGAACTGGGCTGAACTGGGCTGAACTGGGCTGAACTGAGCTGAACTGGGCTGAACTGAACTGAACTGAGCTGAACTGGGCTGAACTGGGCTGAACTGGGCTGAACTGAACTGAACTGAGCTGAACTGGGCTGAACTGAGCTGAACTGGGCTGAACTGAACTGAACTGAACTGGGCTGAACTGAGCTGAACTGGGCTGAACTGAACTGAACTGGGCTGAACTGAGCTGAACTGAACTGGGCTGAACTGGGCTGAACTGAACTGGGCTGAACTGAACTGAACTGAACTGGGCTGAACTGAGCTGAACTGAACTGAACTGAACTGGGCTGGACTGAACTGAACTGGGCTGAACTGAGCTGAACTGAGCTGAACTGGGCTGAACTGAACTGAACTGGGCTGGGCTGAACTGGGCTGAACTGAGCTGAACTGAACTGAACTGAGCTGAACTGAACTGGGCTGAACTGAACTGAACTGAACTGGACTGGGCTGAACTGAGCTGAACTGAACTGAACTGGGCTGAACTGACCTGAACTGGGCTGAACTGGGTTGAACTGGGCTGAACTGGGCTGAACTGAACTGAACTGAACTGAGCTGAACTGAACTGGACTGGGCTGAACTGAGCTGAACTGAACTGGGCTGAACTGACCTGAACTGGGCTGAACTGGGTTGAACTGGGCTGAACTGGGCTGAACTGGGCTGAGCTGAACTGAACTGAACTGGGCTGAACTGAACTGAACTGGGCTGAACTGAACTGAACTGAACTGAGCTGAACTGAACTGGACTGGGCTGAACTGAGCTGAACTGAACTGGGCTGAACTGACCTGAACTGGGCTGAACTGGGTTGAACTGGGCTGAACTGGGCTGAACTGAACTGAACTGAACTGGGCTGAACTGACCTGAACTGGGCTGAACTGGGTTGAACTGGGCTGAACTGAACTGAACTGGGCTGAACTGAACTGACCTGAACTGGGCTGAACTGAACTGAACTGAGCTGAACTGAACTGACCTGAACTGGGCTGAACTGGGTTGAACTGGGCTGAACTGGGCTGAGCTGAACTGGGCTGAACTGGGTTGAACTGGGCTGAACTGAACTGAACTGGGCTGAACTGGGTTGAACTGGGCTGAACTGAACTGAACTGGGCTGAACTGAACTGAACTGAACTGAACTGAACTGAGCTGAACTGGGCTGAACTGGGCTGAACTGAACTGAACTGGGCTGAACTGAACTGAACTGAACTGACCTGAACTGGGCTGAACTGAACTGAACTGAGCTGAACTGAACTGACCTGAACTGGGCTGAACTGGGTTGAACTGGGCTGAACTGGGCTGAGCTGAACTGGGCTGAACTGGGTTGAACTGGGCTGAACTGAACTGAACTGGGCTGAACTGGGTTGAACTGGGCTGAACTGAACTGAACTGGGCTGAACTGAACTGAACTGGGCTGAACTGAACTGAACTGAGCTGAACTGGGCTGAACTGGGCTGAACTGAACTGGGCTGAACTGAGCTGAACTGGGCTGAACTGAACTGAACTGAACTGGGCTGAACTGAACTGAACTGAGCTAAACTGGGCTGAACTGGGCTGAACTGAACTGGGCTGAACTGAACTGAACTGGGCTGAACTGGGCTGAACTGGGCTGAACTGGGCTGAACTGAGCTGAACTGGGCTGAACTTGGTTGAACTGGGCTGAACTGGGCTGAACTGGGCTGAACTGAACTGGGCTGAACTGAACTGAACTGAGCTGAACTGAGCTGAACTGGGCTGAACTGGGCTGAACTGAACTGAACTGGGCTGAACTGAACTGAACTGAGCTGAACTGAACTGACCTGAACTGGGCTGAACTGGGTTGAACTGGGCTGAGCTGAACTGGGCTGAACTGAGTTGAACTGGGCTGAACTGAACTGAACTGGGCTGAACTGGGTTGAACTGGGCTGAACTGAACTGAACTGGGCTGAACTGAACTGGGCTGAACTGAACTGAACTGAACTGGGCTGAACTGAACTGAACTGAGCTGAACTGGGCTGAACTGGGCTGAACTGAACTGAACTGGGCTGAACTGAACTGAACTGAACTGACCTGAACTGGGCTGAACTGAACTGAACTGAGCTGAACTGAACTGACCTGAACTGGGCTGAACTGGGTTGAACTGGGCTGAACTGGGCTGAGCTGAGCTGAACTGGGCTGAACTGAACTGAACTGAACTGAACTGAACTGGGCTGAACTGAGCTGAACTGGGCTGAACTGAACTGAACTGGGCTGAACTGAGCTGAACTGAACTGGGCTGAACTGGGCTGAACTGAACTGGGCTGAACTGAACTGAACTGAACTGGGCTGAACTGAGCTGAACTGAACTGAACTGAACTGGGCTGGACTGAACTGAACTGGGCTGAACTGAACTGACCTGAACTGGGCTGAACTGGGTTGAACTGGGCTGAACTGGGCTGAGCTGAACTGGGCTGAACTGAGTTGAACTGGGCTGAACTGAACTGAACTGGGCTGAACTGGGTTGAACTGGGCTGAACTGAACTGAACTGGGCTGAACTGAACTGAACTGAACTGGGCTGAACTGAACTGAACTGAGCTGAACTGGGCTGAACTGGGCTGAACTGGGCTGAACTGAACTGAACTGGGCTGAACTGAACTGAACTGAACTGACCTGAACTGGGCTGAACTGAACTGAACTGAGCTGAACTGAACTGACCTGAACTGGGCTGAACTGGGTTGAACTGGGCTGAACTGGGCTGAGCTGAACTGGGCTGAACTGGGTTGAACTGGGCTGAACTGAACTGAACTGGGCTGAACTGGGTTGAACTGGGCTGAACTGAACTGAACTGGGCTGAACTGAGCTGAACTGGGCTGAACTGGGCTGAACTGAACTGAACTGGGCTGAACTGGGCTGAACTGGGCTGAACTGGGCTGAACTGGGCTGAACTGAACTGAACTGGGCTGAACTGAACTGAGCTGAACTGGGCTGAACTGGGCTGAACTGGGCTGAACTGGGCTGTGTCTTAATCAGCAGTGGAAACCCGACCCACAGCGAACAAACACACACTGGAATAAACACAGAGTCGCAGAGTGACCTCCACGTGTTGGAAAACAACAAAAGGCTGAAGTAGTTTTATGGAAAAGACAAACGGTGAAATTATATGAGCAAAGTTTAAATAGTAACTTATTAAAGCTGTCGTGTTTCTTTTTTTGCATTTTAGAGTAAATATTACTTCTTTACCTTTCAGAGTACTGTAATATGTCCACACATCACACCATGTACATGTGATGATGTAAATATGTAAATACCATTTAAGTTTTCATTGTAATTCTTTATCTATATAAACATTTATATAAATACAAATTTTCTTATTTTTCTCTTTACGTTTTCATTTTTCACTTGTGGTTTTTTTCTATATGTCTTTTTCTCTGCACTTACTTGTTGTACGTTGCTGCTGTTAACTGTGAAATTTACCCATAATGGGATAAATTATCTTATCTTATCTTATCTTATCTTATCTTACCTTACCTTACCTTACCTTACCTTACCTTACCTTACCTTACCTTACCTTACCTCAATAGAAGTGTTCTGACAGAAACAGTATTTCATACTCCTTTAATTCTGTTTTTTCTGGGTTTTTTTTTTAGCCACACTTCAAGAAAAATCTACATCCAGTTCAGACTTTGGCTAAAAAAGTTGAAACATAAGATTAAACGTATTAATTTAAGCAAAAATATGTTAAATTTTACATGTTGAAACCATAATAATACCTCCCTGTTGTTCATATCAACATGTATTGAAGCTGTTTTTAACTAGTTTTAATTAATTTCTGTGTAAATACGTTCACTTCCTTGGTCATGTGGATCCTATTAGACTTAAAGAATTTAGCTTAGATCACAATTTTTGCATTTTAGGTGGTATATAGATGCTTTTATAATATAGAATGACGATAAAGGAGATGATTCACCTGCTCTAATGTCGTAGGTAACACAGTTTCGTCCTGTTCTGCCTGGGACACGCCTGCTTTTAGACAGGAACTCTACTTTGGACAGTTTGTCTGTGGATCCTTAAAAAGTCTTAAATGTGATTATCCTAAATTAAGGCCTTAATTATCCTCAGAACTGATAATTAATCTTAAAATCTAACACTCAAAGGGTTTAAAAATTCCACAGACACAATGAATAATTTTGCTACATTTGCTTCGTACACAGTCAAATATCAATGCAATGAAAGGGTCTTGTTTAAAAAAGTACGGAAAGGCACTGAATTCGTATACAGTCTACTCTCGTTATACCGCCAACTTCCGTTCACGGCCAAATTGGCGGTATAGCGAAAATGGCGTTACAACGGGTTGCGTCCATAATGTGCATGTCTTTACTATATGATGTCTATGCTGCCTCCGTTAACCCGTTCTAATTACGTTTCTAAATAAATCTTGATTCTGTTATGTTGTAAGGCAGGGATCGGCAACCTTTAACACTCAAAGAGCCATTTCGACCCGGTTTCCACGGAAAAGACAACACTGGGAGCCGCACCTCGGAGGTGCCACGGTGGCGCACCTCGGAGGTGCCGCGCCGCGCCGCTGGCGGTATAACGGTCGGGAAATCAATGGTATAAGTGCTGTTTGTGCATGGAACTGGGCTGGCGGATGGCGATAGGCGGAAATGGCGGTATAACGGCGGGCGGTTTAATGAGAGTAGACTGTATAATATACAGTTTTATTGGTGTTAAGTTCAACTGAGACACAACATCTGAAAGTTTGGATTAGCAACGTACAAGTCAGATTGTTGTGAATGTGAATGTAAAGTCAAATATTTCATGAACATTTCTTCTACAGGACGTCTGCAGATCCTTAAAAAGTCTAAAAAATGATTATCCGAAATTAGAGAATCTGTATTGAAAGGTCTAGTTCTAGTTTCATACATTATTCTTTTTATTTTAATTATATTTATGCACTTTTTAAAGGCACAACTTTGCCCTTGATTTATTGTTTAAGTATAGTAAATATAGTAAGTTGTTTCTCCTTTAGCTATTTTCCACATAAAAAAGCATAGAGATAAAAGCGACTGACAGACAATTTATCCACATTATTTTCTGCCTTAGTGAGAAATACATGTTCATTTTACAAATTATCAAGATTAATTATTTACAACAGAGCACTGATGAAGAGCAGCTGCTGAAATTGTACCCCGATCCCTAAATAATTCAAATCTTAGTTTAATATTGTATATAAGAAAAAGATTTAATTCAATTTATTCTTAATTTTTATTGTCTGATGCAAAAATAAAGACTATTCTAGAAGTGAAGACAGAGGTGGTGTGTTGGATCACATTTGGAATCCTGTATTGAATGAACTGTATAGTAATTCACCTTTTTTTTTTTTTTTTTTTTACATTTTTGTAATTTTTTAAGGAATAATTTTGTCATTAATATATTGTTGAAGTAGATACACTGACAAAGCTGCTGTTTTTTTCTCCTTTTGCTTTTCATTTTACAACAATAAATAAAGACTATTCTAGCAGTGAAGACAGAGTTGGTGTGTTTGATAAAATCTGGAATCCTGTACTGAATGAACTGTTTCTTAATTTCACCATTTTTATACATTTTTGTGCTTTTTCAAGGGACAATTTTGTCATTAATATATTGTTGAAGTAGATATACTAACATAGCTGCTGATTTTGTCCTTTTGCTAGTGACTGAGAAAGAATTTGTCCACATTTTTTTCTGCTTTAGCGAGAAATACATGTTCATTAAAAAAAAAAAAAAAAAAGTAGATATATTATTTACCACAGAGCATTGTCAAAGAGCAGCAGCTGAAATTGTACCCCGGTCCCTAAGTCGTTTGAATCTTTCATCTGCTCTGAAATTAAATATAAGACAAAGAAAATATTTGATACAGATTTAATTCAACTTATTCTTAATATTTATTGTCTAATGCAACAATAAAGACTGTTCTGGCAGCAAAGTCAGAGCTGGTGTGTGCGATATGATTTGGGATCCTGTATTGAAAGTTGAAGCATCTACTTCCATATGTATTTTTTTTTTTTTTTTATTTCACCCTTTTTGACATGTTTTTGTGCTTTTTAAAGGAATAACTTTGTCAAGAATTTAGTAGTGGATATACTGCCATAGCTGCAGCTTTTTTTCCTTTTGCTAGCTCAAATTGTTCATCTGCTTTAAAACATAAATATAAGCAAAACAACATTTCATGCAGATTTAATTCAGCTTATTCTTAATTTTTATTGTCCAATGCAACAATAAAGACTGTTCCAGCAGTGAAGACAGAGTTAGTGTGTGTGAGAAGATCTGGAATCCTGTATTGAAAGTTGAAGCATTGAGTTCCATATGTATAAACATTTTTGTGCTTTTTAAAGGAACAATTTTGTCATGAATTTGTTGTTAAGGCAGATATACAGTCATAGCTGCTGCGTTTTGTCCTTTTGCTCTAGTGAAGGACACATGTTCATTTTGCAAAATATCAAGATTAATTATTTACAACAGAGCATTGCCAAAGAGCAGCTGCTGAAATTGTACCACGGTCCCTAAGTAGTTTGAATCTTTCCTCTGGTTTAGAATTAAATATAAGGAGAAAAAAAATATGCATATGTAATTCAATTTATTCTTAATTTTTATTGTCTAATGCAACAATAAAGATTGTTCTAGCAGTGAAGAAAGAGTTAGTGTGTGTGATAAGATTTTGGATCCTGTATTGAAAATTGAAGTATCGAGTTCCATATATATAAACATTTTTGTGCTTTTTAAAGGAACAATTTTGTCATGAATTTGTTGTTAAAGCAGATATACTGACATAGCTGTTTTTGTTTTTTTTTTTTGTCCTTTTGCTCTAGTGAGAGACACATGTTCATTTTGCAAAATATCAAGATTAATTATTTACAACAGAGCACTGTCAAAGAGCAGCTGTTGAAATTATACCCCGGTCCCTTAGTCGCTCAAATCTTTCATCTGCTTTAGAATCAAATATAAGAAAAAAACATTTCATGCAGATTTAATTCAGCTTATTCTTAATTTTTATTGTCTAATGCAACAATAAAGACTGTTCTAGCAGTGAAGACAGAGTTAGTGTGTGAGAGAAGATCTGGAATCCTGTATTGAAAGTTGAAGCATTGAGTTCCATATGTATAAACATTTTTGTGCTTTTTAAAGGAACAATTTTGTCATGAATTTGTTGTTAAAGCAGATATACAGTCATAGCTGCTGTTTTTTGTCCTTTTGCTCTAGTGAAGGACACGTTCATTTTGCAAAATATCAAAATTAATTATTTACAGCAGAGCATTGTCAAAGAGCAGTTGCTGAAATTGTACCCCGCTCCCTAAATAGTTTGAATCTTTCATCTGGTTTTGAATTAAATATAAGGAAAAAAATTATGCAGATTTAATTCAGCTTATTCTTAATTTTTATTGTCTAATGCAACAATAAAGACTGTTCTAGCAGTGAAGACAGAGTTAGTGTGTGTGAGAAGATCTGGAATCCTGTATTGAAAGTTGAAGCATTGAGTTCCATATGTATAAACATTTTTGTGCTTTTTAAAGGAACAATTTTGTCATGAATTTATTGTTAAAGCAGATATACTGACATAGCTGGGTTTTTTTTTGTCCTTTTGCTCTAGTGAGAGACACATGTTCATTTTGCAAAATATCAAGATTAATTATTTACAGCAGAGCATTGTCAAAGAGCAGCAGCTGAAATTGTACCCCGGTCCCTAAATAGCTCAAATCTTTTCTCCTGCTTTTGAATTAAATTTGAGAAGAAAGAAAATGAGAAACAAACAAATTTCCATCCGATCCAATCAACGCCTTCAAAACCCAAATGGAAATGACCTTTATGTCCACGCTGTCGGAGTAAACAGGCGGCAGAAAGGCGAGTAAACAGTTTAATTTGCAGTAATTCCCTACCTCTCAGCTGATTCCAGGGCTGCAGGTAGAAAAACCTTCAGCTCTCCAAATAAAGGCTGATGACCGGCCTGCAGAGAAGAACCAAATGTCAAAGTAATTAATTTGTTTTCTTTTAAGAATGAGAATAAAGACAGAGGCGGCGGTGTGTGTTTCAGAGGACGGACTGAGGCCATTCACATCACACTTGAGCTTTTTTTTTTTTTTTTTTTTGGAATAAGTCACATAAACGTGGCATTAAATGCATGTGTTGACACTGCTTCCAGGCCTATACGTTCATTTATCATGTGCAGATGCCTCGTCCCTATTGACTGTGTCCCTCTCCCGGGCGCCGTCGCCGTGATGAGGTCCGCTCGCCGTTGATAATAAGCTCATTAATCATGCAGCCGTACGGCCCGCAGCTCCCCGTCTATATCACAAATATGATTATCAACATTGATTGGCTGGGGGGGGGGGGGGGGGGGGGGGGCAGCCACTGCCTCTGGACCAATGGAGGCAGAGGTTGTTGGGGTGTAATAGCAGAGCGGACGACTATCGATTTAAGCATGAGAGGAGACTAAATGGAATCCGAATGTTTTGCCTTTGAAATGAGACAGTTATCAGTGGTGCTCGAGGTGTCAGGAGGAGATAAATCACCGAAAGATGGACTCGGAGTAGGTGTTGGTTAAGTTATTTAGGATATTATATCAGGAGCACACTCAAAAAAAATGGTACTTTTAACAAATCACACCATTGTGAAGCAGAAAAAAACACTCTAGTGTGATTTGTACAGCTTGTAATACTTCAAAAAAAAGCACAAGACGCATCATAACCGACTAAAAATGTTACCGCTAGGCTATATACTCCTACTGACTGTGAGGAAAATGATCACTGGGACGACTGGAAGAGCAGGAAAAAAAACACAGAATGAAATTAATCTACATGCTGTAACGTACAATAGTAAAAATGCAAATGAAGATGGGCATATTTCTGCAGTTATGTTGTGTAAATATAGGGACGAATTCATCCAGAAAAGCAAAATAAAGGAAAAAAAACCCTGCTAAAGCTATTTAAGGAGGTGTACACAGACTACTGCTGTGGTTATTAAAGACAGATTGTGAATTAAAATGAATAACCAGGACGGTGTGGCTGTAGTTTGAGGGATTTAGGTGTTTTATTCCTTTTTATTCCAACATATTATGACTTCTGTAGAGGTTGCACATCAATTCCACTTGGTTACAAAAAAATGTTTTTTGCAAGTTGTCTCGGTTTTTTCAACTGAATTAGGACCATTTTGCACCGCTAAATCCAAAAAGGACATCTGTTTTTCTCAATCAGGTCAGGTTTTTTTGCTAATTTGATTTGGAAAAATTTGATCTTCTCACAAAATATAATAATTAATACCAAAATAAGATTGGTAAGCACACTTTATGAAACTTGTGACTTGATTCCTGTTAGGTACAATGGTGTATTCAGCGCAGATGTAGCAGAATATGTCAGGTTTATTTTTGCAAGATCTTCTAGTCGAAGCCATTTCATTCACCTGTAATATTAAAAAAAACATTAATCACAAATTGGCAAAAGTAAAATCTTCAGAACTCGTTTATTGCAAGAAATATGAAAGAATTTTGTATCATATGATGTGAAAATGCCCATAAATGTAAGCAAAAATGTTAAAAAGCCAATATGTAGCATAGTTGAGAAAGTTGACCTGATTGAGCAAAATGAATGTGATTTTTGGATTCAGCACCAAAATGATCCTAAATCAGCTCAAAAAACTGAAACAATACATTTGTTGTTGACCACTGTTATAATACACAACTTAACACATGTAATAGGGTCAGTATTGATAATAATTAGGGCTGTGTATCGGCAAGAATCTGGCGATACGATACAAATCACAATACTAGGATCCTGTTACGATATATCACGATATATCACAACACTGTTAAAAAGGCAATTTTTAAAAAATTGGTTTTGTTTCTTTTTTAAAAGATTATTTCCTGGAAGAATTGAATTACACCAGAAATCTGCACAAATATGAAACACATTTTTATTTGATCCCAACAGGATCTAATGTTCTATCACAAAATGCTCCTGTGTTCAAACTGAAATTATGTTCTACAGACGTTACAGTTTTAAAACCTGATCAAATGTTCATATTCTATTAGTTCAGAACTAACATCAGAACATTATTTTTGTGCAATCCCAACCAAGGAACTAACATTATTTAATAAAAAGAGTGTTAAATAATAATAAATAAAATATGAACACAAAAGAAAAACAAAAAAAACCCAAACTGAACCTCCACAATATCTGCATTTGAATAAATACCTAAAAATATCGATACAGTACTTTTTAATATCGATACAGTATTGTGAAATGAAATATTGCGATATATTGCAGAACCGATATTTTCTTACACCCCTAATAATAATCAGGATCAGTACTAAAAAGGATGTATCTGATCCTGATCAAATTAATCATTACAGAAAAAAGAGAAAAAAAAAAAAAAAATTAATCATTACAGACTTTTTCATTGAGAAATACTTGCAAACTCTTAATTCTCAGTGTTAAACCATAAAGACCCAGTGCTACTAATTTTTCTCTACATTTCACCTTTCTGAAAGGATTTATCACCATTTATTATAATATTATCCTCTCCATTTTGCTTTTTTTTTTTAGTGAAAATCATGTATTTTCTTGTATTAAATATACTGACCATGTAGATGTCCATGAAAGCTGAGATTAAAGTTGAGGGTTAATAAATAAAAAAAAACAGAGAAAACTGAAGAAAAAATGACTTTTTAAGCAAAGATAGGTATTACTGAACATAAAACCAACTGTCTCCATCCACTGTCATTGATCAAACACCATAGTTTTTACTGGTGAACCAATGTTGTAGAAGATGACAGTGTTTCCACGGCAACTACGGAGCCTCTGAACGTCCAAATGGGTCATATCTGATGACCATGAAAAGACGACAAACTGCATTTTACACCAATTATTCACATGTACTGATAGGATTAGTGGATCAGAAGTAGGGATGGAACGATTACCGATATAACGATAAACCGCGGTAAAATTGCAGACGGTTAGTATTACTGTTTAAATTCTAATTATCATGATAACCGTGTTTGATTAACGCACTTTTAGGGGATGCAAAGATCTGCTTTTTTGTCAAATATTTGAGTATAGTTTAAGTTTATTACAATTTTAATTTTCCAAACCTAATATTTGGAACTAATATTCACTTTTTAAAGTCTTTGAAAAGGTTCATTAAGCATCTGTGTGTTATTTATGCAAAAAAATTATATACATTTTTCAAATCGGATTTTATATATTTTTTGTGTTTTTTGTCCTTTTATGTTGATATAGTAGGTTAAAGTGAAAAAATAATAGACAGATGATACAGATGAAGTTGTGCTGAAAAAACAGATCCCAAACATGGGTATAGTAAACATTTGTTTATATAGTATATAAAGGCCAAATCAAAAGGACTGAAAAACGGACAAAATAGGCTCAGACCACTAAGGGTTAATATTTGAATGTTTCTGCAACAGAGGGGACATTGTGCCTATTATTTTATTTTATTTTATTTTATTTTTATTTATTTATAATACAACTTGGTTAAATTATTTTAGTGTGTGTATTTGTACTTTTTGAACATTTTGAGCACAATTTCAACAATACAGCGATAATGATAACCGTGATAATTTTGGTCACAATAACCCTGATATGAAATTTTCATACCGTTACATCCCGAATCAGAATTTATTAACCCTTTCATGCATAGTGGTCACTACAGTGGACAGCTATTCTACTGATGTTCTCTTGTATATTCATGGATTTTGTTGTTTTAGTTCCGTATCAGCCAACATGCATCATCCCATACACTGCAATTCATACCATTACTGTACCTTTGCTGTTCTTGATAAACCTGATCTGCACTAAAATGTTTGAGTGTAAATCAAATGCTTGTTATTGTTATTAGACTGCAATTTTTTTTAAACAAAATGTGTTTCTTTTTACATAGTATCTCCATGAAGTGAGTAATGACTAGTATTAGAGTATGTTAAAATGTGAGAAAACATCAGATTAGCAGCTTTAAAAAAAACTCTTTATTTCATAGATTTCACACAGTATATCAGTAAATACACATTTATTTGCTTCAAAAATTAAACCCATGGTGTGCAGCTGCAACTCCATGAAAAATAGGTTCATAAAAAAATGTTCAATCACATTGTTTTTTTAATGCCTAAAGAAGAATAAAAACACTCTTGTTTAAGGCTCTCATAATTCATGCATGAAAGGGTTAAACATTTGAGATCAGTACATAATTTTGGTCAGCACTTGTTATTTGGGTCTTTATGGGTTAAACAGGATGAATCACTGCAGTCGTCTTCACTGAGAAGAACTTACAAACTCTGATTCTGAACTTTTTACTTGGTGCTTCCTGTGTCTTCATACACTAATGCAAAACATAATAAAATAAGACTTCCTGTAGTTTGTAGCTCATTAAAAATCACATTTTTCGGGACACAGATTATCTAATATCTTCAGTAATAGGCCGCATGTGGATTGAAATATGCTAAACAAGAACTGCCACATTTACATAACTTAATGTATTAACGAGCTGAATACAATATTCAAATAAGAGCAGGAAAAAATGATTGCAAATCCAATGCATAGACACTAAAGAATGACCTACTGTTTCCATACATTACGTTATGCTTTATCTAAAGCTCTGACTAAATGCATTTTAAACAGAAATTTGTGAATGAATGGCCTCAGTTTTTCGTGTCTTCAGTTTGACAATGTGTACTGTCATCCCCCAAAGTCACACACAGATCATCTGACTGATCACACACACTCCACTTATTTGATTTATCACAAGGAAGTACACACATATAGCATCAGGAATTTATTTTGCAGAAGCGTAATGTGATGCAGTTTTGACAACATGCACAGTTTTTAATATATCCTCCTGAGATGCAGTAAGTAAACATTTTCACCATTTTACATTAAATAATTACCTTAATTGGAAACAGTATCATGCAACAGCTTTTTCAGATACATTTTAACATTTTTTTTTAAAATATAATGTCTTTTTCAGTGGACTTTTTATTTATTTATTTATTTTTAAGTAAAGCTGTGAAACCCTTGTCCACTTCAGAGGACAAAAATACGTTGCTGGGTTTCAGGAGGATATTCAACTAAAACACTGTGTCAAGAACCAAAATGTAAAATAAATAAATAAATAAATGAGCCTTTTCTTGATAAAATACTGACAAAAAAATCCCAAATGTGGAAATTTTAGTGAACAATGCCTACTTGTATAGAATTTGAATAACTGCTAGCAAAAAGGCTGTGACCAGGCACTGGCTCCAACCTGAACCACCTCATCTGGAAAAATGGGTCGATATTGTGAATGAAATTTACCAGAAAGACTAACCTTCTCCCTTTGATTACAAATGAACAAATTCTCAGATCTATGGTCAAAGTGGAAATTTTTTGTTTACACTTACCAAACACAATCTAAATGTACAAGAAATGACAATAGAATGACAATGGATCTGGAATTGTCTTGTTTTTTGTGTAATTAATTAATTCTACTTTTCATATTTTATTTATTTATTTATTTTCTTTTTTTCTTTAGAAAGAGGAGGTCAAAGTCTCTTGGTCTTTTGTATGTTTTCTTTATGTAACTATGCATCCATTGTTCACTGTTCAATTGTTGTGTTTATTAACACAAAAAAAAAAGAAAAGAAAAGAAAAAAACTGAAATGTTGAGAATGGAAAGATTGGTCATTGGTCACATACTTGTTACGTGACCACAATGTAATTTAAATGTATGTTGAACTTTTCTCAATATTTCTAAAAAAAAATCTGAAAAAAAAATCCCAAATGTCATTATGAACAATCACTGAAGTAGTTTTTTTTTTTTTTTTTTTTTTTTTTGAGAAAATGACCAGAAATAGAGGGGACTGGGAGAAGTGAAGTGGAAAAAACCCTCGGAACCCAGTAAAAATCCTGAAGTTGTATCCGGTCATTGAAACATAATGACGGCTTTGAGGTGCATTACATTCAGACGTGTTTCCGGTAAAGACTGAATGAATGTACTTTTCTGTTATAACAATCCCTCACCTCCTCCACAAGAAATGAGGATATGGAATTAGGGCAGCCTAAAAAAGAGATCGGAATAGAAAGATGAGCGCTGAGGCTCCGGGGCTCGGTCAAAATTACCTCAGTCTGCTCCTCAAATGAAAGCAAATGTGTCCTTAAAGCCTCGCTAAAAGCAGCAGACAGCGGCTGCTCGCTCACGTTCGCTCACATCCACCGGGCCTTGAATAGCGCACACTGCATTAGCTTTCAACCGCATCACTTTGAAGTGACAGGAACATTTGAGTATTGATTAACAAACTAGTTTCCACTCGATCCGGGCACGGCAGACATTCTTCTGTGAATAATAACTGAAAAGATTGATTCTTGTCTTCTGTACTCTATGAGAATGGGGAGGATCTCCACACAAATCTTTCGAGGCGACAAACAAGGGCCTTTACGCCTCCTAGAGCCCCCGAGTGGCCTTTCAAAGCCCTCCTGATTTCAAGTTTCTCTGGGTATCAAGAGGCTTTTCAGACGTCAGCCGTTTATGCTGATGTTCTGGATGCCGTGGTGCACCTGGCTCACCTCGTCTCACCCTCCAACCTCCCACGGCTCCACCGAATCAGGCGAAAACGAGCCGAGGATGGCAGAATTAAAGAGACAGAGAGAAAAGAGAGGAGACGAGGAGGAGGAAGGAAGGAAGGGGGAGGGAGGGGGGAGAAGGGGGGGTGGGTTTGCTATAAGACCACGCACACAAATCCTCTCTTCTTCACACACACACAAGCCTGGTGTGCATACACTGTGTGATAAAAACCCACTAGCAAACTCTGTCACTCAATTAATGTCTCGTTTTATCTGGTTTTAACATACCTGCCATCCTCAGCTGGAATTAAAGCCTCACCTCTTTCTCTCACCCCCCCCACCCCCCTCCCTTTTTTTCCTCCGCTCTCTCTAAGTAGCTAAGCACAGTGTGTGGGATTAGCCGCTGTGGTAATAACTTCCGTATTGAAAAATGCAAGATTCGGCTTCCTTGTGTTCACAGAGACTTTAGCTTTTATAAATAGAATAGCCTTACACTGCGTACATACCTTCAGACTCAAATTACTTTTTTTGTTTTTTTTCTTTACCACCATATTTTTTATTTTCCCACTTGTGTGTTGCAGACTTTTTTGCTATTCACTCACGCCAAGCGGGTCTAATGCCGTGAACTGTCTTGTACAGTGTTTTCCACACAGTTTTGCAGTTCAAATGGCGGATTGGAAACTGCTGACATTCCGGTGGCAGATATTGCTCTCTTGCCCGCCAGCGCCCTAAATCCCCTGTTGAGAGGAGTGTGGTGTGAAATCCATTTACCACAGAATTCTGCAGAAAGCTTGTCATCTCATTGAAAAGATCCCCCTGAAATATGGAAGAAGCCTCTACTGTAGAGGTAAAAAAAAAAAAGAAAAAAAAGAAAAAAGCTTCCCATATTTCCCCACTTCTTTGTCTCTCAGTCTGTTTTCTCTTTGTCTCTTGTTCAATTTCCTTTGAAAAGTGTCTCCTGGCGGTAAACAAAGATGGCTGCTCTGTCACAGCGGGGTTAATCTTTCATAAAAAAAGTGTCGAGAGACTTTTGCAGTCGGGGTCCCCAGGGCATGGGAGCACGAACAGGCATAAGTGGGGGTTTATCATTTCTTTTATTTCACTGTGATTAGCTGCTGCTGCACAGGCGCCCTGGCAATGCAACCGGCATTTAACCTATGACTGATCTGATTAAAAAACACACACTGATGCATCAATCATATTAGTCCCAGGTTTGTCATAAAATGTGCCCTGTCTCTACCCTTTTCTGCAACAGAGGTCAAAAAGCTGTCAATCTATACAAATCAAAGCTTTTTTTTTTTCCTCTCTACATATAGCTCAGCAGATGCTCCGGCTCCTGTTTCGGAAAAAAAAAAAAAAAAAAAAAAATTGATTGCTGAAAACTGTGCATTCAGCCCAAGCGCTCATGTCGTGTTTCTATACGAATTCTGCCGACAGTTAAGTCACATCGCCTCAGGAGCTGCAGTCTCTAGAGTCAACGGCGTGCCTTTTGTCTGAGAAGACACAAAGATCTCACAGAGCACGTCTAGAAAGCGGCGTTACCATGAGCCTGTGTAGTCATGTCAGCGCACCATTTCTCTTTTTCTAATCAAGAATTTATTAAACCAAAAGCACTCTTTGGTTTTTTGCAACGTTCTCCGGCATTCGGTGTGAAAGTCGGTCTGAGCCAATCAGAAGTGGTCCTGATGAGAGTGTGAGTGCCATGCCGGAGCTGTCCAGCGCTATTTGAGGTCAGGATGCCTTTGTGTGCAGCTATATGTCAAACAAAGGGCCGCTACGCCTGCCTGCCTGCCGTCCATATGCCCGGGCTGGGGGGAGGGAGTGGAGATATGGTCTGCAAGTAGAGTGTGTGTTTTGGTTTGGAGTGGGGATGGGAATGGGGGGGTGGGGGTGTCGGCAGGGAGCAATCAGGCGTGTGAAAATACTCCACACTGACTCTCTCCTCCTCCTTTCTCCTTCACCCTGCCTCCTTTGTGCTCTATTTCATTCATTTCACTGTCCTTTTCTTTCATTTTAATGTGTTCACCTTATCTCCACGACCCTTTACCTTTCACCCCCCCCCCCCCCCCCCACCTCCACTAACATCTCCTCTTCCCCTTCCTCTTGCCGCTGCTCCTCCTCTGTCCCTCAGATGTCACACAACCAGGAGCTAATATCATCCTGCAACAAATTAGAACGCAAAGTTTACCGCCCATTACAGCTCTTTGGTGGGAGACGATCTTTGATATGGAAATGCCGCTGCGTGCGCACATATGCACTAACATGTGAGAACCTCAGTGTGTGTGTGTAAGTGTGTATGTGTGTGTGTGTGTGTAAGTGTGTGTGTGTGTGTGAGAGCAAAGCGTGGGAAGACAATGAAAAATGGAGGGTGTATCCTCAGGGAACCCTGTCGTAAACTGCTTCGACAAATTGGGACTGAGGGTACGTATCTCTGAGGGTTTGTCGCAGCCCCCAGCCAATATGCACACACATCAAACTGACACATGACAAATGGTAGGTGTGGATGATGGAGTTACTATGAGCCAATAAGCTCTTTAATGTATTCAAAACCTCTTAGCCGCACTAAGTACCTAAGTGCTCCAAGTGGAGAAAGGTTAGTGGTGCTAACAGTAAGTCAGGAGATGTGAACAAAGAAACATGAGGGTACAGTTCACCTCCACCGCTTTGGGAGTTAGAACTCAACACAGAAACAGACACAAGAAGAAGAAGAAGAAGAAGAAAAAATGTAAAGCACACTTCAGGATAAATCTGTCACCGCTGACTGATGCAGCTAATCACTAAAAGGAATCCAAAGACAAAGAAGAAGAGAGGGCTTACCTTCCAGTTCCACAGCCACATGTGAGAGTCCACGGCTACGCAAACACACATGAACACATGCACAAACACACACGGACTCATCACACATGCGCTCCCACGCACCCGTACACGCCGTGTGCGAGAAGAGAGAGAGACGAGAACCCATCATTGTTCTCATAACCCCTCCCACACGGATGCGTATCTCTGTCTGGATGGAAACATGTAGGAGTAGCACTCTCTCTCTCTTTTCTCACACACACACACACACACACACACACATGCACGCACGCACACACACACACGCGCGCACGCACACACACATTTCTCACAGCGTCTGGTCGAAAAAACATGCAGCATCAACAGTCTACCTTGTTGCAGCCTCCCTTTTCTCCAGGAATTCCAGCACACAGTCATTCTCCACTCATATACAGCACGCAGCACACAAAGACTCCCACTCACAGACTGTGTGATCATGTGATGTGTGTGATGCGCGACGCATGCATGCATGTGAGAGCATGTGGTGTCTTTCCACTGCCTGTCCCTTATCAGCTATTTTGTGTACGCTGTGTACGTTTTTTGGACCTCGCCGCGATAATGCAGAGTGTGTATTTTTCGCCTTATGTGTTGTAGTAGTGTCCCAGCTCTGTTCCTATATGTGTGTGTGTGTGTGTGTGTGTGTGTTCCCATGTGAGAGTGTGTTTTACACTGAGGGGTTAGGTGTTAGGATAAACAAACAGGAACCTTTACAACCCCTCATTTTGCTCGGCCATAGGGGAGGAAACAGCTCTGGCGTCCGTTCTATTAGTCCCCAGGGGCCGTATGGCTACATGTACTTACCCCCCCTGCATTATTGATGGCTGGTAATGGCGCCATTACAACAGGATAGGAAGCCGGTGGATGTTTTAACACAGGGCTGATGAGGACATGTGAGGAATCGTAGTCCGCCGGGCCAGGCTGAGCCAATTTTGTGCCTTTTTTAAGAGAGGCAGTGAAATAAAGGATCAAACTAGAAGCAGTGATGGTCTTCAGCCCGGACTACTTTCTGCTGATTGAGCCTTTACGTGTGAAAGGATGCTAATAAATGTGGCGATTCGGAGAGCGCCGAATGGAAATCTAGCCGTACGATGAGCCGAGCTGGTCTGAACCAGGCCGGTCTGGGTTATTTTCTGCTGACTGTAGGTGTTTGAGTCCAGCCAGCTCGACAACTTAGCTGTCTGTACTGAGCGTGCACCGTTAGTGGAAATCTTCAGACGGGCGTAAATCTTCAAAAACAGTGGACCGCTGCCTTTTAAGAAGTGCGTATGACTGTGGAAATGCACGCCGGAGTGTGACAAAAAGCCTGGCTGGCGGTTGGTTTTCGTGCTGCCTACCTGCTGTGTTCCTACAGGACGAGAAAACAGGAAAGGTTGTGAGGTCAGGGTTCTATCGGCGCTACGTTTACAACCTGTCCGACTAATTAGGAATGTATCCGCACACATTCCTCTTTATCTACACATACACACCACCGTACATACACTGTAGAATGACAGCTCATGGGGATTTTTCCCTTCAAATACAGCATCTAAAAAATGTTAATTGTAATTACAAGCAGATAACACATGCGTGGCGCTGGTCGTAAACACACCAGCTGATTGTGTTCAGTTTGAACCCGATGTCATTTTACAACTACTCCCTTATACTACGCATGAACACTCCTTAATAGTCTTGTTGGATTTAAATAATAATTGAAAAAAATAATAATGAAGTCACTTTTCCCGCTATCATAACACATTGTGGCCTGAAATGTAACTTTTAGACAACATGTTTTAGTGTTCACAGAAGCAATTTGCCCAACAATAAGTCAAAGAATAGATGTGTTAAAACACTCATTATAAATCTAATTAAATTGGCTGCTGTCTTTGTTATCGAGTCTCTGATGCAGAACAATGGATCTCAACGTCATTTTAGTCACACGTACACACATGTCCAAGTGAACATGGATGGATGTGTGTGCTGCATTCATGGTGCCTAATTTTTTTTTTTTTTTCCCACTTCAGCTGTAATTTCACTCCATGCAGCAGGGCGGTCAAAAAGTATTAAAATCATCATTGCATCTGTCGTTTTTATGCAACAACAGGAAAACAGGTCAAGAACATTTGTTGTATCTGAGGTTTGACACATATAGGCTACTTAAAATATCTTATACACTATTTAGATCACAGCTGAAATAACATTTAAATCTGTAATTTGCTGTAAAGACACTGAATAATGCATGCACTGGGATAAATATTAATATCAATTATGCAGTGTTTTCTGTAAAAAAAAAAAAAAAAAAGCCATAAGTATAGCTTAGGGAACAATTTAAATTCCATCACAAAGAACACAAAACATTAAAGCAGGTTTTTAAGAGGGTTCTAGTAAGCACAAGAATGGTCGTAGAATGTAATATAATGAATTGTAACTGGTTGTGATCTACATAACAGACACATACATGATATTAAAAATAATTTCTCCCTCTTATTTAATCTTTTGACTAAATATGTTGAGTGTTGAATTAAGGTCAAATCAGAATGTTCATAAGTGGTAGGAAAATATGTTTTGACATAAAAACATTAACAATGTGGAATTAAGATAAGAGCTTTTTTTTTTTTTCAAGAATTCCATTCACATTAACATTCCAGCACTGAATTTCCTTTTCAGCTTCCCATCACATTCAGTCTTTTCTTTCTCATTATAATACACATTTCTGTGCATAATGTAGAAAAATGTGAATCATTTACTCCTTTCATGAGTAGAGTCAAAAGAAATCTCTTCAGTGGAATGCTTAGAAAAACTATTAGACCACCAGAACATGACATTTTTGTTTGTTAAATTAGGATTTCTAGGCTTGGATTTTAAGATGCTCTGGTGGAATTATTTAAAAAATCGCTTAAAATGAGAAAGGGATGGAAACAACAAAAATATTTTCTTATTTTAGGGAAGCCAAAAAATAACTTTATCCCAAGTGCATCTACCGTTTACCATATACATTTCTAGAAATACATTTGGTCTGTATGTTGCATGTTTGGTTGAATGCACTGGAGTCGTACAGGTTTTCTCTGAATGCCACACCCAGCGGCCTCCGCTGCTCACACATGTTCCACCCCTCCTCTTCCTCCTCCTCTTCCTCCCCCTCCCCCTCCCCCTCCCCCTCAGTGTCCAGCTCGCACTCGGCTGCCAGGTCACAGCTCCCACATGCAACACAAGAACCAGAGGCGTGTGCACTGATACTGCTGTATCCTCACAATGTTCTCCACTGAGATAAACCGCAGCCCGGCCACGGCGGCTGGCGCCTTCGCAGCTGCTTGGAAATGGGGCAGGATGACCAAGCATCCAGCAAAGAAAAAAAAAATCTGATTGAATTACCGCTGATCGAATTGAACCGAGCATGTATATACGGATTTTTTTTTTTTTTTTTTTTGTGTTAAACTCCGGCTTTGACACTTTAGAGGTAACGGTTTCAGTGTTTCCACCAACTGAGAGCCGGGCTTTGCTTTCACACACTACACAGATCTCGATGACTAAGCAGCAGAATAGACTGAATTAATGAGAGATATTCTAATGTTTTACAGTTCCAAAGTGTTGATAATGATTCACAGCCGAAGGGGGTTTGTTGCATTACACGGCTGCATACAGTAACTGCTTTATGCTCTTAGATATTCAAATTATAGTTTGCTTGGCTGACGTGAGACAACGCAAAGGCTTCAGGGCATAAAAAAAATGGCCAAATACACAAACTCATATGCTATCAGTGTCAACGCTTTGGGCAATTATTAGCACATAAAAGAAGCTGTTAGATGAGGGTGGGAACACAGTGATCTCTTCTAAGATAAAGAAAACAAGTATATAGAGAAAATGTGTGTGTGTGTTTGTGTGTGTGTGTGAGTGAGGTGGAAATCTGAGCAAAGATAGGGGAATTTGAGGAGGGGGTGGGGGGGTGGGGTGGGGGTGGTAGCACATGTTCAGTACCTGCTCTCCTATGGCCTACTAATGAGCTATCCAACTCTGTAATGGCAACTGCACACATTTCCTGTGCCATCCAATGCAAATAATGATGAAAATTATTAAAAACATCTTCCCTGAGGTTCCCTTTCAGTACATTCTCCATATACGCACTCACAAAAACGTATACTTTTCCAATCTCAGCGAGAAAATATGCAGATTTTCCCCTATATGGTTGAACAAAGCCTCTCCTAAAGGGTTAAAAACAGCTTTTAGTTTCTGTTAAATGCGGCTGAAGTTAATGAGACGAGAGCGCCGCAGCCTTGAGCGTAAACTGAATTTAGTTTAGTTATGGATTAATAAACGAAATACACAAAACCTGGTTGTGTTAATACTTTGTCGATAGCAAATGTCAAGTTACCGCAAGCTTTTTGTTTAAATGCACAATTCTGAGACGAAATGGAAAAAAAAAAAAAAAAAAAAACGATGACCCCGCCTTTTTTTTTGACACCCCACAATGCATTTCAAGCAGTTTAGCATTGTCTTTCAATTTTTTTTCTCTCGCTGGCAGCAAAAAAATCCAACACAATGAAACAACAAAAGCAGGTAGAAATGAGCATAATGGTCTCTTCAGACAAGGTGAGCCCCATCCACAGGGGTCCCACCCGCTCAGCTCCATCCACAATCTCCATGACAACCACTTACCATGACGACCCCACTCACCATGACGACCTCTGTCACCCAGCTGTCCTCCGGAGGCCTGTAATGGAGCTAATACTGCTGCTGTCGAGCCCCCGGGAGACCCAGACCACCACCCTCTTCTCCTGTCTCGCTCTTTTCCTGTAATTCCTTCACCCCAGGGGGTTAAAGCGTCTAAATCTGCAGAAGCCTCTCTCATTCAGACAATAAAACCCAGTCTATCCTCTGGTTCTACTGGGTTAAGCAACCCTTCGCCTTCTGGCCCAGGATTCAATTGGATCAACAGCGCTGCTAACCAACAACCTAACAACTCCCTGGGATTGCAGCTTCTCAGTCTCATAGCCCAGAGAAAATTCAACTACACTCCTCCAGCTCAGAGGACAGAAAATTCCTTAAATGACTCTCCTAACCTGGTTTAGGCCCCGGTTGCGTGGTCATTTTGGAATTGAACTGTTTGTGCGCAGATATGAGAAGACAATTGTGCGTTTTCTTGCAGAAGTAGAACAATCACATGGACACCCAGCTTCTTAAAGCATCTCTTTGTCTCTGGGGGTTACATAATGATTCCATGACAGGCTGTCAGACATCATATGAAATTGATTCCACACAGCCAAAGCTCCGCCATTATCCGTATCCCCTGACATCTCTGTGCTTGATCAGCCACTTATCTTTCATTATCTTATGAAACAGCCCACCTAGAACAATCCAAGGCAAACAAAGACAGAAAGACAAGCATGGAAGGAAAAGTGTAAAGTAGGAAAACAATTCCGTTTCCACTTTTAGAGAATAACTTCCACTGTTGAGGGGATACCTCTTTGTCACTTTGTGCAGCAAACGCCAAACCAGACCAGCTCCACTTACAAGCAGAAGACATTTAGCAGTCGAGATGTGACTGACTTTTCCCACAGCTCGTAGATTCGAGTTCATCGTGTGTGACAGTCATCGTCTAGGCCTCGCAGAAAAAGGAGTCGACATTAGGATGCAGAGCTGTGTAAATGCATGAATGAGTGTGTGAGTGTGTATATGGGATGCACATGCATGCATGTGTAGCCGAGTAGTGTGTGACTTACCCCCGGCTGTCCCTGAGGGTTGAACATGCTCTGACAGCGCTGATGCTTCTCAGCATCCCGCTCTTCCGAAACCTTTCATCTACAGTATGTTCACTATCACTCAAAACTCTCTCCTCCTCCTTTTTCCTCTCCTTCCTCAACTCTTTCTATTCTTTTCTTCCCTCTCTGCCTCCATCTCCATCCCCATCCTTCCTGTCTTTTTACTCTCGCTACACTTTCCCTTCTCTTTCATCTTCCTCTTTTTTCTTTTCTCTCCTTACTCTCTTCCCTCGCTCTGCATTTTCCACTTTTCATTTTGATTTTATTTCTTCTCCGGTTCCCTCTCTTTCTCACTGTCATTCAGCCTCTCATCCTTTTCCTTCCCCTCCTCCTGCTCCCCTCCAGGAGCTTGGTATCGCTGTCTCTCGGCTGGCACAGAGAACAGGCAGACACATGGGAGGGCTGTTTTGTAATCCAGCAGGTCATACCACCCTGGCACAGGAAAAGGGGGAGGGGGGGCTGATGGGATGCAGGGAGGGGAGAGGACTGAGCCATCCTATAGTGCTACCTTCCAACCTATACCTTTGCTGCATCCCTCCGTCTGCGAGCTGATGGTCTCTCCCATTTTTCCCACCGACGTCGGGAGGTCTCGTCTTGCTACATCCTCTGTGCGCGTCGGGGGTTTAGAACTGAGCGGCAAAGGAAGGAAGGAAGGAAGGAAGGAAGGAAGGAAAGAAGGGAGAATGGGAGTGGGAGGAATTGTGGGAATTAAAGGATAGATGAGAGAAAAGAGGAAAGGAAAGGAGAGAGATGGGAATGAAAGCAGAGATGAACAGACGATGGTCATGGGGGAGGGATGCCTCGGAGGGATGGAGACTGAATCAATGAAGCCTCTTAGCTCAGGAAATATTTTAAGTACAGGAACTGTACGAATAAAATTTGTGAAAAAAAAAAACAAATTAAGAGACTGGTCATGGATTTGTGATGCTGAATATGTGTATTGGGCAACATATTAAGTTACAACACACCGCACAGTCGGCGCCGGTCTCTGAAAGTCCAACCCGATCAGCAAAATAAAAAAGTCACCATTGTACGCTTAGAACTTGAACCAAAAATGTGTTTTGTACCAACATTTGTAGACATATTTAGTGCTCTAATTGTCCATGGTGCTTTTTGGGGGGTTTTGACGAACAAAATTAACAACTGTGTGCCCTGTTATTAAAGTTTTTATCACTAGCTTTTGGCAGTGACAGTACAATAGAACTGGTTTATCCATTTTTTAAAAAGTCCATAACAGATAATTTGTTTTATTATTAAGATATAAATCAAACCAAAATGTTTTCCTAGTCCCAGACAAAGACCTTTTGTCGCCTAAAACCTGCTGCCTATAACACTTCAACACTGATATACACATATCTATAGATGCTGATGGGTTCAGCAAACATTTACATTATTTGTGGTTTTCAGAAAAGTACAATGGATTCGTTCTTCTGGCATCCGAGTGGTTCGATTAAATAAGAAAAGCACATTCAAAAGTCTGTAATTCACACTCAACACATCAAAGGATACCTATAGTGAAGTTTCATTGCTAACTATTTAAAAAAAATCACATATAATACCAGTGGTTCCAACAGGTAACTAGTGTTATAATCCATTGTTGAATATGTTTAAGTACTAAGGCCCTGTTCATACGAAGACGGCTTCGGTCGCATCCGCAAGTTTTGTATCAGATAGGCTTTTTGTCCGCACAAACCTGGTGTTTCAGTCACTGACACCAGGTTTTTGAAACCGGGTCCCAGAGCGGATCAATGTGACAAACATCGGTTTCACATCTTCATCTGTGCGACCAAACTGCAACTTTTCTAACATGATGATGTCATAGCCCCACCTCTCTAACCTTTAACCCCAGACTTCAAAACAACAACAAACACAACAACAACGGCGGACTACAGAGGAGTGCTCATCCTACAACAGCTACTGAGCTTATTGGAAATACTGAACCAAAACCTTCAGCTACACTCTCATTACAATGAGCAACAAACAACCGTAGCTAACAATATTCACTACATGCTCTTGGATCTGCTGCAGAGAGGGGCAACCAGAAGGAAATACTGGATCAGACCCAGTAGAACTAAGCAAGCCTTGTGCACATGCTCCACTGTGTCTTCTCCCTTTTTTGTGAGAGCATTACAACGCCACATACAGGCCTGGCATTTGGACTACATCATTTTCAGTGGTTTTCAGTGGTTTTGTGTGGACGCAGATATTTCCTGAAACGACTCTGTGTTTATGGAGCACTTTTTTAGAAAACGACAAAGAAAAAGATCGGATAAGAAAAGATGCGGTTTGGCGTGGACATGGCCTCAGTCACTGCTCCGTCAGTCAGGCATGTTCAGTGACATGTTGTGTCCTTCACTGGCTGTTCCAGCACCGGTGGTGACACAGAGTCTTTCATTTGTCCGATGGGCTGGGCTGTGCAGCAGACATGAGTCTAAGATCATTGGCCAGTTCTGGGTCGTGTCTCTACGACAATGGCGGAGTGCAAATCTTATGGCTGCACAAACAACAAGCGCAGAAATTATGGAAAACGGTTCTTTTGTGTCCCGCATTGTGGCTGCAGCAGCAACAAACATGGAAACGGCTTCATGGCCTCTTGCTACCATGGCTGTGTGGAGCTCCGCTTCCCAGAATGCACATCGTGACAAATTTCTGGAAATGCCGAAGTGGCCTACCGCTCTGTAAACAAATGGATAGTTTATGGTGGAGTACACTTCGAAACTGTTCACCGTGAAGGAAGAGATTCAGGTGCGTAATCACAGAAAGACTTACAGATTGGTGATACTTAGGTTATGACTCGGGTTTTACAGATCTGATGAAAAACTGGTAACGAAAGTCATACACAGCTTTAAAGGTGAAAAACAGTTCCAGCAGCTACATTTTGAAAATACACAATTCAAAAGTCCAAACCTCTTTCTTCAGACATCCCCCCGAAGCCCCGCCTCCAGAGTACTGGCACGTGCAATGCTTGTTTCTGAGGGTTCACGAGCGCTGCACAGCATCAACTCGCCCGGCTCCGACCCCTGCTCCGGCTCCGACCCCAGCTCCAGCTCCGGCCCTGATCCTTCGAAACCTCATTCAGTCTCCTTCAACACCCCCGCTCTTCCAGAACAGCCCCAGTTCAGACCTATCTGACTAACGTTTTTAATTTTATTTATTTATTTATTTATTTTTTAAAATTTGAATCTTATCCTGTTTGATTGTTGGTTTATATTCTCATACATGATGTTGTTTTATCTTACGCCTTTATTTTTGCATTGATCTGACAGCATCATGTTACATTCTCCCTGCCCTCTTTATTCCGATTCATTTAATTTATTGGAAGTGTCATGTTTCTGCATTTGTTGTACACATCTCTCCTATTACGTTGCTTCTGTTTTAGTGTTTTTACTTACATCTTGTATCCTGCTGTTGTGCCCTTTACTTGTTTGTCAAAGCACTTTGTAAACTTTGTTTTTAAAAGGTGCTATATAAATAAAGCTATTATTATTATTATTATTATTATTATTATTAATAACGTTACATTTCCGAGTGATTTATGTTGGTGACAAAACAGTTTCCCGGTGAACTTTCCATGCTAATATAGCTAATATAGCCAAGCTCTGGCTCTGGCTTCGTTTCCTGTACCAGTGATCCAAACCTCTGAGAACGATCCATGCATGAAGAGGGGTACGTGCAGAGGGGGGCGGGACAAATGACAGTTGAGTTTGACAGACATGTCACCGTTCAATCATTTTGATGGGCTGGTTAAAATGATTGGATGGTGGTTTTTCAGTCCTGTCAGCTCCATATGTGAGTACATTTTTTTTGTGTGTGTGTGTGTGTTAGAGCATTGAATTAATTGGTTGTAATTGGGGTGTGAAGGGGATTTTAAGCAATATAGCAAAAAATGCTCCAGGAAAACATCTCCCACTCCACCTTTAAGTAATACAACAGCTCATTGTATGCCATTTATATGTGTTTCAAATACTTCTTTAACACACATAACGTCTGTGGTTTTATTATTATATGATGTTCTCCTTTGCGAGTATGCGCTAACGATACAAATCAACAAATAAACCACTGCATGTAAGTACTTCTCTGACATATATTTTTGAGAATAATATTCCTACTCTTAACACTTTCCTCGACCACCTCCGCCTTCTCGTGTACCTGATTCAGACTGATTACTTTAACGTTCACAGATTACTGCTTCTTATACATTTTTGCCAAAGAGAAGGAGGTCATAGCCAACTGAGCTACAAATAACTGCCCATGTTAATACATGTAAGCACATTTTAATCTGCTGTAATTGACTGAGCTTTACCTATACGTTACAGTAGACTGCCTCTAAATGCTGTACTGGGATATGCTAATGCCACTGTCAGCGAGTGCATGTGTGTGTTTGGAAAAGTGAAGCTGGTGTGTGATTGAATGAATAACCGCTGAACCATGAAGGAAGGTGAGCCAGAGGTGTGTGCATGTGAGTACGTGGGGAACGTTTCTTGAGCGCCGTTCGTGCCCATCAGCTGGTTTTAAGCTGTCAGTCTGGTTAAGTGTTCATGCCATGTGAAAAAAGGGCAACAAAGATTTATCATGACAATTGACGGTACTGTATTCTGTTGCTTAAAAATTACCCCTACTTTATGACACTGAAATGTGTGTGGGGGGTTTTGTCTGTTAAAAGCATGTGCAGTTTGGAGTCTTGAGAAATGACACACAAAACGTAGAGAGAGTGGACTACAATTTGCAGCCAAGGTCGACTTGTCAGGGAATTTAACTGGGGATTTGCTCCGAAACAATCTCGACACTCCCGACTCGACACGTACTGATGCTTTACCAGGAGGCATAGAGTACCCCCAGAGTGTCATCTTCAACAGTAGAGTACAAAATACAATGCCATAGTTATGGTTTGGTTAGGTTTAAGCATAAGAACAACTTGATTTTGGTTAGAAAAAAGGGTCCGGGAAAGGGCTGAAATAAATACACAGGGTGGGGAAGCAAAATTTACAAATATTATATAGACTAAATGTGTCTAAAATTAATGTTTATTTACAACAGAGTATAGCAAACTATTACATGATCAAACGCAGATTAACCCTTTGATGCATGAATTATCGAAACCTTAGTCAAGATTTTTTTCCTCAGTGTTTTTATTCCTCTAAATTTACCTATTTTTTATGGAGTTATAAAACTGTCCATTCAGCTGGACGCCATGCGTTTAATTTTTGAAGCAAAGAAACATGTATTTAAAACGCAATGTCAGAAAGTGATATACTGTGTGAAAACTATGAAATAAAAACATTTTTCATGCAGCTAATCTGATGTTTTCTGACATTTTAACATACTCTAATACTAGTTATTACTCACTTCATGGAGATAATATGCAAACAAAAAAAGAAAACTGTTAATTACAGTCTAATAACAACTAGCAGTTGATTTATACTCAAACATGTTCCTGCAGATCAGGTTTTATCAAGAACAGCAAAGTTACAGTAACTTTTTGCAGTGTATGAGATGATGCATAAGCGTCCACTGTTGGTGGATATGCAACTAAAACAACAAAACCCATGAATATAAAAGGGTTAATTTTAGTAAAAAGAATGTCTCAGTTTCGAATGTCCGGGGTCGCCAGAAATTTGTGCAGTTAAAATGGGGTCACGAGCTAAAACAGGTTGGGAACCACTGCTTTAGTGACTTTGGTGTTTTCAAATGTTCTTGGTAGTTTTTTTTTTTTTTTCATTCTGTGTTTATTTCGAAAAGCATGTAATACAGGGTGGGGAAGCAGAATTTACAATATTTTGAGGCAGGGATTGAAAGACAGTGTATGACCAATTAGTTTATTGAAAGTCATGAGAATTTATTTGCCACAAGAAAATGTCCATAATAGAAAATGTTTTTATTCTATGTGTCCTCCTTCTTTCTCAATAACTGCCTTCACACGCTTCCTGAAACTTGCGCAAGTGTTCCTCAAATATTGGGGTGACAACTTCTCCCATTCTTCTTTAATAGTATCTTCCAGACTTTCTGGTAGTAGTTTTGCTCATAGTCATTCTCTTCTTTCCATTAGAAACAGTCTTTATGGACACTCCAACTATTTTTGAAATCTCCTTTGGTGTGACGAGTGCATTCAGCAAATCACACACTCTTTGACGTTTGCTTTCCTGATTACTCATATGGGCAAAAGTTTGTGAAAAGGTATGGATAATAGTGTTAGGTATGATTATGACATCAATATATGTTTGGTTTCAAAACAATTGACCTAGTGCCTGCTGAGAAAAAACAACTAAATGTTCATTGTAAATTTTGCTTCCCCACCCTGTATAGAGAAAAAACATAAAAATGAACAGCATGACATGGGACACAACACCCCAGAAAACCTTTCCCAACCATGTTAATCAGTAAAATTAAAACAAAATCTCTATTATTCTCTTATAATCAGAATGTTCTTGGGCCAAAATTAAATTTTGTTTTAACACTTGTAGACATATTTGTTGTTTTAATCATCTAAGGTGCTTTGGGGATATTATGGGACTAGAATGAGGGTAAATTAATAACTGTGTTCTCCTTACATGATGGCATTATTAAAATTTTTATGGTTAGCTTTAGGCAATGACTGGACTTAGAATTATGCGAAAAACCAAGAAATGGGTTAATACATAAAAAAAAAACTAAAAATGCACCCCTACCAAAGTACTTAAAAATGACCTTAGACAGTGAGTAATATGACTGTGGCTTAATTGCTTTGTACCTTAGGTAATGTATGGTACTACACCAAAACTCGTTATTCGCTTGGATTTATCAGAAAAAAAAAAAGATTTTTTTTTTCACTTCACCAACCAGGGGGAACCACCTTGAATTCAGCTAGCTGATGACATCACTCGGCCGTTAGCTTGATCGCCAGTAAGAGTAACTGAAGTAAACCCATGACTATTGAGATAAATTAGAGGCTCATAATATGACAGTGATACATTAACCCTTTCATGCATGAATTATGAGAACCTTAGTCAAATTTTTTTTCTTGAATGTTTTTATTCCTCCTTGGGCATAAAAAACCAATGCAATCAAGTTTTTTTTTTTTTCTTTTCATTGAGTTACACAAATGTCACTGCATTAAATTTTTGAAGTAAAGAAACGTGTTTAAATCCCAATATCAGAAAGTGATATAAAAACAATGAAATAAAAATATTTTTAATGCTGCTAATCTGATGTTTTCTCACATTTTAACATATTCTAATGCTAGTTATTACTCACTTCATGGAGATAATATGCAAAAAAAAAAAAAAAAAGTCTAACAATTAACAACTGATTTACACATGTTAGAGCAGATCAGGTTTATCAAGAACAGCAAAGTTACAGTAATGGTCTGAATGTCAGTGCATGAGATGAAGCATACGCCTCCACTGTGTTGACTGATATGGAACTAAAACAACAAAACCCATGAATAGGGATGGGAATCGAGAACCAGTTCTTTTTGAGAACCTGATCCCAGTAGCTCGATTTCTTGGAATTGTTTGCCTGCCTGCTTAACGATTCTGCCTTTGTTGCCAATGCGCAATGATGTCACGCGTACGCTGCATTGTTTTGGTCAGAACATAGCCAACATGGCATTGAGGCAGAAACGTTCTAAAAAGACCACACCAGGTCCAAACAGACCACACCAGGTCCAAACAGACCACACCAGGTCTAAACAGACCACACCAGGTCTAAACAGACCACACCGGGTCCAAACAGACCACACCGGGTCTAAACAGACCACACCGGGTCCAAACAGACCACACCGGGTCCAAACAGACCACACCGGGTCCAAACAGACCACACCAGGTCCAAACAGACCACACCAGGTCTAAACAGACCACACCAGGTCCAAACAGACCACACCAGGTCCAAACAGACCACACCAGGTCCAAACAGACCACACCAGGTCCAAACAGACCACACCAGGTCCAAACAGACCACACCAGGTCTAAACAGACCACACCAGGTCCAAACAGACCACACCAGGTCTAAACAGACCACACCAGGTCCAAACAGACCACACCAGGTCTAAACAGACCACACCAGGTCCAAACAGACCACACCAGGTCCAAACACACCACACCAGGTCCAAACAGACCACACCAGGTCCAAACAGACCACACCAGGTCCAAACAGACCACACCAGGTCTAAACAGACCACACCAGGTCCAAACAGACCACACCAGGTCTAAACAGACCACACCAGGTCTAAACAGACCACACCAGGTCTAAACAGACCACACCAGGTCCAAACAGACCACACCAGGTCTAAACAGACCACACCGGGTCCAAACAGACCACACCGGGTCCAAACAGACCACACCAAGTCCACTGGAACACTGGCAAAGCTTCCATGTCTTCAAAAGGGTGGAATCCCTCCACTATGTTCAAACGTTTGTCCACATGTGATTCATTTACAGGAATGTCACGTATTTGATTCTCTACATAGGAACACTTGTGAATCTAGCGGCAGAATGAACACCAGGTCGTCATCCAGGCCCAGTTCCGGTTCTGGTGCAGGCAACAAACGTCGTACCCCCTCAAATACAAGTTTCCGAAGGTAGGGGAAAGAAAATGAGGTGTACGACAACGGGAGACGGGCAGAGTTTAACCGATTCTACGTAGTGGAAATGAGCGGCAATAGAGGAATTAATAAAGCGTCTTTAGTTTCACTTTTACTATACACCCCCCCCCCCCCCCCCCACACACACACACACACACACACACACACACACACAAACCGGGTCCAGCATCATCTGTTGTTATTATTTGTTCATACTGTATATGTTCTATTTTCTGTGCAGATGGAAATATAAAAGACAGTTAATGCAAACACACCTGTTTGTACTCTTTTATTCCTTCACCCAATGAGAATCGATAAGGATCGGATCGATAAGCAAAATCGATAATGGAATCGGAATCCTTAAATTCTTATCGATTCCCATCCCTACCCATAAATATACGACAGTTTTGAATAACTGTGCACTGTAGTGACCACTATGCATTAAAGGGTTAAATATGATCCTAGTTAATGCGTCAGGTCTGAGTGGATCAGGTTCAGTTTGTCTCAGGCTACGTTCACACAGCAGGTCTTGATGCACAATTCAGATTTTTTGGTGAAATCCGATTTTTTTGTGTGCTTGTTCATATTACACATTAAATGCGACTTCTGTCATTTTTGAGTCTGAACTGAATGCGACCCTGAAGCTCCCTGAATGCGACCCTGACCTCTTTTGGGCATGCCCCGCATGCCCAAAAGAGGTCCTGACGTAATACGTGACCACGCAGGCATGAACTGTGTTTATGGAAGTAATTTAGTAGATTTAGGACCACGTCGGATTTGAAAAAATCGGATTTGTGCTGTTCAAACTGTCTTTAACAGATCGAATACATGTCACATATGGGAAAAAAAAAAAAACAGATTTCGGCCACATTTGCCAAAGTGGACTTGATGCTGTTTGATTACATTACAACTAGAACACAGTCCATAAATCCAAGTGAATGGCATGTTTTATTGTGGTGCCGTATATTCCAAAGACACTAAACCACTGTAATATTGTCAAGTGTTTCAGGTTCATGTTGTCAATTTCCGATATCGAAGGAATTCTGTCTGGTACTTTGTGGTCAAAACCTGATGCTATAGGCGTCCCTCAGCAGTGTCGACAGTATACTGGCTGACAAAAAAAGACCCGTGCTTACATACCTTTAGTCTTTAGAAGGTGTTTACGAGGAATAATAAACTCCGGACTCAGCAGATCAGTATCCACGTCCTGTGTCAAACAAAAGGCACATGTTTTGTTTATTTCTTAAATACAACTTCCTTATTTCAGCCGTCTTACCATAGTCTTTTCCAAACCCTAACCAAACCCAAAATTAACATCATCAATAACATTGAAAGAAACGGAACTGTCATTCAAGTCTTCTTACTGGTCATGACCCTATTGATCAGGTATTTGTGATCTCCCTTAAATGTCACATAAATTACAGTATTTGTTCATATTCGTTTTACAGTCTCAGTGTGAAACATCTGATTTAAAACGATCACAGCTGCTAACGTGCAACATTCACACATAACTGAATGAAAAGTTATTCTATGAAAACTCAAACATGTAATTTTCACTGAATAAAAATCAAACAGATCTGATAAAGACATACTTTGTGTACGTATAATACATCTGTAGCTTTAAAATTGACTCTGTTGAACTATGTTTCAAGTGTATAGAACTGATGCAGGGAGCGTACACGATGAAGGCTGAGGTTTGTCAGCTGAAGGAAATATCCACTCAAGCGGAATCATATACCTCTAAAATTATTTCATTAGTTTACTACATTACTACATTAATACACTGAAGATGCAAATAGATTTCTCACTGAAATGTGTCTCAGCGGCGTTGTAAGATGAAAATTATAGCATTGTGCCTCCAAGGAAAATAAACTAAATCCCGTGCACAAAGAGAACCATAAATCCATGCATTACTGTTTGAAAACCAGAAAATGAAGACATAAATGGATGTAGGCTACAGTACAGCGCCGAGAACACATAAGCAAACAGTGTTTGATGTAAAGACAGCTGCTTTTGTGCCGCTTGAAAGATATGAATAGAAGAAAAAGCTCCCACCAGCCAGCGCTCCTTCCTTCACTCACATCTTAAACAAAGACGGCGGTTTGCATCTAGGACTTACTTCAGCAGAGAAGATAAGGCCGGGAGTCGATGAGTGAGGCGTTTCTTTGCTTTGGTTTTAATGTGACGCTCCATTTGGAGTTTATTTACTCATAGACATATTCCACATCAGTCCGTATGGATTGATGCAAATTCACCTTTTATTGAAGTAGGTTAGCCATGCCTTCGAGATGAGGTATTGATCAGCGTTCTACCATGAGCCGTCACAATGGACTGTGAAATTAGTCCTTACAACCATATGTTCAACAGCCGTTAGCCTTCATACACGCATATATACATTCATTTATCTGCCAATTATTCAGAGAATGGAAAACAAAACCGTCTTAATCAACACATACGAGTGTATTATATTCAAACTATGTCTGCCGCTTGTGTTAAATTGATCATAATATGTTAATATGTGAAAATATGACATTTATTTCATTTTATTGCTAAATTTGTTTCTACATTACAATTCAGTCATGAATGAATGTTATACAGTAGAGATTATAGGGGAAATTGTATATAATTATAAATGATAGCCAGTTACATAGTGTATTTATATGGAGTGACATTTAGCAGATATGCAGTGGATTATGATGTGGAATTAATAAGAATAAGAATAAGAATAAGAATAAGAATAACAATAAGAATAAACTGTGTTTCTAAAGCACTTTTCATTCGACGGAATCTCAAAGTGCTATTATACATAGGATAATTATTATATTGATTCATACTGACATATATACATGAAGTATTAATATAGACTGATATAGTTTGTGTATTGTATTCAATTATTAAAGGGTGGGATTGTGTAAATAACACTAAAATTGTATTAAGTATTTCTCTCGTATAATAGTATAATATTTTTTGGTTGTCATATGTTGTTAATTTGCTTTGGGCGTTTGCATTTGTTAGTGGTTGTATTGTTCTTTTATATGTCTGAAATAAAAAATTCAGCCAATAAATGTTGTAAATTAACAATTAATTGCATTAAACATAGTGCATCGCATATAGAAGTCCTCTACACAGAAAAATGCAAATACTTTCAATCCTAATAAATAATTGTTTCACTAATTTTCGTGCATTTTGCAACATCTCATCAACCGCTCTAACGAACAATGTCAAGGCTATAGTTTGACGTCTGATTCTGTTGAAAGATCTATTACAAGCAGTAGTACGGCCGTTTTACAGGAGTGAGTTTTTGACATGTTGTGGATAACTGCAGCCTCGAGTGATGCTGTGATGGAAACAGAACTGACAGACCATCTACCTCTTCCATTCATCTGTAGGTGCATTGTTTTTCTTCATCTTACTGCTCAAAGAATTGGCAAAAGTAGTGCTTTTTACCTTTAAACTGCACTGAAATGACTGACAGTTTGACTACTTGGAGTCTTTTTCTTTTCTTGACGATCGTACAGTTTTCGTATAGTTATCGTATGACAGATGTGGGAAAGGCAGAAGAACACTGTACAATCTAAAGAATTTACTTTAAAACTGCACAAAGCACAAAGATTCCACATTTACATAAACGAAAGAAACAGAAAACATGTTGCATTTTTTTTGCAATTACAACAACAATTATACGCTTACTATGTCATAGATCAACAGACAAAAGGCTGGTTCTAATTTCTCCCACAGCAACGTCTGAATGTAGGTGGAATATTTGATGTATATCAGCTCTAGTCAACACAAATATGATTATGCATATAGCACATTTGTGCAGCTTCTAGCACCATACGGTGAGGCTAATGGGCACCGGGGCTCATATCGACAGGCTGCATGATTGACAGCTGCACAAAGAAGCCCTGCAGTCAATTCTGAGCCTGCTGCAGCCATATTCTATGCCGCCCCATTTACATGCCGCCATGTGGAGTAATGTGCAGCTTGGAAACCAATTTTTACCACTACGCTTGTGTAACAAATTGTATCATTAACCTATTTTAGCTTCATAAGCTGCGTGGTAAGCTAAGTATGAATATGGCACAAAATGTGAAGTGTTTCTTAAAGCCTTAAAGCTGGAAGCAGCTGGTTTGGTCCATTTTGATGAACAAGTGAGGAAGGAGTGTGTGCATGTAGATGTGCACGTCTACATGCATGTGTGTGTCTATATGTGTACAGCTATGTTAATAGTGCATCTGTTAACAGTGTCTTCCCCGCTGCTGCTGCTGCTGCTGCTGCTGCTGCTGCGTTTTGTCAGCCTTTGTCTTGGTCTGAGTGATTCAGTGTGGGTGAGAGCAGCAAAACGAGGCGCTCCCTGATCCTCACACTCATATCAGACACCTTAATGTATGTTCTGTGTGTTTGCATCTATTTCTGTGCGAATACATGGTGGGAAGTGCACATGTCATACTATGCGGCTGTGCAAAGGTGTGATGAGTGTGAATGTGAATATCTACAATAAATACACTGAAGTGTGTGAGTCTGCCCATACGTTTGTTTCCACTTGGTGGATCTCACAAGGACTGACCCCTTCCCCTGTAATTTAGAATTATAAAATGCCAACCCGTCCAAAGCAGCAGCGTTTGGCTAATCCCGTGCTGTTGCTGCAGTGCTTCGTACACGTTTATCTGCACATTCACACAGAGGTTGACTACTTCTTTGTCAGAGAATTATGCAGACTGTGCATGTGCTGCAATGGTGGGGGTGGACCTTTAACTGGCGCCACGCTTTCCTTTGTGCACAAACTGGCCATACTCTGACTCATTTGCAGACACACACACCCATGTGTTTCCATCACTTTAGGGAACAGTGTATTGACATACCTTCATTTCCCAGACACTTAACCATAACCTTAACCATAACTACCACATGCACACATAACCCGTACATATTACCTTACACCCCTTAAGCCTGTGTAATGATTTCTGTTCCTGGACGCACATTTTCTTGTCTAAGTGGCACAGAGTGACTATAATATGAATGTGGACATTGATTTATGCCCGTTCAATGTAAATAATACCAACCCGCACACACATGAAAAGTGCCGTGTACATTCTAATGACTTTTTCTGTGATTTTCTAAAGTATGCTTGACATTTGCACTGCCTGTTTCAGATGTGTTCATTTATAGGATCTAATGAATCTGAATGTGTACATACAGAAGGATCGATGTCTTAAAAATTACAATATTTTACTTTGCATGGACTGGAAAGTCTCCGTTTCTACACACATAAAGTCGCGGAAAAAAATATTAGACCATCAAAAGTCATCAAAAACAATGGTTATGCAATCAAATACTAACTCCTGTGTGTGTCATGTGACTAAAACAGACAGAAAAGGAAACATGGAATGAATAAAAGCACTGTTTTTGATGACCTTATGTATGCAACCCAGAGGTAAACTGGCACAACAATTGCTGCCATTTTTTGTGCAGATGTTCAACTTTTGGGTCAGAGTATGGGGTCAATGTCCAGTTTTAGTCAAACTAAGGCAACAATTGGGGTTTTTATGTGTATGTAAACATTACTAAAGCAAGAAACCCAACAAACACAACTCACCAAGCACATCTTCTCAAGCATAATCATCAATATTTACTGACTTAAATGACAAAAACTTACCAATGTCCATAAAATACACTATACTCACCAAAACTGCTGTTTATTATTTAGTCTGTCTGTGCCCAAATCCATTTGTTGTCCTCTGTCAGCCATAGTGGGCTGAAAATCAAATATTGTAGTTCATGGAGGTCGCTGCAGATGTGGTTTGCTAGCTGAGCCTGACATGAAATAACAACATGAAATTTCCCGCGTTACTGTATGTCTACAATATCGCCCCTGTGTGGCCAATATGAAATCTGATTGGTTAAATCAACAAGTTGTTTTACCCGGCAACAGATGACTGTGAAATATGACTGGACAAATGCTCTAACATACAGTCGTGGAAAAAATTATTAGTCCATCAAAAGTCATCAAAAACACTGGTTATGAAATCCAGTCCTAACTCCTGTGTGTGTCATGTGACTAAAACAGACAGAAAAGGAAACATGGAATGAATAAAAGCACTGTTTTTGATTATCTTATGTATGCATTTATGTATGATATAACTATCAAGCTTTGGATTTCTGTGTTTCTTGTTTCTCCTTTTATATTATAAGAGGATATTTTCCTTTTATAAACATTACAAGATTGGGTTATAAGAATAATAACGTAGAAGAAATTCAGGATTTCTTTAGGTTTATAGAGGTTTTGTATTTTTGAACCTACAGTCATGGAAAAAATTATTAGACCATCAAAAGTCATCAGAAACAATGGTTCTGCAATCCAGTTCTAACTCCTGTGTGTGTGATGTGACTAAAACAGACAGAAAAGAAAACATGGAATGCCTAAACGCACTGTTTTTGTCAGTACAACGCCATAGATACTGATGTAAGAGCTGCAGTTATTTTGGTTTTTATCAAGAAAACATGTTAAATGCTCTGAAATTAAACTCTGATGAGCTATTTTTGTTGTTATCATTATATTTGTCCAAACAAATGGACCTTCAGTTGTACCAGGCATTAAAATGAACAAGAAATTGAAGAAAACTAGGGTGGTCTAATAATTTTTTCCATGACTGTATACATATCAATGTGCATACAAGAGAATTAGCTGTGTGTTAAGAAACAAAAAAACGCTCAAACACGAATTTTCTAATGCAGCGACCCCCACTAATGCATCCAAGCCTCAGTTAAGTTTTATCTTTGCAATATTTGAGGAGAGAAACAAGCAAGGAGATGTAACAAAAGTGGAAGTTTGGTTGATGCAGTTTTCTGGTACATTCCATAAAATCTGTGTCAAGTTGTAATAAATATGTGTTCTTCATTACAGACAAATGTGTTTTTAAACATGAAGCCAAATTTGAATGTTTAACCTTTTAAACCCTAAGCCTAAAACGGTTCACCTGGACTCTTTTCTTATTTATTTATTTATTTATTTATTTTTACTTTTTATTAATTACTTTTCAAAAGAACAAACAATGAACATGAGATCATCATGGGTGTTCCAATTAAACTTAAAATGTTCTTTTACATCATGCACACATACATCATTGTACAATTATGGTTGTATTAATCAAAGTGCATACACAATCCATTTTTCCCAGCGTTCAGTGCATTTCTCCAACTCAAGTCTTAAAGCAAAAGTAAGTCTCTCCATACAGTAAATTTCTTTAACCCTTTCATGCACGAATTATGAGAACCTCAGTCAAGATTTTTTTCTTGAGTGTTTTTATTCCTCTATAGGCATGAAAAAAAAAAACAATGTGATCGAATTTTTTTTAATTAAACTATTTTTCATGGAATTACAAAAATGTCCACTCAGCTGGACATCATGCATTTCATTTTAGAAGCAAAGAAACATGTATTTACTGATATACTATGAGGTAAAAACATCTTTAATGCTGCTAATTTGATGTTTTCTTACATTTTAACAATATCTGCATATAGATAATATGCAAAAACAAAAAAAAACAAAAAAAAAAAACTGTTAATTACAGTTTAATAACAATTAGCTTTTTTTTTTTCTACAGTCAAACATGTTACTGCAGATCAGATTTATCTAGAACAGCAAATTTACTGTAATGGTATGAATTACAGTGTATGGGACGATACATAAGCGTCCACTGTGTTGGCTGATATGGAACTAAAACAACAAAATCTGTAAGTACAGGGTGACACAAAAAAACGGGAACCTTTTAACAATCCAATAAAACCAAGAGTGATGGAAGAAAAATATTTTATTCATAGTAATTGAAACCTTAAACCATGCCATTTAAGAAACAATGATGGAATTTTCATTTTTTAAAAATTACAGGGTGACCCAAAAAAACGGGAATTTTTGAAGTGCGTATTGGCAGACATGCGCAAGTGGCAGCACTGCGAGACAGTGACCTTGAGCAAGTAAACACACCCCCATTTCAGTAACCATTGGCGGCTGTGCGAGAATTGTTCGGTAACCGTGTGATCTCCAGATTCGGTAACGTTCCCTGGCCCCCTAGATCGCCAGATTTATCCGTTTGTGATTTTTTCTTGTGGGGCTATCACAAGAGTAAAGTGTACACGACTCGACCAAGAACTGTGGATGAGTTAAAACAGAGAATTCAGGATGAAATTCACAGTATCCCAGCTGAGATGTTGCAGCGGTCAAACAGGAATCTCAACAGCAGATTTCAAGAATGCATTCGTACAGGAGGACGCCATCTACAGGAAGTAATTTTTAAAAAATGAAAATTCCATCATTGTTTCTTAAATGGCATGTTTTAAGGTTTCAATTACTATGAATAAAATATTTTTCTTCTGTCACTCTTGGTTTTATTGGATTGTTAAAAAGTTCCCGTTTTTTTGTGTCACCCTGTATATAAGAGAACCCTTTGAACAGCTGTCCACTGTAGTGACCACTATGCATGAAAGGGTTAATAATCCCACACCAGAGGTCCAAAGTTGGAGGGTCGGGCTGCAACCATTTCCGGGTTATAGCTTTCCTACTACTTGCCAAAAGTATCTTCATTAAGTATTTATCCTTCTGAAGGACTGTTTCCGGTATTTTACCAAGATATAAAGTAACAAAAGAATAATCTGAACCCATCCCTATTATTTTATTTATCTTGGTTGCCACCTCCCTCCAATATGACTGGATTTTCGGACAGGCCCAACTTTTTTCTTTTTTTGACTAAAAGGTTAGAAAATATGCTGTGAGTGAGTCCATTTGACCAATTTTCCAGAGCACTTTCTTCCCCCCAGATCTTTTCAAATCTAGCAATCATTTACAATTTACTGCATGTTATAATACCGCTAAAAGGGCTTCTGCTCCTGCTTCTAGTACCATAATGACCCAATAAAACCTATAAAGCGCAACGTGTCAGGTTTCAGAGACTGCTAAAATTTTCCCAATTGCACAAACAGTGAAAGAGTTACAGTCATCTAAACTGCATGTGTGCAGGGTGTGTCAGCGCTGACACGTCAGGTTTTAAAGAGTTAAAATAAAATGGAAAATAAGTGCTATCGCCTGTTCTGAGTGTGCCCACACACAATGTTGAAAACCACAACATGCAATCACACTAACAAGCAGGGATGTAACGATATGAAAATTTCATATCACGGTTATTGTGACCAAAATTATCACAGTTATCATTATTATCGCGGTATTGTTGAAACTGTGTTCGAAATGTTTAAAAAAATACTAATACACACACTGAAATAATTTAACCAAGTTGTATTTTGAAAACAAAAAAACAAAAAAAAAACCTAATACAATAATTGGCACAATGCACTTTGTCTTGGCGGAAACATTCAAATATTAACCCTTAGTGGTCTGAGCCTATTTTGTCTGTTTTTCAGTCCTTTTGATTTTGCCTTTATATACTATAGAAACAAATGTTTCCTATACCCATGTTTGGGATCTGTTTTTTCAGCACAACTTCATCTATATCATCTGCCTATTATTTTTTCACTTTAACCTACTATAAAAACACAAAAGGAAAGAAAACTCATAAAAAATATAAAATCCGATTTGAAAAATGTATATAATTTTTTTGCATAAATAACACACAGATGCTTAACGAACCTTTTCAAAGACTTAAAAAGTGAATATTGGTTCCAAATATTAGGTATAGAAAATTAAAAATTGTAACAGATTAAAACTATACTCAAATATTTGACATAAAAGTAGATCTTTACATAGGCGGTTTCTCTGGAAAAGTGTGGTAATCAAACACAGTTATCATGAGAATTAGAATTTAAACGGTAATACTAACCGTTGGCAATTTTACCGCGATTTATCATTATACCAGTAATCGTTACATCCCTACTTACAAGTGTCAAATACCTCCACAACCTGAAAAAAGAAAAAACAAAATATTTACCAGCTCCCAGACCTGCCCAAGAAAACAATGAGATGAAAACAGTGAGATAGACAGACAGACAGACAGACAGACTTCATCCCAAACTAAGAAATTACAGTTTTTTTTTCTTACGTTTATGACAGTTTAGTCTCACATATCCAGACTAGGGATGTAACAATATAAAAATTTCATATCACGGTTATTGTGACCAAAATTATCACAGTTATCATTATTATCGCGGTATTATTGAAATTGTGCTCAAAATGTTGAAAAACTACTAATACACACACTGAAATAATTTAACCAAGTTGTATTTTGAAAACAAAAAAACAAAAAAAAACCTAATACAATAATTGGCACAATGCACTTTGTCTTGGCGGAAACATTCAAATATTAACCCTTAGTGGTCTGAGCCTTTTTTGTCTGTTTTTCAGTCCTTTTGATTTTGCCTTTATATACTATAGAAACAAATGTTTCCTATACCCATGTTTGGGATCAGTTTTTTCAGCACAACTTCATCTGTATCATCTGCCTATTATTTTTTCACTTTAACTGACTATAAAAAAATAAAAGGAAAGAAAACTCACAAAAAATAGAAAATCCGATTTGAAAAATGTATATAATTTATTGCATAAATAACACACAGATGCTTAACGAACCTTTTCACAGACTTTAAAAGTGAATATTGGTTCTAAATATTAGGTATAGAGAATTTAAATTGAAATAAATTAAAACTATACTCAAATATTTGACATAATAGCAGATCTTTACATAGGGTTTTTCCCCCTAAAAGTGCGGTAATCAAAGACGGTTATCATGAGAATTAGAATTTAAACGGTAATACTAACCGTCTGCAATTTTACTGCCGTTTATCATTATACCGGTAATCGTTACACCCCTAATCCAGACCCACTGAATATCCACACTTCTTTATTTCAGTAGATAGGAGTGTCTACCTTGTTCATGGGTGATGTGGGACCCAGATGCGTTTGGGTAGAATTTGTATGAGGAAGTGCATCATAGGTTTAAAATGACTAAATTCATGTAAAAGACAACAGCACGTTAAAAAAAAAAAAAGGTTCTTTGTCAGCAGCTGCTATTTTCATGCTATAGCTGCAGTTTGGAAGATGTTGTTCCTGTCACGAGGCTAAAAGGACTTTTAAAATGATAACACACATATTGCAGAATGAAGGAAACGGACAAATCTACGACTGCAGAATGGCAATACTGAGTACTTCCCTCGAGTCAGACTTGCACAAATAAGTTAGCAGCTTGTACTAATGATTAGTCTAACCTACCTGTGATCCAGTGAGAGAAGGCCTCATGACGGTACAGCTCAGGTTTCATAGTGTTCATGTTCAAAACACCCTAAACACAAAACAGATAACACATATTTTAACTCCACCGTTTGACTTTAACTCTCAGACACACTGTCCATGTTAACAGATTAGAACTAAACAGGCTGTATTGAGATGTATACGACACGAGGCTGAAGACTCGTTCAAACATCTAGTTATTTACAGATTAAATGCTGAACTTACTTTTCTAAAGCAGCGGTGAACTGTTGACCCTGACATCAGACCAGTGATGTTTGACATAAGTGACTCTTAACTTTAGTGTCTCGGTTATATCCGAACGTCAGAGGCATGACTAAAATATAGATATATATTTTATAAACCATTTAAAGGATAAAGTGGCAATATGAATTTCTTTTATAAGTGGGCACATCCATCTCAACTGTATTTAAGTTAAAGAAATTTAAGGAAAATGAAGCAAAGATGCAGGTATGAGGTACACTTTACATTAATTATCCATCCAGTGATGAAAAAACAGACCAACGAAGAAACAAAATAGAAACTGCACCAAGAAACCGAAGATGGATGGATGGTGTCTTCAAAACAGTTCTATCAGCATGACTTTTACAAAATATCTGTCCACACTACTATGCGAAAACAACTAAAAACAGCAAAATAGCTAGTGCGAACTATTGTTTCTGACAGACTGTGAACTATGCACATCCCAGAAAACTACGGACAAAGCAGACAGAAGTTTACTCTGTTCTTGAGTTGAGCACCAACAAGTCCTAAACATCAATTAACTTATGTACTCATTTGTGTTCTTAAAGAATAGTCTTAATATCATTATGATTTCACCACAATTGTTGTTACATATGCATGAATATAAGTCTTTAAAATATTCACTTAAGATTTTTGATTTTTATGTTGGTTTTGCAAAATACTTGTGTTCATTTTAACAGACAAACTGTATGAGACCCACCTCACATCTGAAGACAAAAGATAGATAGATAGATAGATAGATAGATAGATAGATAGATAGATAGATAGATAGATAGATAGATAGATAGATAGATAGATAGATAGATAGATAGATAGATAGATAGATAGATAGATAGATAGACCAACATTAGAGACACAAGGCAAAAAGGAATAAAACATAAAAAATATCTAAAATATAATATGTACAGTAAAGTAAAGATAGAAAAAAATCACATTGGTATAAAAAACTAACATAAAACACTGTTAGACAGAATGTATTCATACAGGACTAACAGTACCTGGGGTCCGGGAGTAATTTATTACACTGGTCAACAACAAATTTATTGTTCAAGTTTTTTGAGCTGATTTAGGATCATTTTGGTGCTGAATCCAAAAATCACATTCATTTTGCTCAATCAGGTCAACTTTCTGAACTATGCCACATATTGGCTTTTGAACATTTTTGCTTACATTTATGGGCATTTTCACATCATATGATACAAAATTCTTTCATATTTCTTGCAATAAACGAGTTCTGAAGATTTTACTTTTGCCAATTTATGATTAATGTTTTTTTAATATTACAGGTGAATGAAACGGCTTCAACTAGAAGATCTGGCAAAAATAAGCCTGACGTATTCTGCTACATCTGCGGTGAATACACCATTGTACTTAACAGGAATCAAGTCACAAGTTTCATAAAGTGTGCTTACCAATCTTATTTTGGTATTAATTATTATATTTTGTGAGAAGATCAAATTTTTCAAAATCAAATTAGCAAAAAAAACCTGACCTGATTGAGAAAAACAGATGTCATTTTTGGATTTAGCGGTGCAAAATGGTCCTAATTCAGTTGAAAAAACCAAGACAACTTGCAAAAACCATGTTTTTGTAACCCAGTGTTATAATTGTGGAGGTCATCTGGATGCATGTCTGCCATTGTTTATAATTTGTGAAGTCAAAATAACACCCTATTTCAACAACCACGGACGTCCTGTGATAACAGAACTCCCATGTGCATTGAAATCTGGTAATTACAAATGAAAGTTTTATTAACAGATACGAGGCAAATTCAGTCTCATATCACAGTGAATGGAGTAAACTTCAATCCTTCAGAAAAACAGGGACTATTTTACACTCTTTCAACAGGCTCTGTAGTTATCTAAGTGTTGGCCTTGACATCCATATCCAGAGGATGACGTCAGTAAATTGGAATAAAAAAACAGAATACAGGAGGTGATCATTTCTGCATCTCTGTAGGTTTTTGATTACTTAGTCCCATGCAAATAAATAAAGGTAAAAACCTAGAAAGAACAAGGAATAAAAACATGACAGATGCACTTTTCAGATAAGTCGACGCTGATCCTGCTTTGTGGTATCAAGTAGTGTAACAACTATGTATAGAAGCCTTTAGGATGAGAGTATTTGAAGTTGAAGAGGCTATGAGGAGGGGGAGGAGACAAAGGGAGAAGAAAAAGGTGTTATTTTTACTCCTACGTTGATGCACAGGATAGATCTACACTGTCTCTCAATTTGTCTCCACATGCATTTAGTGCACAACAAAACCGGTGTTATGTTGTCTATGAATATTTACCTAAAGGCTCTAAACCCAAATGGGAATAACTACCATGCCGTTGCAGTAGCCTACCTCTAACGTTCTGTATTTACATGTAAACATATGACATTTATGTGTTTACATGGCATCGATGCATGACATTTACTCATGACATTTACCTGTTTATGTGCTACAACACAGATAACATCAATAAAACCACCGCCGAGGTTTTCAGCCCCAGGTGTAGACACGTTTTATTCGACTCTTGTGCCGTTTTTAACCCTTTCATGCCTAGTGGTCACTGCAGTGGACAGTTCTTCTCCAGCTGTTCTCTTATATATTCATGGATTTGTTGTTTTAGTTCCATATCAGCCAACACAGTGGACACTTACGCACCATCCCATAATAATACACTGACATTCAGACCATTACTGTAACTTTGCTGTTCTAGATAAAATTGATCTGCAGTAACATGTTTGAGTGTAAAGTAATTGCTTATTATTTTTCTTAGACTGTAATTAACACCAAAAAGGATTTTTTTTCATATTATCTCCCCAACTGGTCAAGGCAGACGGCCATCCTCCAGGAGTCTGGGTCTGCTCCAGGTTTCTGCCTGTTAAAGGGTAGTTTTTCCTCGCCACTGTCACCAGTCACAAGTGTTTGCTCCTGAAGGATTCTGTTGGGTTTCTGTAGAATTGACTTAGAGTCTGGTTTTGACCAACTCTGTAAATAAAATGTCAAGAGATAACTTTTTTGTGATCTGGCGCTGATTTAATTGGTTTTCCCCTGTAAGTCGCTTTGGAAAAAAGCGTCTGCCAAATGCGTAAACATAAACATAAACATTATCTCCATGAAGTGAGTCATGACTAGCATTAAGAGTAGGTTAAAATTAGAGCCGACCAATATGGGATTTTTGGGGCCGATGCCGATACCGATACTGGGGGCTAAAAAAAGCCGATATCCAATATATCGGCCAATATCTGATATTGGCTGATAACCGATATACTGGCCGATATATGAAATAAGAACACTGATCTACACAGGATATAATAATCTGATATTAGATAATTGTGGACAGGTGGATAAACAGTTGCATAAATCTGTGTTTATCTGACAAATATAATTGACACAACTTTCAAATGCAAACTATGCGATCACAAAAATAATTAGAGCCAAAAATATGACTGAGCACACAATTCTGTTTTCACTCAAACATTTGGATGCGTCTGCCTCACAGTACTACAACTGCACATGTGGACTAAGGACTAAACTGAGCATGTGCAGAGTGAATTAGGTGAGTCCTAAATTGTTCCAGATTCAAGCAACAGCAAGAGTTACAACTGACCCCAGTCTCCCCTACACTATTAACACCCAGGCCTGTCTGCAGAATGAAACTGTGAGGGAGACAGGAAGTGCACGGACATGGGGGTGTGGGGGGGGGGTGAATACTTCATAAGACGGGGGGGGGGGGGGATTAGCAGTAGTTCCGTGATTATGTGATTGTGTGTGTGGGGTGATAGCGTCATTGTCCGAGCAGGAGTGAAAGTGAAACTAACTCGCTTTACTGTTCGTCTGACTCTCTGTGGCACACATACACGGACAGGAGCAGTAAGCGACAGAATCTCCGCGCAGCAAAAAAAAGTTAATATATCGGCTACAAATTGGCCGATGTTGATTAATTGGTGAAACGCTATAATCGGCCCAATTAATCGGCCAGCCGATTAATCAGTCAGGCTCTAGTTAAAATGTGACAAAACTTCAGATTAGCAGCATGAAAAATGTTTTTCTTTCATTGTTTTCACACAGCATATTTCTTTGCTTCAAAAATTAAACACATGGTGTCCAGCTGAGTGGACTTTTTTTTTGCAACTCCATAAAAAATAGGTTCATAAAAAAATTTCAATCGCATTGTTTTTTAAATCCAATCCAACTTCATTTGTGAAGAACTTTAAAAGAGCCACAGCGGACCAAAGTGCTGTACAGAACAAATAAATAAAACCCAAAATAACAGAGTAAAATACAAGAATAGATTAAAAGACATAGAACTGTAAAGAATAAAATTAAAAAATAATAATAAAATAAAAATAGATAGATAGAAATACAGAAGAATAGATAAAACCTAAATAAAAGAATAAAATACAAGAATAGATTAAAAACATTAAAAAAAAAAGCTGTACAATTAATGCCAAATTTAAGAAGAATAAAAACACTCACTGAAAAACTCTTGATTAAGGTCGTCATAATTCATGCATGAAAGGGTTAATCTGCACCATCTGCAGCATTTAAAATGTTTTTATTTCATTGTTTTCATATCATTTTCTGATATTGGGTTTTAAATACATGTTTCTTTGCTTCAAAAATTAAATACATGGTGTAGCTGAGCGGACATTTTTGTAACTACATTAAAAAAAAAACCAAAAAAAACTTGATCACATTGGGTTTTTTTTTTCATGCCTAAGGAAGAATAAAAAACTCAAGAAAAAATCTTGACTGAGGTTTTCATAATTCATGCATGAAAGGGTTAAAATGGCCCCGTTCACTAAATACACATGGACATGTTTAGCGCGTTAGCTGTCTAACATGTCTAAAATGCTAAGTTGTCTGCATGAATTGTTTTGTTCCGCGTGTAACATTAGCGTCTGTTTGTGCTCTGGTTTAACTTTATTATTATTATTATTATTATTATACAGGATATTTACATGGTTGAAGCCCATTAGGAGACTGGAAACCCACTCTACTGCCTGTTTTGATTACGTAAGATAACTGCTATATTAATGTACCTTACAATGCTAATGGGAGCGAGACAAGCAGTGTTTTTTTTTTTTTGCTTTTTTTGCTTGTAATGACAGAGCGGCTGTTAAAGGGTTGTTTGAGTACCTCCCTCATATTTACCAAATGTGGCTTTTAAGTAAAAAGAAGCACGTTGTTAAATTGCTTACCTGGGCTTTATTGTGTTTATTTGGAGCTTTCTAAAAGGCTTTTCTTCTATTGAAATGAGTCCGTTCTTGTAGTGAAGCTGGCCAACAGGTTTGTGGTCATTTCAGAGCAAACACAAAACGTCTTAAAAACAGACCGACACCATTTACTTGGTTTTCTTTATGCCTTATTTTATGTTTGTTGGAAACATGGAAAAGAGTAAGTTGCCTAGTACTTGACTAAAACTACAAAATATCAGCAAATAATTATTAATACATATCGATACAGAATAGTAGTTACATATAATGGAATATATTTGGAACACCTCAGAAATGTTGTACTTAAGCAGATTCATCTCAAAATTGAGGGAAACTTAAGTGAAAATGTGATATTGGCTGCTAAATTAGCATGTATTGGACACATTTTTAGGCTTTTCCAGACAAAATAACTAAATCTAGAAATAGAAAAACAAAGTCAACCTATGGGAGTTAGCTTAGACAAGAATATTAGGCTACAGCAGTAAAGATTAAGAAACAAATAATTCTTTGATGCCATAGATAGATAGATAGATAGATAGATAGATAGATAGATAGATAGATAGATAGATAGATAGATAGATAGATAGATAGATAGATAGATAGATAGATAGATAGATAGATAGATAGATAGAGAAAGATACTTTTCTGAACCAGGAAGTCACAATTTGCGGTAAAGTTAGTAAAGAAAAATGTAATGTATCAGACAGTACAAAATATCCTCTAACTCTAGTTGCACATAATATACATCAACATACATACCTCAACATGTGTCCCTTTGTTCTTTAAGACTTAAGTGAAAAAGTATTAAAAGAAGGTGAAAATTACCACAAGAGACAGTCACACTGAAGCTTCATCTTCAGCAGCTGTGAACTAATGAGTTATAATCTTCACCTCCACGAGTTCCAGGTGTGTGACGTTCATTATGTGACAGTTCAACAGTTGTACAACAAACTTACGACTTATAGAATTATCTTTTAAACAGTCAAACATTATATTTAAATGGTGGCTTCATTCAAACAGGAACAATTTCTTATTTATTTTACTATTATTAATTACTATTATTATTATTATTATTATTATTATTATTATTGTTATCATCAAGAGAACAGGGGCGCTGCGCCCTCATACTTTCGGCTAGCGCCCCCGTACCGAAATTCTGATTTTTTTTTTTTTTTTTTTAACCCCGAAGCTCACAGTTGCTTTAAAAAAATTGCAGGAGGGCCACTAGAGTTACAATATCCCTCTCAGATAGCCTCAGAATGTTCCATTTTTACCTCAGTTTTTCAAAAGGGAAACCCCCCCTTCTGCACCATCTGCACCCCCCACTTGGTCGCTTCACTCTCTCGCCTACCTGTGCTCCCTCTTACTAATTTTTTCTAGAAAAAACCCTGATTATTATTATTTTATTTAAATTTTTTTTACTTTATTTTTTATTGTTTTAATATGAAGTACAAAACAAACATAGACACAGTCACAGGTACATTCAGACATTTACGTACTGTTTACTGTCCACAGATTAAATGAAAAAGTCCCATTTTTTCCAGTGCTTTACACCCTTATGCTGTTGTAGGCGGAGATTGTATGTCATCATTTCCATTAAATGGATTTGGTCGACAATTTTTATCACCAAGGAAATTGAGGGAGGGTCCTTTTTAAGCCAGTATTTGGTGATGGCTTTTTTGCCTGTGGCAAGCAGTATTCTAAATAAATACATGTCACTTTCCTGTAATTCCTCTGGGGGAATGCTAAAAAACAAAGTAGCCAATGACATCAAAATGAACACCAAAAACTGAATACATCAACTTAATCATCTCTCCCCAAAAGCCAACAATACCAGGACAGGACCAGAATACATGTGCTTGATCTGCCTGGAGTGAACCGCACTCCCTCCAGCAGGAAAAATGAACTCCAGATTATTTATTTATTTATTTAGTTAATATGTCCCATGGGTCTGGACTTTATATTTATTTCTTTGTTTGTGGTTAAATAAATGGTGCTTCTACATCACACTGTGAGACATGCTGATACGTTTTGTTTCCATTTTCTGACCAAAGACGGTTTGGGATTAAATTCTGATAGACATTCAGAATACCTATCATCAGTACGACTACACTACAGCTAAGTTTGTATTTGATACTACTACTACTACTACTACTACTACTACTACTACTACTTCAAGCTTCTTTGCAAATTTGCCTCTCATAACCAGTTCCATATTATAATCTCCCATCTGACTTTATTATTCCTTGACACATTAAAATCACTTTTTTTAGAAACCTGATCTGTAAGCCTCATTATTTACACCTATAGCAGCACTAACAACATGCACTGACTTATTCTTGTACTTGTGACTGAGTAAATATCATTAAATCATACCCAATTTCATTAGATCCATAATGCGCAATGTAGCAACAAACTGAAAAGACTCTGGAATATTAGCCTTCATCCATTAAGAATAATAACATTTGTGTCTACAACATTTAGCCATCAATTAATTAGATGTTTTTCTATTATACCGCATGTACATTTCAGTGTATTAAATTATCTACAACATTCCCTTAAAAGGACATTTTCATTCCATTTGTAGTATTTGTTACAGTTTATAACAAAATACCAAAATAAATGGATTATGCGTGCAATAGTGCAATAAATATATACAATGATAATGCATTTACTAGGCTGTGTAAATACATTTAATCTTTTTTTTTTTTTTTTTTTTTTTTAACAGATTTGATCTTTAGATTTCGGCGAGACAAAAGAATAGGACAAAATGATGTAGACCTAGTCATAGTGTAGTGGTTTTATGGGAAATCAATTTTTCCTGTTGATTTACACATTCACCCTTAAGCTCTGCATTGTAATTCAATTATCGTCTCTGGGGAGCGGGAATTCTTTGATCAGGTTCAGTTGTTAGGCTGAAAAGTGAGCAACCAGACCATCAAGGCTGCCCAGAACCACTGAAATATGCATGAATAAATTAAAACATTTTATCAACCACCATGACTTGGTTTAATCCCTCTTTAAAGGAAGGAATTTATCTCAAATTAGCTTTGAGAGCATCAGTTTTAATTAATATTGTGCTTAAACAGGGTAAAATATGTGTTCAGTCATGTTAACTAAGAGGAAATCCAGCCAGGACTCAAAACTAATATTAGCTCTTCTGTGAAATGTGCTCATATATTCATCTGGACATAAGACGGCGGGTAGAGTTGGCAGGAATGAGACCTCATCACTGCTATTTATCAAAACTGGAGTATGAACCTATGAGAGTCTCCTTTCAGAGTCTCTACAGAACGGCTGAGTCATCCGGGACGCCCAGGAGGAAGACTCGTAAAGCGACAGGATGAGGGTTTGGGGATGCTGAGACCACTTTCATACCAATTAAAGATGAGGTGAGATAAACTGTAGCATCATGAAACGATACTGTCATCTAGGACTGACTCATATTCTACAGGGGTGTAGGCGGTAAACAAACAAAGGACTTCAAATGCATTATTTTTTTGTAAATTAAATTATGTATGATGTATATGTATAGGTTTATGTATGTAAAGAAAGAGCAGGTAGATGCATACAGTAGATGAAGTATCAATGAAGTGGAAGCAATATTAAATCAAATATATGGATGATTAAATTATGGCAAGATAAGACTAATGGTCTTATCGAATATATTCACAACCATATGTCACAGAAATTAAACTGTGTCTTATTACACTGGCTTACAAAAAATGTTTTTTGCAAGTTGTCTTGTTTTTCAACTGAATTAGGACCATTTTGCACCGCTAAATCCAAAAAGGACATCTGTTTTTCTCAATCAGGTCAGGTTTTTTTTGCTAATTTGATTTTGAAAAATTTGATCTTCTCACAAAATATAATAATTAATACCAAAATCAGATTGGTAAGCACACTTTATGAAACTTGTGACTTGATTCCTGTTAGGTACAATGGTGTATTCAGCGCAGATGTAGCAGAATACGTCAGGCTTATTTTTGTAAGATCTTCTAGTCGAAGCCATTTCATTCGCCTGTAATATTAAAAAAAATATTAACCATAAATTGGCAAAAGTCAAATCTTCAGAACTCATTTATTGCAAGAAATATGAAAGAATTTTGTATCATATGATGTGAAAATGCCCATAAATGTAAGCAAAAATGTTCAAAAGCCAATATGTAGCATAGTTCAGAAAGTTGACCTGATTGAGCAAAATGAATGTGATTTTTGGATTCAGCACCAAAATGATCCTAAATCAGCTCAAAAAACTGAAACAATAAATTTGTTGCAGACCAGCGTTATAAATATAATTCTCCCTGAATTGTGTTTAACATCACCATAAATATGTTAACTGCAAAGTGAAGAAAATATTGATCCATATTGTCATTTTGCCCAATTACCTATTAACATTATTTATAATAATTCTGATTTTAACAACAGCATAATTGCCTCCAACAGCGGGTGTTGTGATCACTTTGCTGTGTGTGTTTGTGTGCATGTGTGTTTGTTTGTTTGTCAGAAAGATAACTGAAAAAGTTATGGACGGATTTTCATGAAATTTTCAGTAAATGTTGATACTGGCACATGGAACAAATGATTACATTTTGGTCATGATCGGGGGGGCGGAGGTCTGCGCTAGGGCTGAAAGATATATTGTTATCGAGATATGAACATTCAAGACATTAATATCGAAAAAGCAACGATATAGATTTCCCCTGTGCTCGCCCTGCATGTACAGCTCTGGAAGTCACAACAAATTTCCTTTGTTTGTTATTTATGTTAATGTTGATGACTGGCAGTGAGTTCTTATAAACAAAACTGCACTTTCCACATTCTTTTGTATTATGATGTTAGTATTTTTTCTGAAAAATGCTTGGTTTTCACTGAGCCCGTAGTCATATCATATTGTATCGATATCGAGATATCTGGCATGAATATCGAGATATGAAATTTTTTCCATATGGTTCAGCCCTAGTCTGCACTCCCCGAGTGCTTTTCTTGTTACACTTGTTATGTTAAAGCTGCGTATGACTTTAGTCATGTGTAATTTCGTAATGTGTGAAAACTGTATGATGTCTTATATTTGTGCTTGCATTATCCTCTCTGTTCTGAACTGCAAATTTTTAAAAAAAAAAAGGGTTGTGGCAGCACGACCGAAGTTGTGGCTGCCTTAATGTCCCTAATCATCGATCGTAATTTCATTTGAAGTACTCGGTGCTGTATGTACTCTGTGCTGTCAAATGGTAATAAAGGCTATTCTGATTCTGATTCTGACTTTCGTCTCCAGTTTTTCATTAAATCTGTAAAACCTGAGTCATAGCCTAAGTATCATGAATCCATAAGTCTTTCCGTGATTACGCACCTGAACCTCTTCCCTCATGGTGAACAATTTCGAAGTGTACTCCACCGTAAACAATCCATTTGTTTACAGAGTCGGTACAGCATTTCGGAAATGTGTTGCGATGTGCACTGTGGGAAGTGGAGCTCCATGCAGTCGCGTTATGGCTGCAGCGGCAACAAACACAGAAACATTTTCATTGCCTCTTTCTACTGCAGCTGTGTGGAGCTCCCCTTCCCTCAATGCACGTCACGACAAATTTCCGAAAATGCCCAAGTGACCTACCGGCTGTTTGTAAACACATGAGTTGTTTATGGTGGAGTACGCTTCAAACTTGGAAAAGTTTCTGGTGCGTAATCACGGAAAGACTTAAAGATTTGTGATACTTAGGCTGTGACTCAGGTTTTACAGATTTGATGAAAAATTGGTGACAAAAGTCATAGGCAGCTTTAATGTTCAGCTCTGGCAGTACTTTGTGATAGACCGATACCAGGGTTTGGTTAATTAATAAACTGTGCAAATGTGTCTTAAAAATATCTTACAATGGAGTGAGTTGTCCTTGGTTTGTGAATCCACTTCCTCCAAACCTCCTGCCCATTCACAGAATTCACTGATCTTTCAATGAAAACTCATCTTTGCACGTGCAAAAAGAAAATGTCTCTATTCCAAAAGATTTGTAAGTAAAAAATATGCAAATATGAAAAGTCAATGGAGTCATGGTGCAGTCGTCTTCATTGATGTTTGTGGATTTGTTTAACAGCTTCATGAATGAATCTGCTGCATTTCACTGCTGTAGATTTGATGTGAGTTTGTTTCCGTCCTGTTGGGTTGTTTTATGTACAGTAATGCAACAATTTTATGAGATGGTCATTTGTTTGTAGCGTCACTATCCTGTGAATAGAACACATCACAAAACTTGTAATAAACTTGAAAAAAACACTTTTTTGTCTTTGTGAATACATGTCACATTAATTCAAGAGGGTCTTCATAACTAAAGCTGTCAGACACATACACATAAAAGTAGAATATGTGGAGCGATGTGGAGTAGAAGTATAAAGTTGTATAAAATGTTATGCATATGTTATGAAGATAGAGCTTCCACTGTCAAATAATATCAGTAGTCTGTGCACAAATGGATTAGCATTATTTCAACACAGTTCTATGCATTTATGACAACTTTTTTTTTTTTTTTTTTTTACAGAAATGGCCACTCATTTGACCCCTTCAGTAAATTTTAGCTGGTATAAAAAAAATATATAAATGACATGGAAATAGTTGTATAAATGTACTGAAATCAAATCGAGCGACATATTGCGGTGGATTGTGGGAATACATTAGTATGGAATCACAGGAGTGCCAAAATTAAAAGGAAATAAATGTGGAAATAAAAAGAGAATCAATAAAAGAAATGTGGAAATAAAAAGAGAATCAATAAAAGAAATTTGGAAATAAAAAGAGAATCAATAAAAGAAATTTAGAAATAAAAGGAGAATCAATAAAAGCAATGTGGAAATAAAAAGAGAATCAATAAAAGAATCAATAATAAAAAATATACAAATGCAGTCATATCATTGCTTTTACTTATTCCATTGTGACATTTTCTTTTCCATTTGCGTTTTGTCATTGCTTTTACCTGATGGCTCAAGCTGTCAATCAAATGGCTGTGGGTGGGTCTTTCTGTCCAGGATAACTAGTCCATACCCAATCAGACGATTCCGGCTTGACAGTGGCTATGCAGTAGCTCTGTTTATGTGTTAGCTCTCAGCGCGGGAGACCGGAAGTAGCGTCACAGACAGGACGTAGACGCGCATACACATTTATCTGAAGTAAAAAGAGGGAGTTTGCATGTTCTCCTCGTGTCTGCGTGGGTTCTCTCCGGGTACTCCGGCTTCCTCCCACAATCCAAAAACATGCACTAATAGGTTAATTGGTTAATCTAAATTGCCCATTGGTGTGAATGTGAGAGTGATTGTTTGTCTCTATATGTTCAGCCCTGAGATGAACTGGCGACTTGTCCAGGGTGAACCCCGCCTTCGCCCCTATGTAACTGGGATAGGCTCCAAGCGACCCCCGTGACCCTAGTGAGGATAAAGCGGGTTCAGAAAATGAATGAATGAATGAAAAAGAGGGAAAGTTAAATATGGTTGACGTGGACGAATTGAGAAGAGGCGTTCAACGAGAATTATTAGCAATTGCTCGGTATGTGGAGGAAAATTTTCCAACGGACTATATTTTAAGGTTGGTGGAAGATGTAATGGAAAGTCTTGGACAAATATCTGCACTGACGAATGCAGACATGGTTCTAGTTGACACATGTGTATGCGCGTCTACGTCCTGTCCATGACGCTACTTCCGGTCTCCCGCGCTGAGAGCTAACACATAAACAGAGCTACTGCATAGCCACTGTCAAGCCGGAATCGTCTGATTGGGTATCGACTAGTTATCCTGGACAGAAAGACCCGCCCACAGCCATTTGATTGACAGCTTGAGCCATCAGGTAAAAGCAATGACAATAAGCAAATGGAAAAGAAAATGTCACAATGGAATAAGCAAAAGCAATGATATGACTGCATTTGTATATTTTTTATTATTGATTCTTGTACTGATTCTCTTTTTATTTCCAAATTTCTTTTATTGATTCTCCTTTTATTTCCAAATTTATTTTATTGATTCTCTTTTTATTTCCACATTTCTTTTATTGATTCTCTTTTATTGATTCTCCTTTTATTTTCAAATTTCTTTTATTGATTCTCTTTTTATTTCCACATTTCTTTTATTGATTCTCTTTTTATTTCCACATTTCTTTTATTGATTCTCTTTTTATTTCCAAATTTCTTTTATTGATTCTCTTTTTATTTCCACATTGCTTTTATTGATTCTCTTTTTATTTCCAAATTTCTTTTATTGATTCTCTTTTTATTTCCACATTGCTTTTATTGATTCTCCTTTTATTTTCAAATTTCTTTTATTGATTCTCTTTTTATTTCCACATTTCTTTTATTGATTCTCTTTTTATTTCCACATTTCTTTTATTGATTCTCTTTTTATTTCCAAATTTCTTTTATTGATTCTCTTTTTATTTCCACATTGCTTTTATTGATTCTCCTTTTATTTTCAAATTTCTTTTATTGATTCTCTTTTTATTTCCACATTTCTTTTATTGATTTTCTTTTTATTTCCACATTGCTTTTATTGATTCTCTTTTTATTTCCAAATTTCTTTTATTGATTCTCTTTTTATTTCCACATTTATTTCCTTTTAATTTTGGCACTCCTGTGATTCCATACTTAGGGACCTGCTGGTGGAAATACAGCAGTCAGGGGTGACAGTTCACAAGTACGCAACCGTTCCAATTACAGAGAGACTTGCATTCTTAGGAAGTCTGTTCTCTTGGTCCATTCTTACCCAGACTACTCGCCGAGTTCGCAAGACCGAGCTTGGCAAAGTTGATATTGAGCAACGCCTACTGACTCTGTGCCCGGTGATGCCAAAAACCTATCAACCATTGCAGCTATAATGTCAAATATTGGCACTGCATTTAGGCTACACACCCTTTAAATAACTTACCAACTTTTGACAACTTAGTCGTTTAATAAATTATGACTACACTGGAAGCACTGTGTTGTATGACTGGGAAGACAGCGTGACCACATCCAGTGTCATAATGTTGGCCGAGAAACAGAGAATTGCATCAGCTGGTCTCATTTCACATGTAGACCCTGGACTGAACTGACCCAACCCTTAACAAGAACTCATTACTTCCCATCAATATTACCAGTGTTTGAAACTTCCCATCAGTGTTGCACTCCGGCCACAGATGCAAAAGCAAAACAGCCCGTGTGCACTGGTGTTTTGCGAACCCCCCTCCTCGAAGACTGCAGGTGGAACTTTCCTGTATCTCCGAGTCTCCATCGTCATTAATATGACAGCCACCAGACACCAGCTGTCCACTTGTCATCTCCTTTACCTCCTTACCTACCGGTGAGTCAGCCTCCCCTCTCAGCCTGGATCTTTTCATCTCTCTCGCTGTGTCTTAGCACAATGCTTCTGCTTGTGCATATTTTATCATTATCAGTCATTCAGCGCAGTTCAGCCCCGGGGCTTGTGATCAATGTAATCCTCATAAGAAATATCAGCATCGTCACAATTATCATCATCAGCATAATCGGCATCATCATCACCGCCAACAAAAACATCATCCATTAGTCAGATCGCTGTGCCATCAAGCTGAAGAGTACAGTTTGATCAATTTGGCCTTTGTGTAATTAAATAAATGTACCACTTACTCATCCTCTCAGGAGAATGACAGCATTGTCCTGTAATGACATTTGTAAAGTGTCCAGATGGGTCAACAAGCGTCTGAGATTCAGCTAGAGCTCCAGTCCACTTATGTTTCATGTCAACATCTGACAGATTAAGTGTCTGACGAGGAAGAGAGAACAAAAAACATAACGTGTCGCATTAAAACGTGAAATAATACATGATGTAATTCGAAGTATTTGTTTTCAATAATAATAATAATAATAATATCGGAGGATGTAACGTGTGGCAGGAAACCACTTTTCAATCTTAAGTGTTATTTCTGTCTTTAGGAAAATTGCTTCTGTTATTTGTCTTCAATCCAAGAGTTTGATAAACAGGTGATGAAAAGTGGCGTCAAAAACATTTAGCAGTAAATATTAAGGATGCGCAACAACTATCGGCACCAATAATTACCGGTCCGATATTGAAAAAAAAGACTTCATTCAGATCATTCCAAGTTTTCACCGTTAAATAGAGCCCATAATAATACATCTAAATTGCTTAGATTTTGCACAATTCACCGGTACATAGTGCACATTGTTGCCTTACCAACTGCCATAAAAACTAAGAAGAAGAAGAGGTCTGGATCAGTACATTGTAAGTTAAAGGGTTTTTAGTTACTCTCTGCTACAGCTGCATGACGAAGAGGAAGATCAAGCGATTATGACCACTGTTTTAGTTCGGCAGCAGCAGAAGAAGAGGGACATTCTAAAACACTGAACGTAAAAAAAAGCTTAACATGGCTTAATGCCTGAGAACAGAGATCAATGATCACCAAAGTTCGTGTGGACATCTGTAGTCACACCCACTTTCACCTCTGCAAAAATCACAACGACATCATCAATTTTATGGATGTTGTCCACGTTAAGCCTTTTCCTCTCTGTTGGTGCACATATTATAGCAACGTGACATCACGACTGATGTAAATACAAGCCATGTTTAATCGCAGTGTATATTTACGCATTATTAGCTTTTCGCATGTATATCATGCACTGAGGGTTACCGTTAGATTTAGGATTAGGATCAGGGGTTAGGGTTATGTGAACTGGAGACTTGGCATAAATTGACACACGATCAAATGGCGTTGAATAACACGTGAAAGGTCGAAAATGCGTACGTATAGCTCACCAAATGCCATAAGAACTGGTGTGACATACAAAGCGATTTCATGAGATCAGTTTCCATTATAGAGAAAAAGTTTAACACAGTTTAATGTCTGAAAACAGCAGTCGATCATCACCAAATGTATGTATGCGTACATAAATAGTAGATATCTGAAAACCCTTGGTCTGTTGTTCATTTCAAGCAGCACTACATGGGCTTCTGGTTCTGTAGAAGCCTTTATCTGACTATGGACTGAGTTTTACCACTGACTTGAAATAATACTAAAAGAATTTGAAGAATGGAAACTATTATTTGTTATCGGTAGGGATGGGAATCGAGAACTGGTTCTTTTTGAGAACCGGATCCCAGTAGCTCAGTTCCTTGGAATCGTTTGCCTGCCTGCTAAACGATTCTGCTTATCGATTCCGCCTTTGTTGCGAATGCGTGATGACGTCACGCATACGCTGCATTGTTTTGGTCAGAACGTAGCCAACATGGCGTTGAGGCAGAAACGATCCAAAAAGATGACACCAGGTCCACTGGAACACTTGCAAATTTCTTCAAAAGGGTGGAATCCCTCCAATCTGCTGAAACATTTGTCCACATGTGATTCATTTGATTCACTACTTAGCGATGCTTGTGAATCTAGCAGCAGAGTGAACACCAGGCCGTCATCCGAGCCCAGTTCCGGTTCCGGTGTGGGCAACAAACATTGTACCCCCTCAAATACAAGTTTCCGAAGGTAGGGAAAGGAAATGAGGTGCACAACAACAGAAGACGAGCCGAGGCGAACCGGTTCCACGAAGTGGAAATGTGGCAATAGAGGAATTAGTAAAGAGTCTTTAGTTTCACTTTCACTGTGCACCCCCCCTCCCCAAACCGGGCCCGGCATCATCTATTATTATTATTATTATTTGTACATACTGTATATGTTCTATTTTCTGTGCAGATGGAAATATAAAAGACAGTTAATGCAAACACACCCGTTTGTACTCTTTTATTCCCTCACCCAATGAGAATCGATAAGAGAATCGATGAGGAATCGGATCGATAAGCAAAATTGATAACGGAATTGGAATCGTTAAATTCTTATCGATTCCCATCCCTAGTTATCTGTAACGTTTACGAGAAGCATGAAATTATTGGTTATCGTAACTGGTAAAGGTTCATACTGTCTTCCACATATAATTATTTTTGGTAATTCATTTATCACACAGGGGTAGTTGTTTGTTTACCTGCTTTACTAGTTTTAGTACCGGTATCGGTTGTAAACAAAAACAATTATCGTGCATCCCTGGTAAATACAAGTGTCAGGCTGTGCATTTCACAGCTAAACCAGTGGTTTTCTACCAGACTTAATCCACTTTTTAATATCAATACTGTACCATCAGTATTATACAAAAAAAAACATCACATAACAGGGTGTTACATCACAGACAGGTATCCCACTCTATTTACATGCATATCTGGGGTTAATCAGACTCTTGTCTTAGTCCCAGTCTACATGTACAGGAGTGGAATCGATTTATCATTGAAATCATGTCTCCTCTGCTACAACAGGTGGTGAAATCCACTCTTTCAGCTTGTTAACCTACGCCTTCACAGACCACAACGATAGTCAATAGCAAGCTAGCAAGTTAGCAACCCAGAGGTAAATTGGCACAACAACTTATGCCATTTTTAGTGCAGATGTTCAACTTCTGGGTCAGAGTACGGGGTCAATGTCCAGTTTTAGTCAAACTAAGGCAACAATTGGGTTTTTATGTGTATGTAAACATTACTAAAGCAAGAAACCCAACAAACACAACTCACCAAGCACATCTTCTCAAACATAATCATCAATATTTACTGAATTAAATGACAAAAACATACAAATGTCAAAACTGCTGTTTATTATTTAGTCTGTCTGTGCCCAAATCCATTTGTTGTCCTCTGTCAGCCATAGTGGGTTGAAAACAGGTATTAAATCAAAATCAAAATATTGTAGCTCGTGAGGTCGCTGCAGATGTGGTTTGCTAGCTGAGCCTGACATGAAATAACAACATGAAATTTCCCGCGTTATTATACGTCTACAATATCGCCCCTGTGTGGCCAATATGAAATCTAATTGGTTAAATCAACAGGTTGTTTTACCCGGCAACAGATGACTGTGAAACGTGATTGGACAAATGCTCTAACATAGTCGCGGAAAAAATGATTAGACCATCAAAAGTCATCAAAAACACTGGTTATGAAATCCAGTCCTAACTCCTGTGTGTATCATGTGACTAAAACAGACAAAAGAAAACATGGAATGCCTAAAAGCACTGTTTTTGTCAGTACAATGTAGGGCTGAAAGATATATCATTATTGTATCGATATCTAGATATGAACATTCAAGATATTAATATCAAAAAAGCAACGATATAAACAATATAGATTTCTGCAGTAAAAAAACATTTTCTGCAGTAAAATGTTTGATTTGTAATTTATTTATTTGTACTTTATGTTAATGTTGATGACTGGCAGTGAGTTCTTATCAATAAAACTGCACTTTCCACATTCTTTTGTATTATGATGTTTGTATTTTTCTGATAAATGCTTGGTTTTCACCGAACCCGTAGTCATATCGTTTCATATCGATATCGAGATATCTGGCATGAATATAGAGATATGAAATTTTGTCCATATCGTTCAGCCCTAGTACAATGACAGAGATATTGATGGAAGAACTGAAGTGATTTTGGTTTTTATCAAGAAAACATGTTAAATGCATAGATATCAGCTCTGAAATTAAACTACTATGAGCTATTTTTGTTGATATCATTATATTTGTCCAAACAAATGGACCTTTGGTTGGACCAGGCATTAAATGAATAAGAAACTGAAGAAAACAAGGGTGGTCTAATCATTTTTTCCGCAACTGTACACATATACAGCTGGAAGCAGCGACCAAGAGAAAAAAAAAAAAAACAAGAAAAAAAAAAACGGAATAAGAGAATAGAGCAGGGGTGTCAAACTCATTTTAGTTCAGGGGCCACATTAAACCAAATTTAATCTGAAATGGGCTGTACCAGTGAAATAATAACACAACAATATATAAATAACGTCAACTCCAAATTTTCTTCTATGTTTTAGAGCGAAAAAAGTCAAATTATGCAATGAAAATGTTTACATCTACCAACTATCCTTTAAAACAATGTGAATAACTTGAACAAACTGAAATTCTTGAGGAAACTAAGTGCAATTTCAACAATATTCTGTCTCAGTTTATCATTTACACATGTAAATTTTCAACTCGCAGATCACAGTGAATCGACAAATACACAAAACATTTAACACAGAGGCAGAATATTGGTGAACTTACACTTCAGATATTTCAAATTTTTCATATTTGTCCAGGTTATTTGCGTTTTTTTGTGAAATGATAGTAAAATGACATAAAAATATTTACATTTAGAAGAGAAAAATTTGGACTTGTGAGTATTTATGGGTTATTATGATAGTATTTGACTGATCCAACCCACTGGAGGTTAAACTGGTCTGTATGCGGAACTTAAACTAAAATGATTAATATCTTTTGTGTAATTTTTGCATTTCATAAATAACCGTAAATTCCGGACTATAAGCCGCTACTTTTTTCCCACACTTTAAACACTGCGGCTTATACTCCAACGCGGCTTATACGACGATTTTCCCTTCTTGCCTGCCACACCCCAGGGAAGAATCTGTCTATTGTTAGCAGGTATGCAGGAATGGATAACATTAACAACTTAACCTTTATAAAGTTAATATTAACACACACAAAAGGGGAACTTTTAAGGAAAAATAGTAAACCTTCAAATGTTAATATTGTTTCAAAAATATACCAAACAAAACTCTGAATGAAAACTCCCAATAAAGCTCTCCAGAGACCGTCATAAATTTAAAGCATCTCAGAATTAATGCGCACGTCGTGCGTAATGTTAAATGAAAATGATATTACAACAGACGTAATTACTTGTTTTTAATCTTTATATTTTAAAAATAAATTAAAAGTCCTACTCTAACGAAAAACAAAAATTTGTTCACTTTCAAGTGTCTTTCAAGTCATTTTAAGTCCGTGAATCCACAGCCGGCGCAAAAGCAAGTCAATCCCGTATCGGCACGAATCCAAAGGAAACCCAATAAGTCCACCGACAAAAAAAAGGAAAGAGAAAATGTGCTTTTATTACTATCCTTTTGTTGCCTTGTTTTTTGTCTTTTGTTTTTTAATCATCATATTAACAACGAGTCAACCTGTAGATATGACAGCAAGCTCACACATATCAGACCAATTTACATACAGGGAAGAATTTCATTTGAACTCAAAGAAAACCTTTATCCAGTTACCGTCCAGTTTTGACGCAATGAAGAAAAAGGTTCCACTGGGTCCCACAGACTCCCATAGAAGCCAGGCTTCAACAGGAAATGCACTGAGCACAGATCGTACGAGGAAACAGCGCAACGGGAATGTATGAGAAGTGAACAACATGGAGTCTGAGGATTTGTGATAAAGCTGATTCTGAACAAACTCGTCTGTGAGATGAACGTGTTTTAACACACGTGTAGTCAATGAAATGTCAACACAACCAAACAGATTTAACCATTTCATTTTGGTAATGGTAGGGGAGGCCGGGCTTCTCTTGCAGTCTATGAGAAATCACCACTGGTGGACACCCGCAGTTTATAAACCGGCGCATCATATACGTGTACAAAATTGATTTTCTTTCTAAAATTAGGGTCTGCGGCTTATATTCAGGTGCGGTCTATAGTCCAGAATTTACGGTAATCCCACGGGCCAGAGTGGACCCTTTGGCAGGCCGGATTTGGCCCCCGGGCCGCATGTTTGACACCTATGGAATAGAGTATTAGGAATAATTGAATACGTCTTCATGGAACAAATCTAACTAGAAGCACTCGGAGAGCGCAGACCTCCGCCAAGGCGGATCAGTGGCCCCCCCCTGTGGGCCCCCCCACCCCCGATCACCACCAAAATTTAATCATTTCTTCCTCATCCCATTTCCAACAAACCCTGAAAATTTCATCCAAATCTGTCCATAACTTTTCAAGTTATGTTGCACACTAACGGACAGACAAACAAACAAACAGACAGACAAACAAACAAACAAACCCTGGCAAAAACATACCCTCTTTGGCGGAGGTAAAAATGTAGTGTGTAAATGTAGGTCAGTGATTCTGGTTCTTTTCCAGACCAGGCCTGATGGACCACAGTGTAATTCCACAGTGACGTTTTTACTGAACCTGTTTACTGATATAAGGAGCTGCTACCGGAATTATACTGGCTGCACTGTCATGAAGAGTCCTGTGTAGTGACAGGCTAACAGAGAATAATCACTCCACTGTGCATATATTTGCTGTAGCCGTGAACAGCTGTTTTCATTTAAAAAGCTGTAATAAACCCGCTGTATACTTCGTGCCTGGAGCCTACAAGCACACACACAAAGTTAGCAACTTTCTGGATGAGTATAATGAAGACTGAAGAGCTAAAAGGCAAGTTATCTCTCAGAGGAGTTGGTGAATGTTTACGCAGACCACCAGATTATCAAGTCCCGAGAATCAGCTGATGTTTCAAGTGCTTTCTAACTTGTTTGCTGTGATGGTCTCATCTGTTGATAATATTTTAGTGCTATGTAATTAAAAAAATCACCAAAGTTTTGGAATGAAAAGCTGTAGTCTAAGGTGGAGAACGTATTGTACTGTTAATCTTCTCAGAAACAGAAGGACCTATCACACTGTTGGCCAAACTTCAGACCCTGATAAACTGCCTCCACTGTCCGTGTGCATTATTTATGATTTCTCAGAACAACATTTACAGGATCCAGGGAGGAACCGCCTCGGAACATGATCCGAACTTAGACGGACTCATGCTCATCCTATATGTTTGGAAATATAGAATAGAATAGAATAGAATAGAATAGAATAGAATAGAATAGAATAGAATAGAATAGAATAGAATAGAACAGAACAAAACAAAACAAAACAAAACAAAACAGAACAGAATTGTCATGTCTGCTCCCAGACTGTGTCTGTCTTTTCTGTTTTCTCTGTCATTTCCTGTTTTATTTTGTTAAGTTTCCCTCTTGTGTCATGTCTGGTGTTTTTACTTCCCCTCCTTGATTGTTTCACCTGCTCCTGATTACCTGACTCCTCCCTGATTATCTCCACCTGTGTCCTATTGTCTTCCCTCCCTCTTGTGTATTTAAACCCTGTGTCTTCCCCTGTTCCTTTGCCAGTTTGTGTTCTACCTTTGTGTGCTCACTTACCAGCGTTTTTGGATACCTGTCAGTCTGTCTGCCCGTTCTTGACCCGTTTTGCCTTCCGACCACCGATCCTGCCTGTTCCTTGTCTGCCTGCTCGTCTGGTTCTGACCTGGTTCGTACTTCGACTCCTGATTCTGCCTATTCCCTGATTACCTCAGCCTCCAACGTGTTACCCTGTGTTTCGACCCTCGCCTGGACCCTGACCGTGAGTAGCCTTTCCCTCATGTCCCGTTGCCTCCTGAATTGCCCTCCTGTGTATGACCTGGCTTGTTTTTTGACTATCCTCTGTTTTGCCCTAGTCGGGGTGTTGACGGGAATCCTCCGGCTCGGCCGTGCTGACCATCCATATTCCCCGTTCACAGCCCGGACGAAGAGTCCAGAATCACACGCCTTCACAGACGTGTTAACTATTTTGTGCTGTGTTTTTACTACTGTGATTGTGTTTAATAAACACTCTCAATTGGTCATCTGCATTCTGGTCTTGCATTTGGGTTCAGCCTTCGTACTAGTCCCATTACAGTACAAACTGGCCAATAAGATGAACCCAGCAGACCTAGACCAGGTCCGGGAGGCAGTTCGGTCCCAGGGGCAACGCTTAGGGGGACATGAACAGATTTTGCACTCCCTAATGGATAAGATGACTCAGCTGTCCGTTCAGTTTTCCCAGTATTCTGGTAACCAGGCTTCTGCTCCGGTCCCGCCAGTCGAGAATATTAACTCTGTCTCACCCGTTAAAACCTTGGAGGAACCCAACATCCCACCTCCATCTAAGTACACAGGTAACCCTGATACTTGCCGTAATTTTTGTACACAACTCCAGCTCATTTTTGATTCCCAGCCCCGCCGTTTTGCTAATGAGTTAGCTAAGGTTGCATATATTGCTAGTCTGTTGGAAGGCCCTCCTTTAAGCCTGTTCAACGCAGCCTATGAACAAGGGTCTCCCATCACTCAGTCAGCCTCGGGTTTGATGGCTGAGCTAAAAAGGATATATGACCATCCTATCTGTGGACCACAGGCCGGTCAAAGACTCATGAGGCTGAGGCAGGGAGATCGCCCCATTAGGCAGTATGTCAGTGAGTTTCGTTCTCTAGCAGCAGAATCTGAATGGAACGAGAAGTCTTTGATCTCTGCGTTCCAGAGCGGTCTCAACCGCACCGTTGGTCGTGAGATGACGCTCCGGCAGGAACTCCATTCACTGGATGATGTCATCGAGGCTGCTATTTGGGTTACTGACCAGTCGGTGTTTTGGCAGCCAGAACCATCATGGAACCGCCAGCCCTCCGTGAGTAAGCCCCACTCAGAACCCCCTCACCCAGTACCTGAGTCCAGCGGGGGTTCGAAAGTGGAACCGATGCAAGTGGGTCGGACTCGTCTGTCGGCAGAGGAACGTCAACGCCGTCTGGTGGCTGGTCTGTGCCTATACTGTGGTCAGGAGGGGCACCGAGTCAGCAACTGCCCAGTGAAACCTAGAACGATGGCAGGTGAGGACTCTCTTTTGAGCAGAACGTTCTGTGTGTCCAGCGCCTCTCGTGTTCAGCCCTTGGTCTGTGTGTGCTCTAGTTCTGTGTCTCTGCAGCTTCCAGTCCTGATAGACTCCGGGTCAGACGCTAATCTGATGGATGAAGAATTAGCTAAGCAGCTCCACCTCAGTCTGCTCCCGGTTCTGAAGCCCCTGGAGGCGAGGGCTTTAGACAATCACATTATCTGTAGAGTTACTCAACGGACTCAACCAGTTACTGTCCGGTTCAAAGATGGTCACTCTGAGGAAATCAGTTTTCATGTTTATCGTTCTGACTCTCACCCTCTTATATTAGGTCACCCCTGGCTATCTTTCCATAACCCCTGTATTAACTGGCAAACGGGGGAGGTCCAAGCTTGGGGAGAGGGGTGTGGTTCCTGTTGTGAGGGGGTCCGGAATCCTGATCCTCCGTCCAAGCCAGTTCAGGTCACTGTGGCTCCTGTCATTTCTCCAGAGGAGCAGGAGACGGTGTTCCCTGCTCTTAGTAAGGTACCTGAGTGTTATCACGACCTTAAGGAGGTATTTAATAAGTCACGCGCTACTGCGCTACCCCCTCACAGACCGTATGACTGTGCTATTGATTTGCGTCCTGGTACCTGCCCCCCTAAGGGGAGGCTGTATTCTCTGTCTGGCCCAGAGACGGCCGCAATGAAAAAGTATATTGATGAGTCCCTGGCGGCCGGCCTGATTCGACCATCCTCATCTCCAGCTGGGGCAGGGTTTTTCTTCGTCGACAAGAAGGATAAGACGCTACGCCCCTGTATTGACTATCGTGGCCTTAATGACATTACCATCCGTAATAGATATCCATTACCCCTCATGTCTTCAGCATTCGAACTATTACACGGGGCCAAAGTATTCACCAAGTTAGACCTCCGTAACGCATATCACTTGGTGAGAATCAGAGAAGGGGACGAGTGGAAGACTGCCTTTAACACCCCAAGTGGACACTATGAGTACTTAGTGATGCCGTTTGGTCTCACTAACGCCCCCGCTGTTTCCAAGCTTTAGTCAATGACGTGTTACGTGACATGCTCAATGTTTTTGTATTTGTGTATCTGGATGATATTCTTATTTTTTCCCCGGATGAGGAGTCACATGTCCAGCATGTCCGCCAGGTGCTCCAAAGACTTCTCCAAAACCAACTGTTTGTAAAAGCTGAGAAGTGTGAGTTTCACCGCCCATCTGTTTCCTTTCTGGGTTTTATCATCGCAGAGGGGAGTGTCCAGATGGACCCAGACAAGGTCAGTGCTGTCAGGGATTGGCCCACGCCCACCAGTCGTAAGGATGTCCAGAGATTCCTTGGATTCGCTAACTTCTACAGGAAGTTCATTAGGGGGTTCAGCAGTGTGGCTGCCCCTTTGCATGTTCTAACCTCTCCCAAGTCCGTTTTCAGATGGAACCCCGAAGCAGACGCAGCGTTTGTGAAGCTGAAAAGGGCGTTCACCTCGGCCCCCATTCTGTCGGTTCCGGATCCAGCTCGTCAGTTCGTCGTGGAGGTGGACGCCTCTGATCTGGGGGTCGGGGCAGTCATTTCCCAACGCTCTCCAAAGGACAACAGGCTTCACCCGTGCGCTTTCCTCTCCAGGAGACTGTCCAAAGCGGAAAGTAACTATGACATCGGCAACAGGGAGTTGCTAGCCATCAAGGTGGCCCTGGAGGAATGGCGCCACTGGCTGGAGGGAACCGAAATACCATTCATGATCTGGACGGATCACAAGAACCTAGAGTATCTGCGGTCTGCAAAGAGACTCAACTCCCGTCAGGCCAGGTGGGCTCTGTTCTTCACACGATTCAATTTTTCACTGTCATATCGGCCTGGTTCCAAAAATGTGAAACCTGACGCTCTGTCCAGACTCTTTATGCCCGTCAATTCAGATTCTGAACCAGGACCTATCCTCCCTGAGAACTGTGTGGTGGGGGCGGTACAGTGGGAGATTGAGAAATCTGTTATTAATGCATTACGTGATTGTGACATCCCGGCTGGCGTTCCGCCAGACCGCCTGTTTGTTCCTGATCACCTCCGCCCACAGGTCATCCACTGGGCTCACACATCCAGGCTGACATGTCACCCGGGAGTCCAGCGGACTGCATTCGTTATTAAACAGCGCTTCTGGTGGCCCGCTTTGGAGAAAGAAGTGGCGGAGTATGTCGCTGCCTGTCCTGTCTGTGCTGCGTGTAAGACCTCCAATAAACCTCCGGTTGGTCAATTACACCCTCTACCTGTTCCCAGTAGACCCTGGTCTAATGTGTCACTAGACTTTGTGACGGGGCTGCCCCCGTCAGATGGAAATACCACTGTGTTGACCATTGTTGACCGTTTTTCCAAGATGGCTCACTTTGTCCCACTACCTAAGCTCCCCTCTGCTAAGGAGACAGCAGAGGCCATGTTATGTCATGTCTGTCGATTACATGGGTTTCCCAGAGACATTGTTTCGGACAGAGGTCCTCAGTTTGTTGCACGTTTTTGGCGTGCTTTTTGTTCCCTTATTGGGGCATCTGTTAGTCTGTCCTCGGGCTATCACCCACAGTCCAATGGTCAGACGGAGCGGCTCAATCAGGTGCTGGAGGCCGGTCTTAGAGTTTTGGCCTCCCACAACCCTGCTTCCTGGAGCCGCCAGCTGATCTGGGTCGAATACGCCCACAATTCGCTACCCTGTGCTTCTTCTGGTCTGTCTCCTTTTCATGTAGTTTGTGGTTATCAACCTCCTCTGTTCCCGGCCCTAGAGAAGGATGTCAGCGTCCCCTCAGCTCTGGCCTTGATAAGGAGATGCAAAAGGACCTGGATTCGCGCCAGACAAGCTCTGTTGAAGGCCTCGGGGGTCTACAAGGCAGCTGCGGACCGGCACAGGACTCCAGCCCCGGTCTACCAGCGCGACCAACGTGTGTGGCTGTCAACCCGTCATCTTCCCTTGAGGGTGGAGAGCCGCAAATTGGCACCCAGGTTCGTGGGCCCATTTCCTATCTCAAAAATTATTAATCCTGTCTCTGTTCGCCTGAAGCTACCTAGGACCATGAGGATACACCCAACCTTCCACGTGAGTCAAGTTAAACCGGCTAAGGAGAGCCGGTTAGTCCCTCCCACCCAGCCACCACCGCCACCCCGGATCATTGATGGAGGCCCAGCCTACACTGTTCGCCGGCTCCTAGCGGCCCGTCGCCGGGGAAGAGGATTTCAATACTTGGTGGATTGGGAAGGATACGGCCCTGAAGAGCGTTCCTGGGTGCCCGCCTCTTACATCCTGGACCCGGACCTGATCCGGGACTTTCATCGCCACCACCCGGAGGTTCCTGGGCCGTCCGGTGCCGTCCCCTAGAGGGGGGGGTACTGTCATGTCTGCTCCCAGACTGTGTCTGTCTTTTCTGTTTTCTCTGTCATTTCCTGTTTTATTTTGTTAAGTTTCCCTCTTGTGTCATGTCTGGTGTTTTTACTTCCCCTCCTTGATTGTTTCACCTGCTCCTGATTACCTGACTCCTCCCTGATTATCTCCACCTGTGTCCTATTGTCTTCCCTCCCTCTTGTGTATTTAAACCCTGTGTCTTCCCCTGTTCCTTTGCCAGTTTGTGTTCTACCTTTGTGTGCTCACTTACCAGCGTTTTTGGATACCTGTCAGTCTGTCTGCCCGTTCTTGACCCGTTTTGCCTTCCGACCACCGATCCTGCCTGTTCCTTGTCTGCCTGCTCGTCTGGTTCTGACCTGGTTCGTACTTCGACTCCTGATTCTGCCTATTCCCTGATTACCTCAGCCTCCAACGTGTTACCCTGTGTTTCGACCCTCGCCTGGACCCTGACCGTGAGTAGCCTTTCCCTCATGTCCCGTTGCCTCCTGAATTGCCCTCCTGTGTATGACCTGGCTTGTTTTTTGACTATCCTCTGTTTTGCCCTAGTCGGGGTGTTGACGGGAATCCTCCGGCTCGGCCGTGCTGACCATCCATATTCCCCGTTCACAGCCCGGACGAAGAGTCCAGAATCACACGCCTTCACAGACGTGTTAACTATTTTGTGCTGTGTTTTTACTACTGTGATTGTGTTTAATAAACACTCTCAATTGGTCATCTGCATTCTGGTCTTGCATTTGGGTTCAGCCTTCGTACTAGTCCCATTACAAGAATAGAATATTATAGAATAGAATAAAACAAAACAGAATAGAATAGAATAGAATAGAATAGAATAGAATAGAATAGAATAGAATAGAATAGAATAGAATAGAATGCCTTTATTGCAGTGGTTTCCAACCTTTTTTGGCTCATGATTCCATTTTAACGTCACAAATTTCTGGCACACCCCAGACATTCAAAATGGAGACTTTTTTTTTTTCTAAAATTAATTTGTTTTGATCATGTAATAGTTTGCTATACTATGTTGCAAATAAAACTTAATTTTGGAAGACATTTAGTCTATATAATGTATATTATTGTGGACAGAGGCAGTAAATCCAGGTGTAGATTACTGCACAAAGGGAGAATTTGATTTTCCTTGGTCAGGATCTGTCCAGTCAGTCCAGCTGTGATTTACAAGGAGGACAATTAATACTGAACAAACAAGAACTGAAACTATGAATTATGAAAGAGCTGCAGCATCTGAAACTGACCACAATGAACATTTGACACAGATAAACAGAACCACAGTGCTGCAGTTTGTCATGTCTTTAATGGATTGGGATTGTCTCTGTCAACTCACCATATATTTTTTATTAGTAAGTTGTTGGGTTTTTTTTTATCAATTACTAGAAATTTCAGGCGACCCCATTTGAATTCCAGGCGACCCCACATGGGGTCCAGACCCCAAGGTTGAAAAACAATGCTTTATTGTCATTACACATACGTCCAATGAAATTAAAAGAAACGACTCTCTAGTGGTGTGTAGTGCAGAACAGTTTAAAAACAAAAGAAAAAGTGTAAATTAGGGATGTAACGATCACCAGTATAACAATAAACTGTGGTAAAATTCCCGACAGTTAGTATTACCGTTTAAATTCTAATTATCATGATAACCGTGTTTGATTACCACATTTTCAAGACAAACTTGATATGGAAAATGTTCAAACAATGGCTATAAGGTGCCATGTTTAAAGCATGTTTGTATGTTTGATGTTTACATGTTAATATTTGAATGTTTCGCCAACAGCCAACATTGTGCCTATTATTTTATTTGGAGTTTTTTTTTTGTTTCTTTTTTTTTTTTTTTTTTTAAATACAACTTGGTTAAATTATTTCAGGTTGTGTATCAGTACTTTTTGAACATTTCGGGCACATTTCAACAATTCTGTGATAATAATGATAACTGTGATAATTTTAGTCACAATAACCGTGATATGAAATTTTCACATCGTTACATCCCTAGTGTAAATACATATATACAGAATAAAAACAAGCATGTCAAGCAACCAAGAAACAGCAGAGAAATATTGAAATATTGTGAACATCCTGTATTTCCTTAATGGTGCAGCTGAATCAGGTGGTAATAATAAACGGGCCATAACAAGGTCTTTTCATACGTTCTGTTACTGGCATTGAGGCATCTGAACATCTTGCTGCAGGATCCTTTGTACACGTTTAAAAACCGCAAATGAAAGAACACTGTCCTGTGTCCCAGATAAGATTACACAGTGTGTGTATAAATACCAGAACAATTAACTGTTCACTGAGCAAATCAGTTTTAGAGAGTAAAGCAAAGGCTTTTAGTGATGTTCAGTAAGTGCTGAATAAATATTTGAGTGTAATCATTAATTACACCAATCGCACTCCTTCTGTGCTCTTTTCTGCGCAATCAGTGGAATCACATATTTGCATGTTAAACATATAGGCCACACGTTCTTGACAACTAAAAGCGCAGGTAGCTTTTTACGCCGAGCTGCAAAGACGACACAAAGCCAGCACATGCTTTTTAAGGCGTTATTTTGTCTTTAACTGCAGCTGCAGTAATCAGTGTCATTCAGTGACTCAGGGATATTTTGCATTTTTGCTGTTTCATCCTTGAAAGTGCATCAAGAAACACCATGGAAACAATCAATCAAGTCTGGCAACACACAGCGCTGCAAATTACCCCACTGAGAAGCACAGTGCCTTCGACTGCATCTGTATTTTTCATGATCTAAACTGTCAGTTCATTTGAGAGAAACGACATCTCGGGTCCCATCCTCCTGCTAATTTTACTGGAGCTGCGTTTATGTACGGATCGAAAAAAAAAAAAAATTACTGGAACAAAATCAGGCGTTGGAGATGACTGAGGGAGACAGATGCTGCTTATTGTTCGTACGCGGAAGGTCGAAATATAAAGAAACGACATGACAATCTATCAAATGACTAATTGTTTTGACTCATTGGCGTTGTACAGGAAAGTGACAGACCTGATCTGATCTGCAGAGTCATCGCAGATCAGATCTAACCTCCTGTTCTGTTCTGTAATATTAGCTGCCATATTAAAGGAATACTACATGTACACTTTATTAAGGTATTTCCCTCGGCGTTCCATTTCGTCTGTTTGCAGCGGCGAAGCTCGCTCGTGCATGTGTCATTTCTGCAGACGAGAACGTGGGGTCGGTGTGGGTCTGAAGGACTGACTGGCACCGAGAAAGGGCTGAATCACTGGACCGTGTCTTTGGGCCAGACACGAAAACAGATTCACACAGCTCTGCATAGTCAGAGGAATTCTGAAATCCTCACACCAGTCAGTGCAAGATATTTTAGGAACAGACTGTGTGCAAGTCATATGAAATAATATAGATTTATCAGTATATGTAGTTATTTTTATAGAATAATTTCCTTATTCTATATAAAAAAAAAAAATCTGCACTTCATCTTGTTTTTTCATTTCAACGTCTGGTTATTACCTGAGAGGAAACTCTTATATTGCCAATCCTAAAAACAGTAAATTAGGCGAAGATGCATTATCACCACCTGGCACCTGGAATAATTCTATAACCTCATGAGAAAGCGAAACATACATTGCAAAAAGATCCAATCGGTGTCTTTTCAATCATGAATTCTAAAAATATATATGACTATTTACATCAGGGCTGTCAAACTCATTTCAGTTCAGTTCCACATTCAGCTAAATTTGATCTGCAGTGGGCCAAACCAGTAAAATAATAATGTAATAATGTATAAATAATGTCAACTCCAAACTTTTCTCTATGTTTCAGAGCGAAAAAAGTAAATTTATATTATGAAAAGGTTTACACCTACAAACTATCCTTTCAAAAGATGCAAATAACATGAATGAACTGAAAAAATCAGTGTAATTTTAGCAATATTCTGCCTCAGTTTATCATTTCCACATGTACATTAGAACTTACAGATCACAGTGGATCTACAAACACACAAAACATTTAATAACAGGCAGAATCTTGTTAAAATTCTACTTACTTCTCTTAAGACATTTCAGGTTGTTCATATTTGTTCAAGTTATTCACATTTTTTATGAAATTATACTTTGTTTTAGTGTAAATACATGAAAATATTTACATTTACAAACAGAAAAAATTGGAGTTGTCATTATTTCTATGTTATTCTGATAGTATTTGACTGGTCCTGCCCACTTCAGATTGAATTGGTCTGAATGTGGAACCTGAACTAAAAGGATTGTTAATTTCTTAGCGTAATTTTTGCATTCCACAAATTCATCCAAAGGGCCGGACTGGACCCTTTGGTGGGCCGGATTTGGCCCCGGGGACGCATGTTTGACACCTGTGGTTTAAGAAATGAGAAGCTCCTCACAGCATCAGTTAGGGTTAAATACCTTATACCAACTGAAACATATTAATCACTGCAGTAGTTATCCAATAGAAGCATCCTACCTGTTTATTTAGCCAAATCCAAGTGTTGATTTTTTAAGTTGTTTTTCCAGGGCTGTGTTGTCGATTAAAAATCTCATAGGTTTATATACAGTATTCGCAAAAACAAATATAATTGTACGTTGTAGAAAAACATGACTTTTTCCAGTGCTTGGACTCTGTTTTTTGCATGCTTGGAGGAAGTTAGATTGGACTAAGGATTATATCTGTATACCAGAGACTGTCCTCTGCCTCTGCCCCTCTTTCTTTAAGGAAGAACGGACTAGTTAATTAATTAATTTGTTGTTAGACACATCTGAATCTTTGTTTTTGTGTTTTTTTTGTTTTAACATTACTGAAAACTGCAAAATTTAAAAAAAAACAAACATGATTTCAGCAGGTTTTCTAGCAACATGGTGTAGAACTAATAACATGGAAATACAACATTTTGCTAAAATAATCACTCGAGATATTCAGCGTTAGCCAGTAGTTAAAATATCCAGGCGTCTTCTACAGTGTCTTCGGGTTGAGACTACATCAATATTTAATTACTAAACTGTTAAACTGAACTTAATTATTAACTTTCTGCTCATTTTGTTTTTTATTAAGTTTTAAATGTAGTAAAAATAGGTGATGGATAGCTGTTATGACCAGACACAGACCAGAATCTCACAAATCTCAAAGGCTCAGACTCGCCAAATTGTGTTATGCCACGTTTCCCCCGCGTGGTTTCGGCTCGACTCAACTCGATTCGGCCTTCTTGCGTTTCCATTACGAAAAGGACCTGGAATCTGGTATCCGGTACTAGGTTTTTGGTATCACCTCCGTCGAGGTTCCAAGCGATACTAAACCGTGACGTGTAAACACTGCAGACCACTGATTGGTCAGACAGTTTTCTCTGTGACCCACCGTCTTACAAAAAACAGACCCACATGATAACAGCCCAAAACTACACCATGGTCAGTCCAGGAGATTCAGTCTTTGGTGGCCGACGTAAAAATTCAGACGAGACAACACGCAACAAGCGAGTTTTCAACAACTCTCTGAACAGACGACACGGAAGTAACGCGCCGCATCGCTATGACGACCAGCAGTGGTGATTCCTCACAGACTGCAGTGGAAGCCCGGCTTCCCCTAAAATTATGAAAATTAAATGGTTAAATATGTTCGGTTGTGTTGACATTTTATTGACTCCAAATGTGTTAGAACACGTTCATCTCACAGACGAGTTCATTCAGAATCAGCTTTATCACAAACCAACGGACACGATGTTGTTCACTTCTCCTCCATTCCCGTGTCTGTGTTTTCTCCTCCGTCTCTGCTCAGTGCATTTGTCCGTAGACTGTGTCCGTCTCTGGGCTTCAATGGGACTGAGTGGAACTGGTTTTTTCATTGCCTCTAAACTGGACGCTAATTGGATAAATGCCACGATATTGTCCCGCCCCCTGACACCGGGCGTCTCTGGGGGTGAATGGAGCTGTGGGCGGAGCTCGGCCGGGCCGGACGCCAGAATCCCACGTGCTGATTGGAGGATCAGTCGAAAGGCGGAATCCTGTTTGATTGACAGTTGTGTTCAGATCTGCTCCTTCACTGATACAGTTCAGTTTAATACCGTCACACATTCTGCTGGGAAATCAGAGAAACCACTACGAAATTACTCGTTCATTTCTTGCACTGTAAATAAAACACACTCATTGGACTTCCTTGTTTCAATTTGACATAATTTCAGCGTTTTCTTGTTTCAGTTCCATAAATTAATCATTTCTTGTTTGAGTTTAATATCGTTTTGTAGATAGTTAAATCAATCATACTGTCGGCTAGGTCACAGTGAAAGGAGCATCTGTAGTTTAAAAAGGCTGAAGTCTGACACCCACAATGCACTGGGCCAAGGCCGTCTGAGCAGCCCAGCTCTGCTGGACATTCAGAGGACACTGGTCCAGTCCTGGAAAAGACGCCTACTGGTACGATAAGGACACTGAGCATTTTCTTAAAAAGGAACAGAGGGACGAATGTATGTTTAAATAACTTGACAATTTTTTTTTTATGTAAGCCGACAATGAGCTTCCCCTGTCTGAAAGACGAGCAGCCGCCACTGACGTCCAGGTACTGTAAGTCAGTAGTATCCTGTAATGGAAACGGTCTCCAGGAATACCGAGTCGAGCCGAGTTGGTTCCACATTGTGGAAAAGCAGCATTAGATAACTAATATGGAAACTCCGTCTCTGGCTTAATTTTGACACAATGCGTGGAAACAATATGGCGTCTGTGTTTATACATAATCTGTCTTCTTCAAATCGACAGCATGATGCAAATTCATGGCACTAAGGGAGAGTTAAGTGAAAATATGGTGGTGGTGGTGGGGGGGGCTACCATGTTGCCTTCCACCCACTGACAGCTGTCAATCACTAAACAGAACCGTGACTGGTCCAAAGTCTCCCATCACAGAGTAGATTTTGTAAAGCTGTTGAACAGAGCCAAGAGGAGCTGCACAAGCTTGTTTTCCTCTCAAACCACTTGAATTACAATATGCTGAAAGATTTTTCGACGGTATTATTTCCCAAACGACACCAAAAACCCTTTAAACGCCCATAAAAGAAGTCATAACCATACAGAGCCTGATGCCTGATGAGCTGCAGTAATTCATCAACTTCTGTTTTTACAAATCAATAAACCAGCGCAGTGTAACAGCAAACAAAAGCCGAACCTGTCTGCTTTTCACCGCACATAATTCATAGAAATAAACAGGACGGAATGGACATAAATGTGACAGATGTTTACGCTAGCGTCACCCTGTATCCGCCGCCGTCGTAAAGCCGGGAATCAAAAGGGTAATCATCAGCAGTAAAAACCCAGAGAGAGTGAAGAGAGAGGGAGAGAGAGAAAGAGAGAGAACACTGAGGAACGAGGGGTAGAAAGAAGAAGACAGGGAGATCCAGAAAGAGGGAGACACAAAGAGATGAGGGGGAGGTGCAGCAGACTATAGGCTAAAACCGACTGCGGTGTTTAATTGCTGTAAAATAGGCTGTAAGCTTCTCTTCCCACCTACTCTTAGTGTTGTTAATATGCTGTTAGCCTCTCCTCCTCCTCCTCCTCCTCCTCCTCCTCCTCCTCCTCCTCCTCCTCCTCACTGCCAGTCCCCTGACACTGACACACAACCATGCACATCAACCTACTTCCACTACATACAACTGCTAATGCACACACTCATATCCCCTCGTAGACTATCGGCACAAATTCGCCTCAATATTCCACTGTTTTTGGAATGAGGTGCTGCTGAACGCTCTGTTTTGAATGTGTATATGTTACCTGTTTTTGTTTTTTTTTTCCCCACAATATTTTTTATTGGTATTTAAGTTTTACATAACAAACATGAATCAAAACAACATAAACACACACACACACCCATTCACACCACGTAGACTTGCACCAAATGATATATAAATATATATATATATATATTAGGGATGTACAATAAACTGCGGTAAAATTGCAGACGCTTAGTATTACCATTTAAATTCTAATTATGATAACTGTGTTTGATTAACGCAATTTAGGGGAAAAAACCCTATGTAAAGATCTGCTTTTATGTCAATTATTTGAGTATAATTTTAATTTATTTCAATTTTAATTTAATATACCTAATATTTGGAACGTATATTCACTTTTAAAGTCGTTCGTTAAGCATCTTTGTGTTATTTATGCAATAAATTATACAGATTTTTGAAATCGGATTTTATATATTTTTTGTGTTTTTTGTCCTTTTTTGTTGATATAGTAGGTTAAAGTGAAAAAAAAAATAATAGACAGATGATATAAATGAAGTTGTGCTGAAAAAACAGATCCCAAACATGGGTATAGTAAACATTTGTTTATATAGTATATAAAGGCAAAACCAAAAGGACTGAAAAACAGACAAAATAAGCTCAGATCACTAAGGGTTAATATTTGAATGTTTCTGCAACAGAAGGGACATTGTGCCTGTTATTTTATTTTATTTATTTATTTATTTTATTGTTTTCAGAATACAACTTGATTTAATTATTTCAGTGTGTGTATTAGTACTTTTTGAACATTTTGAGCACAATTTCAACAATACAGCGATAATAATGATAACCGTGATAACTTTGGTCACAATAACTGTGATACGAAATTTTCGTATTGTTACATCCCTTATATATATAAATAACATACATATATTCTTATGAAACTGTGTCCATATATGTAAAAAAAATTGTAATAATAATAATAATAATAATAATAATAATAATAATAATAATAATACAGCAGTCATGATAATAAATAAAATTACATAAAATTAAACAATAATTTGTATGACATGTCCCTATTTTCCAGATACCATAATATTCATATAAAGTTCCTATAATTGTCCAAATTCCTCCAGTTTTCCTTTGGTAATGTAAGTCAGTCTTTCCAGTCCCACGCACCCTGATCGTTCTTTTATCCGTTGCTTCCATGCTTTTCCAGTTCAGAGCCATAACTCTCCTGTTCTGCATGTAAACAGTCCAAAGTCCAACACTTTAGTTTGTTTCTTAGTTTGTGTGAAACCCTCAGGGTATATTCCCAGTATACAAAGTTTAGAACAAAATGGAATCTTAATGTTAAAAACCTCAGACATACACCTGATGACCTCCTTCCAGAATCTGTCTCTTTGAACATTCCCACAGACAGTGAATCAGAGTTCCTTTATTATCTGGGCATTTAGTGCATGTATCAGGAATATGACTGGACATATGATGCAGTTTTTCAGGGGTTCTATAAACCCTTGTTAACCATTTAACCGTTTTTTCTCCTTGGCTTTTGAAACCATGTGAGATGTTTGAAGGTATTATCTTTATTCTGTATTTTTTATTTGGTAGTGGTTTGTTGTTTCCTATTTATCTATTCTATTTATTTGTTTATTTTATTTATATTGTTGTTTTTAATTGTATTGCTTTTAATCTATTCGTGTATTTTATTCTTTTTATTTGGGTTTTATTTATTCTTCTGTATAGCATGTTTTTTTTGTTTGTTTGTTTTTTGTACAGTTTCTATGTCTTTAAATCTATTCTGTATTTTATACTTCTATTTTGGTTTTAAT